>NC_062282.1:152060908-152363938 GCF_902655055.1 Lutra lutra
TCTCATTAGCTTTCCCCTAATTACTGTTGAGGTTGAGCACTTTTTTTTTTAAGATTTTAATTATTTATGAGAGAGAGAGAGAGAGTAAGCAGGGGGAGCAGTAGAGGGAGAGGGAGAAGCAGGCTCCCTTCTTAGCAGGGAGCCTGATGCTGGGCTCATTCCAGGACCCTGGGATCATGACCTGAGCTGAAGGCAGATGCTTAACCATCTGAGCCACCCAGGCATCCCAGCACATATTTTAAAAGATTTATTTTTTTTATTTGAGAGAGAGAGAGCCAGCGCCAGTGTGTAAGTGGGGGGAGGGGCAGAGGGAAAGGGAGAGAATCCCAAGCAGACTCCCTGTGCAGTGTGGAGCCCCACTTGGAGCTCCATCTCAGGATGCTGAGATCATGACCTGAGCTGAAATCAGAGTAGGTCCCTCAACCAACTGAGCTACCTAGACAACCCTATCTTAACTATTTTTAGGTCCAGCATCTTTAACACTCACATTGTTGTGCCATCATCAGCACAATCCATCTCCAGAACTCTTTTTATCTTGCAAAACCCCAACTCTGTACCCATTAAACAATAACTCCCCCCTCCCCTAAATCCCTGGAAACCATCGCTGTACTTTTCATCCATATAAATTTGACAACTCTCAGGTACTTCTTACAATTGGAATCATACAGTATTAATCCTTTCGCAACCGACTTATTTCACTTAGTACAATTTTCTCAGTGTTCGTCAATGTTGTAGCGTGTGTCAGTTTCCTTCCTTTCAAAGGGGGACTATTATTCCATTGTATGTATATACCACATTTTGTTTATCCATTCATCTGTCAATGTACACTTGGGTTGCTTCTACTTTCTGTCTATCGTGAGTGATGCTGTTATGAACACCAGTGTGCAAATATCTTTTTGAGTCCCCGAGTTGCATGAGGGTTCTTTTTCCTCCACATCCTTGTCAATAATTGTTATATCTTGTCTTTTTTGATAATAGCCATTCTAACAGGTGTGAGGTGATATCTCATTGTGGTTTTGATTTGTATTTCCCTGATGATGAATAATGTTTGAGCATGTTTTTGTGTAACTCTTAGCCATCTGTATATCTTCTTTGGAAAACCATCTATTCAGATCTTCTGCCCATTTTTTAATCAAGTTGTTTATTTTTTTCCTGTTGAGTTGTGTGAATTCTTTTTATACTTTGGGTATATGATTTGCAAATATTTTCTCTCATTCCGTAGGCTGCCTTCTCATTTTGTAGGTAGTTTCCTTCACTTGTTTATTTT
Source organism: Lutra lutra (assembly GCF_902655055.1). NCBI lineage: Eukaryota > Metazoa > Chordata > Mammalia > Carnivora > Mustelidae > Lutra > Lutra lutra. Next base: position 152,062,176 of record NC_062282.1, read on the forward strand.
TGTTTTTGTTGTTTTTGCTTCTGGTGTCACACTCAAAAAGTCATTGCCAAGACTAATGTCAAAGAGTTTATTGTTTATATTTTTTTCCTAGTTTTATGGTTTCAGGTTCTTTACTTGTTCTTGTTCAAGTCTGTACTTGATTTTGAGTTAATTTTTAAAATTGAGGTATAATTAACATACAGAGTTATATTAATTTCAGGTGTAGAACATGATTCAACAATTCTATACATTATTCAGTGCTTATTGAGGTAAGTGTACTCTTGGGGCATCTGGGTGGCTCAGCTGGTTGATCATCTGACTCTTGGTTTTGGTTCAGGTCATGATCTCAGTGTTGTGAGATCAAACCCTGGGTCAGGCTCTGTGCTCAGTGGGGAGTCTGCTTGAAGATTCTGTCCTTCTGTCTCTTCCCTGCATGCTTGCTCTCTCTCTCAAATAAATAAATAAATCTTAAAAAAAATAAGTGTACTCTTAATCCCTTTGTTTATCTCACCCATCCCCCTCCCCACTGTCCCTATGTCAACCACCAGTTTATTCTCTGTATTTAAGTCTCGTTTTTGTGTTGTTTATCCCTTTTTCTTCTTTATCTGCTCATTTGTTTTGTTTCTTAAATTCTACATATGAGTGAAATCATGCACTTGTTTTTCTCTGACTGACTTATTTCACTTAGCATTGGAGCTCTGGGTTCATCCATGTTGCAAATGGCAAGAGTCATTCTTTTCAATTGCCCAGTCATATTCTATTGTATATATGTATACCACATCTTCTTTATCCATTCACTTACGGATGGACACTTGTGTTACTGCCGTATCTTGGCTGTGGTAAGTAATTAGACTTTGCATTATTTTAATGCTGTTTTTGATAAATGGAAGTTGTTATTTCTAAAATAGTCCATCTTATAGTCTTTTCCTTGTGCATAACTTTCTATTGTATTCTATTCTAAAAATTTTCTGCTTACTCCAAAGTCATAAAAATATTTTCCTCCACATTTTTTGCTCAATATGTTAGTGTTCCCTTTTCACGGCTAAATTGGCAGTTCAGGGGCGCCTGGGTGGCTCAGTCATTAAGGGTCTGCTGCCTTTGGCTCAGGTCATGATCCCCGGGTCCTGGGATTGAGCCCTGCATTGCCCAGTGCTTTCCTGATCTGCGTGAAACCTGCTTCTCCTTTTCCCACTCTCCCTGCTTGTGTTTCCTCTCTTGCTGTGTCTCTCTCTGTCAAATAAATGAATAAAATCTTTAAAAAAGAGAGAGAGAAAGAAAAAATCAATTGCCAGTCCATTTAGAATTGATTTCTGTGTATGGTGTAAGGTAGGAGTCAATATTCATTTTTTTATATTATTATTTAATTGGCTTAGTATAATTTGTTGAAATAACTAGCCTTTCTACCCTGAATTGTAGAGGCACATTTGTCATAAACAATGTTACTTACATGAGAGGTCTGTTTCTGGACTGTTATGTTTCATTTGTGTTGTGTACTTGCATATTCTTGTCCCAATACCAAACAGTTGTAATTGCTGTGATTTTGTAACAAATTTTAATATGTGATATTGTTAGTGCTTAAAACTCTTGCTTCTTTTTCCAGAGTGTCTTACTTTTTTATTGGTTCTTTGTATTTCCATATTCTAAAATGAACCAGCTTGTCCATTTCGGAAATGAAAAATATGCCAGAAATTTAATCAGAATTCCATTGAATAGATTTGGAAGAATTACCATCTTAATCATTTTCAATCATGAATACATTGTCCATCCATTCGTCTAATCTTTTATTTCTATCCCTAATGTTTTGTAGTTTTGATTTGCTATCTTTATTATAATTCAGATCATAACATTTTTAAATTTCCAGTATGATTTCTTCTGTGAATTATGAGCTACTTAGAAAGAAATTATTTAATTCGTAAATATTTGGGGATTTTTTTAGTCAACTTTGATTTTTAGTTTAGTTTGTCTTTGATCAGAGAGTGTATTCTCAGTGAGTTCAATCCAGTGAAATTTACTGAAACTTCCTTTTAGGCTCAGGATGTGGTCTATCTTGGTAAACATTCCATATGCACTTGGAAATAATGTTTTAAGAGGTTGTTTAGTGTAGCATGGCACTACACATGGCATCTAAATCAAATTGGTTAATTACGTTATACAAAGCTCCTGTATCTTTAACTTCTGGGTTTTTTTTTTTTTTCCTGTTCTATCAGTTAGTGAAACAGGTATGTTAAAATTCTACCCACAATTTGGGTTTGTCAGTTTTCTTTTTAGTTTGGTTAATTTTTGCCTTATGTGATTTGAATGTATATTACTATGTATTTACTACTTATTTTCTATGGGCTAATGAAGTGTTTTTATCCTTTTTAATGGACTAATCAAGTATTTTCTTATCATTCTTATCATTACACTTTTTTCTTGTAATAATATAGTAGATTGCAAAGATGGCCACCATTATTTATTTCTCTCTGTGTCCATGCCTTTTACAATGTGATTGGCAGGTCCTTACATGTATTCTGAGGGAATATTTTTGGAGGCATGCAAATTTTCATTTGTCATTTTTCTTTTTAGTTTGGTTAATTTTTGCTTTATGTGATTTGAATGTATATTATTATGTATTTACATATTTATTTTCTATGGGCTAATGAGGTGTTTTTATCCTTTTTAATAGACTAATCGATTATTTCTTATTATTAGACTTTTTTTTTTATTAATGTGGTAGATTGTAAAGATGGCCACCATTCTTTATTTCTCTTTGTGTCCATGCCTTTTACAATGTGATTGGCAGGTCCTCCTTTCATGTAATGTGAGGAAATATTTTGGGAGGCATGTAAATTTAAGATTGTTATTACTTCCTGTTAAATTGACCTTTTGAGTTGTATATGATGTCTGTTTTTTTGTTTTGTTTTGTTTTTAAGTAAGCTCCACACCCAGCATGGGGCTTGAACTCATGACCTGGAAATTAAGAGTCGCATGCTCTACCAACTGAGCCAGGCCAGTGCCCCTTTATGTAATACTTGTACCTTTTATCTCTTGTAATACATCTTAATGTAAAGTCTACTTGGTCTGACAATGTTACAGGCACACCAGCTTTCTGTTTACTAGAAGGTGTTGGTCTATCTTTCACTATCCTTTTTCTCCCAACTTACAGTCAATTCTCCTCTAATGCATTGCTAAAAATCACCAGACTATGCAAATCCCACAACAAAAACTACAGTGTAGTGGGGAAATGGGACCAGGGGCATAATACTCAAAAACGTCATCAGAATACATTAAAAAAAGAAAAAGATAAAAACCTAGTAAAAATGGTAGCAGAGGCTCTACTTTTGGCATAGCAGCATCAGGAGTCTATGGACACTGGTGAAAATTATTGTAAAACAATCATTTAAAGTCTCTGGAAATGGTCCTAGGATAGAAATAGAATAGAAAATCAAGGAACATTTATTCAAGAAGATCTATAAAAATTCGGCAAAAACAGTGACACTCTCTGCCACTGAAGTACAGCCTGCCTCCTTCCTCCCCTCCCCAAGCTCAGAGTGGTGGATATTCCTCTCCAGACCTGTGTACCTGAGAATACAGGGTAGCCTCCCTTCTAGCTCTCAACTGGAGGCCTGTGGTTTCTTTCCTGGATGGGCAGAACATCAGTGTTTCTCATCCTGCTCCTTGGCTACCCATTGCAGAGGTTAGGTTTTGGGTGAGTATAGGTAGCCAAGAGGTGAGGCCCCCATCTTCTGCCCAGCTCCCATTCATAAGACAGAGGGTCTACCTCAGCTATGGTGCACTGAGAATCCAGGTCCCTGATTACCCTCGCTCCAGCTAGTTTGTCTAGTGGGGATCCTATGATAGGAGAGGCAAAGGAAGAAAAGCAAAGGTTGCAGCTTTTCCTCCTTTCTATGGATCATGCAGTTCCTAAAGCAGGCATTTTTACCCGAAAGAAGCATACCACCATCCCCCTTCCTAGGTCTAGAGTCTGGCTCAGAGATTTTGCCCAAAGGGAGAGGTAGGTGTAAAACAGAGTACTTTGAAGCTCTTCCAAAAAGAACTAAATTCATTCACAACAGATTAGGAAAGATCAAGCCTAAGGGTATGTCCAGAAACAATGGAGGTTTTGGGAAAATAAGAAAAGAGGACACTCACAGGTTTGTTAGAGATCTAAGCCAAACCATAAGGGCTAAAAAGACCTCTTCTGAGGTCAGAACAAATCCCTGACTTCAAAAATCTATCCCTGTAAAAGAGCCCAAATTTAATTCAATCAATCTGTGCCATAATTGAAGCCCCAGAGCATTGTTAAAAACAATAGAGCATTCAGTCAGCAATTAATGGACCTTAACATCTGGATGTGGGTGGGAATGAGACAATCAAAAGGGCCCAAATCCCTATCATCCCAGGGTAACTGTACATGTTGTAGGCTGTAGTTGCCAAGGAGAAGTATAAGGTTCACCCAGCTGGAGAAAAATGGAGGCCACTAAAATAATCCAGAGAATTGTTAAACAAATAAACAACAAACAACAACAAATCTTGGAGAAAGAAAGGGTGGTGACCAGTACCTAGAGTTGTTACAATATGTTCTCTGAAATACCTAGTTTGCAACTAAAAAATTTATAAGACATGCAAAATTTTAGGAAAGTCTGATTCATACCTGGAGGAAAAAAGCAGGCAGTTCAAACTTTCTGTGAGAAAGATTAGGTGTCTGATTTAACAAAATTCAAAGTAGCCATAAAAAAAAAATCTTCAAAGAACTAAGCTAAATCATGCTTAAAGTATAGGATAGATGAGCACTGGATATTATACTCAACTAATGAATCATTAAACATTATATAAAAATTGAATGATGTGCTATACCTTGGCTAATTGAATTTAAAAAGTAAAGGATATATGAAAACAAATGTCTCATTAAATAGAGAATATCAATAAGAGGTAGAAATGGTTAAAAAGAGTCAGATGTGGGGCACCTGAGTGGCTCAGTCGGTTAAGCATCTATCTTTGGCTTAGGTCATGATGCCAGGGTTCTGGGATGGAGCCCTGCTTTGGGCTCCCTTCTTGGCAGGAAGCCTGCTTCTCCCTTTCCCACTTCCCTCCTTGTGTTCCTGCTCTTGCTATCTCAAATAAATAAACAAAATGTTAAAAAAAGAGAATCAAATGGAAATTCTAGAGTAGAAAAGTAATGGCCTAACACTAGATTTGAACTAGCAGAAGAATCAGTAATCTTGATAATAGAGGGATAGAGATTATACAATCTGAAGAACACAAATAAAAAGAGTAAGGAAAATTGAACAGAGCCCCATAGAAATGCAGGACACCAATAATGTATCAACAATATATGTGTAATAAAAATGCCAAAAGAATAGAAGGAAATGAAAGGAAGAAATACGTTTGAAGAAAAAAATGGTTGAAAATTTCCCAAATTTGGAGAAAAACCGCACATTTGAGAAGTTCAATGAACTATAAGTAGGATATAGTAGGGGCCCAATACAAAGGTGTCCACAAGCAGATGTATCATGGTAGAAATGCTAAAAGACAAAGACAAAGAGCAAAATCTTTAAAACAGCCAGAGAAAAATAAATCATCATCTACAGGAATTCCCCAGTAAGAATAACAGCTGACTTCTCAGCAGAAAAAATGGATGCCAGAAAACACTTGGGTGCCATATTCCAAGTGTTTAAAGAAAAAATCTTGTCATCCAGGAATCCTATAGACAATAAAACTTTCTTCCAAAAATAATAAAGACATTCCCAGAAAACAAAATCTGAAAGAATCTGTTGCTAGAAAATCCACCTTACAAAAAATACTACAGATTTTCTCCAGATTGGAAGCAAGTGATCACAGATAATTCAATTCTACATGAAAAAACAAAGACCACCAATAAAGGTAATTATAAAAGACAGTATAAATGCATATTTCTTTTCCTTTCTATTAGTAACAGATTTAAAAACAATTATATAAAACAATATGTATATGATTACTAGTTGATCCTTTAATATATAGAAATGTAACATATGTGCAATAATAGCACAAGGGAAGAGGGTGTGAGAAAAGCTATATCGGGTTGAAGACATGACTTCAGACAGTAATTTGAAGCCACAGTAAAAAATAGAGAGCCAGAAATAGTAAACAAGAAGGCTAAAATTGTAGAAGCTGTAACTATATACTTGATATCCCTTCTTATCTCAGTTTATACACACACAAATACACACACACAGTTTACACACACACACACATGCACGTGCACACACACACACAGTGGAATATTATTCAATCATACAAAAGAATAAAATAAGAATGAAATCTTGTCATTTGCAACAACATGAATGGAACCAGGGAGTATAATGTTAAGTGAAATAAGCCACTCAGAGAAAGACAAATCTCATATGATTTCACTCAGTTATGGAATTTAAGAAACAAATGAACAAAGGAAAAAAAAGAAAATGAGACAAATCAAGAAACAGAGTCTTGGAGAACAAACTGATGGTTATCAGAGGGGAGGTGGGTGGGAGGATGGGTGAAATACATGATGGGGATTAAGGAGTACACTTACCATAATGAACACTCAGTAATGTATAGAATTGTTGAGTCACAATATTGTATTGTATTGTACACCTGAAACTAACACTGTATGTTAACTAGACTGGAATTAAAATAAAATTTAATTAAAAAAAAAGACATAACATTTAATTTAATTTAAAAAATAAAAGACAAAATTTTGTGAAGTTCTAATTAAAACTATAAAGTTTTAAAAGTGTATTTCATTTGTAATAGGGATGAAATATGTATAACTATAATACCACAAAAAAAGGGGGAAAGGAAGTGGAGCTATATAGCAGTAATATTCCTATATTCTACTGGAATTACATTGGTATAAATGTGAGTAGATTCTGATTGGTCGAGATGTATGTGTAAGCCCAAGAGCAATCACTAAGTTTAGTTTGAAAAATTGTTAAAGAAAAGAAATGTTACATAAGAAAATATTCACTTAGGGTGGCACAGTCAGCTAAGTGTCCTACTCTTGGTTTTGGTTCAGGTCAGGAACTCAGGGTCGTGAGATCAAGCCCTGAGTTGGGTTCTGTGCTCAGCAGAGTTTGCTTTGGATGCTCTCCCTCTCTCCCTCCCACTCATGATTGATCTCTCTTTCTTTAAAAATAAATAAATAAATAAATAAATAAATAAATAAATAAACCTTAAATAACAGTCACTTATTGTGAAAGAGAATAGAAGAGCAATAGATGAAGAAAATAGAATAACAAAAAAGATATGAGACATATAGAAAACAGGAAAATGAGGTGGTAATATAAACCCATCATATCAACAATAACATTAAATGTGAGTGAATTAAATAATCCAATCTAAAGGTAGAGATGATCAGACTGTACAAAAACAAGATGCAACAATAGGCTCTCTACAGGATACACACTTTAGATTCAAAGACACAAATGGATTGAAAGTAAAAGGAGAGAAGAAGATACATCATGCAAACAGCAGCCACACAAAAACTGGAGTGGCTAGGCTAATATCAGACAAAATAGCCTTTAAAACAAATGATGTTATTAGATATAAAGAGGAACATTTTATAATGATAAAGGGATCAATCCATCCTGAAGATATAGCAATTATAGACAAATATGCTGACAATTATAGACAAATTGTTGGAGATTTTAAGCCCTACTTTTAACTTTTTTTTTTTTTTAAACACAGGGCTTGAACTCATGATCCTGAGATCAAGACCTGAGCTGAGATCAGGAGTCAGACACTCACCCAACTAAGCCACCCAGCTGCCCCTAATCCCTACTTTTAACAATGGATAGACCAAGTAGGCACAAGATCAACAAGGAAACAGAAGACCTGAGTGATACTATAAACCACTTGGATCCATAGAACCTACAGGACATTTAACCTCCCAACAGCAGAAACATACATTCTTCTCAAGTGCACAAGCAAGATTCACCTGAGGAAACCAGGTGCTCGGCCATAAAGAAAATGCTGATAAACATAAAACAATTGAAATTAGACAAAGCATATTCTCTTACAACAGTAGACTGAAATGAAAAATCGATCATAGAGAGAAATTTGAGAAACTCAGAAACATGCAGAATTAAACAACATATTTCTAAATACCCAATGGTCAAAGAAGGAATCAGAAAGGAAATCAGAAAACAATTTGAAGTGAATGAGGGGTGCCTGGGTATCTCAGTTGGTTAAGGATCAGACTGTAATTTTGGCTCAGGTTATAATCTCAGGGTTGTGAGATTGAGCCCCTGCATTGGGCTCTGTAGTGAACATGGAGCCTGCTTAAGATTCTCTCCCTCTCCCTTTGTCCTCCCATTCCCCAGATCATGCACTCTCTCTTCTTCTCTCTAAGATAACAAAACAAAACAGAATAAACCTGAGGGGCTGAATGCCATGAATTTTAAAAATCACTGGGACTTAGGGCCTGGAGCTTTAAAAGTCAACTGACCCAGCACTTGGTGACCAGGTAGAGTGAGTGATAGCTGGGTTGCCACACTTAAAGAGAGAGCAGCCTGCACAGAGAGGCAATATAAAAATGGCAGTTGACATAATGCCAGGGCAAATGGGAGACAGATCTGGCATAGAACTAGGGGCCCAATACAAATTTTGCTAACACTGCTGCTCTGCTCCCAAGTTCCCTGGTATACATGTCCCCTCAGAGCTGGCCTGCATGGGTCCCACTAATACCACAGAGAGCAAGTATAGCACACACAGGCAAAAAGTCAGTAAGATATCTGAAAGGAAAAGTGACTCATATATGGCAGGATGGTGTAAGCAACACACATAGGGTACTCTCCTGAAGTGCTAGGTTCTCAGAGGACACTGCACACCAGAGCATTCTAGGACCTTCTCTTCATAAAATCACTATTTTCAAGAGCAGAAGACATATATGACTTTCCTAACACACAAAAATAGGTAAAGTGAAGCAGAAAAAATGAGGAGACAGAAATGTATCCCAAATGGAAGAACAAGATAAAACCACAGCCAGAGATGTAAGCAAAACAGATAAGTAACATGACTGATACAGAATTTAAAGGAATGATCATAAAGATACTTACTGGACTTAAGAAAAGAGTGGAGTACATCAGTGAGACCCTTAACACAGAGATAAGGAATAACATAGTAGATATAAAGATTTTGATGAATGAAATGAGAAACATGCTGGATGGAATGAACATCAGGATGGGGCAAGAAGAGGAAAGAATTAGTGAACTAGAAGACTGAGTAACAGAAAGTAATCCAAGCTGAAAAAAAGAATTACACAAAATGAGAATAGACTTAGGGAACTCAGTGATTCCATCAAACGTAACAACATTATTATTATAGAAGTCTCAGAAGAAGAAGAGAGAGAAGGGGGGAGAAAATTTATCCAAAGAAATAATAGCTGCAAACTGCCTTAACTTGGGGAAGGAAACAGATATCCAGATCCAGGAGGCACAGAGAATTCCTATCAAAATCAACAGAAACAGACCCACACCAAGACATACTGTAATTAAGTTTTCAAAATATAGTGATAAAGAAAAAAAAAAATCTCTAAAAGCAGCAAGACCAGAGAAGTCAGTGACTTACAAGGGAAAACCCATAAGGCTAACAGGAGATTTTTCAACAGAAATTTTGCAAGCCAAAATGGAGTGGCACAATATATTCAGTATGCTGAATGGGAAAAATCTGCCACCAAGAATACTCTATCCAGCAAGTCTCTCAATCAGAATAGAAAGAAGGATAAAGAGTTTCCCAGACAAGTAAAAACTAAAGGAGCTTGTGATCACTAAACCAGACCCGCAAGATATATTAGAGGGGACTCTATAGTGGACTCTATAAGTGGAAAGGAGAGAACAAAAATTACAGTATAAAATTGGAGACACAAAAGCAGTAAAAGTGAATATTTCTGTAAAAAATAAGTCAAGGAACTCACAAAAAATGATATAAAATGTAATAACATATACCTTAAAAGTGGGAGGAGAGGAGCAAAGAATGGGTTCAAACTTAAATAACCATCAACTTAATATAGACTTCTATGTGCAGAAGAGGTTATATACAAACCTAATGGTAACCATATATCAAAAACCACTAATAAATATGCAAGGAATAAAGAGAAAGAAATCCAAATATTTCAACTAAAGAAAAATAAGCAAATCATGAAAAAGAGCCAAAAAAGGATCTGAGAAATTCTTCAGAAACACCATGAAACAAGTAATAAAATGGCAATAAATATATATCTGCCAATAAATACTTTAAATGTAAATGGACTAAATGCTCCAATCAAAAGACATAGGGTGAAAGAATGGATAAAAAAGCAAGACCCATCTATATGCTGCCAATCAGAGAGACATAAAGACACCTGCAGATTAAAAGTGAGGGGTTGGAGAAATTTCTATCATGCAAATGGATGTCAGAAGAAAGCTGGAATAGCAATATATCAGACAAAATAGACTTTAAAACAAAGACCGCAACAGGAGACAAAGACATATATAATCATATGTAATCATAAAGGGGACAATCCAAAAAAGAAGAAATAACAATTATAAATATTTATGCATCCAACATAAGAGCACCCAAATACATAAAACAGCTAATAACTAACATAAAGGAACTAATCAATAATAATACAATAATGGGATGGGACTTTAATATCCCACTTACATGAATGAACAGATTACCTAAACAGAGCATCAGCGGTGTCTAGGTGGTTCAGTTGCTTAAGCATCTGCCTTCTGCTCAGGTCAGGCCATGATCCTGTGATTCTGGGATCAAACTCCTCATTGGGCTTCTTGCTCAGTGGGGACCCTCATTTGCCCTTTCCCTCTGCCTCTTCCCTCTGCTCATGCTCTCTCTCTCTCTCTCTCAAATAAATAAATTTTTTAAAAAACAGAACATCAACAAGAAAACAATGGCTTGAATGACACACTAGACCAGATGGACTTAACAGATATATTCAGAACCTTTCATCTAAAAGCAGCAGAATACACATTCTTTTCCAGTGCACATGGAACATTCTTCAGAATAGATCACATTCTGGGTCACAAATCAGGCCTTAACAAGTACAAAAATACAGATCCCACCATGCATATTTTCCAATATCAATGCTATGTAACTTGAAGTCAATCACAAGAGAAAATTTGGAAAGACTACAAATACATGGAGGTTAAATAACATGCTATTAAACAATGAATGGGTTAATCAGGAAATTAAAAAAGAAATTAAAATACGTGAAAACAAATTAAAATGAAAACACAATGGTCCAAAACCTTTGGGATGCAGCCAAAGTGATCATAAGAGGGAAACATATAGTGATACAGACCCATCTCAAGAAGCAAGAAAAATCTCAAACAACCTAACTTTACACCTAAAGGAACTAGAAAAAAGAACAAAGGAAGCCTAAAGCCAGCAGAAGGTGGGAATTAATTAAGATTAGAGCAGAAGTAAATGACACAGAAACTTTAAAACCCAATAGAACAGATCAATGAAGTGAGGAGTTGGTTCTTTGGGGAAAAAGTCACTGATATTGATCAACTTCTGGCTAGATTTATGAAGAAAAAAAGATAAAGGACCTGAATAAATAAAATCACCAATGAGAGAGGAGAAATAACAACCAACACCACAGAAATGCAAATAATTGTAAAAGAATATTATGAAAAACTGTACACCAACAAATTGGACAACATAGAGGAAATGGATTCCTGCAAGCATAGGAATTACCAAAACTGAAACAGGAAGAAATAGAAAATTTGAACAGACTGATAAGCAGCAATGAAATCGAATCAGTAATCCAAAAGAATCCCAACAAACAAAGTCTAGGGCTGGACGGTTTCATAGGCAGATTCTATCAAACATTTAAAGAAGAGTTAATACCTAATTCTTCTCAAACTATTCCAAAAGGAAAAGGAAGAAAAACTTCCAAATTCATTATATGAAGCCAACATTATCCTGATACCAAAAATGGGTAGACATCCCATGAAAAAGGGCAACTACAGACCAATATTCCTGATGAACAGAGATGTAAAAATCCTCAGTAAAAGGTTAGCAAACTGATTCCAATATTACATTTAAAAAATCATTTACCACGATCAAGTGGGTTTTATTCCTGGGTTGCAAGGGTAGTTCAATATTTGCAAATCATTTTGATACATCACATATATAAGAGGATGGACAAGAATCATACGATCATTTCAATAGATGCAGAAAAAGCATTTCAACATACTACAACCTTCACTCATGGTAAAACCCCTTATTACCTCAATGCAATAAAGGCTATATACGAAAAACCCACGGCTAACATCACCCTCAGTGGGGAAAAACACAGGGATGTCCACTCTTAAACACTGTTATTCAGCATAGTACTGGAAGTCCCAGCCTCAGCAAACAGAAAACAAAAGGAAATAAAAGGCACCCAAATTGGCAAAGAAGAAGTAAAACTTTGAGTATTTGCCAATGACCTGATCATTTATGATAGAAAGCCCAAGAGACTCCACCAAAAAACTGCTAGAACAGATAAATGAGTTCAAAGTCATAGGATACAAAATCAATGCACAGAAATCTGTGACATTTTTATACAGCGATAATGAAGCAGCAGAAAGAGAAACTAAGAAAACAATTCCATTTACAAATGCACCAAAACAAGTAAGATACCTAGGAATAAACCTAACCAAAGAGGTGAAAGACCTGTACTCTGAAAGCTATTAAGCACTGATGAAGGAAATTGAAGAGGATGCAAAGAAATGGAAAAACATTCCATGCCAATGGAATAGAAGAACAAATGTTGTTAAAAGGCTATATTACACAAAGCAATCTATATATTTAATGCTATCTCTATCAAAACACCAGCATTCTTTCACAGAACTAGAACAAACAATTCTAAAATTTGTATGGGACCACCAAAGACCCATATAGTTGAATCCATCTTGAAAAAGTAAAGCATTGGAGATATTACAATTCTGGACTTCAGAGTCTATTACAAAGCTGAGGTGATCAAACTGTATGGTATCGACACAAAAATAGACACATAGATTAATAGAACAGAGGGGAAAACATAGAAACAAGTTAACAACTATATACTCAATTAATCTTCCACAAAGCGGGGAAGAATATCCAATGGGAAAAAGACAGTCTCTTCAGCAAACGGTGTTGGGAAAACTGGACAGCAACACACAAGAGAATGAAACTGGACCGCTTTCTTATACCATACACAAAAACAAATTCAAAATGGACTAAAGACCTAATGTACAAAAGGACACCATAAAAATCCTAGAAGAGAACACAAGCAGTAATCTCTCTGACATTGGCCATGCAACTTCTTTCTAGATATCTGTCCTGAGGCAAGAGAGACAGAAGCAAAAATAAACTATTGGGACTTTATCAAAGTAAAAAGCTTCTGCACAGTGAAGGGAACAATCAATAAAAAAAATCAATAAAACTAGAAGCAACCTATGGAATGCGAGAAGATATTTGCAAATGGCATAGCCGATAAGGGGTAGTATCCAAAATATATAAAGAACTACTAAAACTCAACATCCAAAAACCCAAATATTTCAATTTAAAAATGGGCGGTCAAGAAATGGGCAGAAGCTGGGATGCCTGAGTGGCTCAGTGGGTTAAGCCACTGCCTTCAGCTCAGGTCATGGTCTAGGATCCTGGGATTGAGTCCCGCATCAGGCTCCTTGCTCAGTGAAGAACCTGCTTCTCTCTGTGCCTCTGCCTGCCACTCTGCCTGCTTGTGCGCTCTCTCTCTGACAAATAAATAAGTAAAAAAAAAAAAAAAAAAAAAAAAAGAAATGGACAGAAGACATGAACAGATATTTCTCCAAAGATGACATCCAGATAGCCAACAGACACATGAAAAGATGTTCATCCATCAGGGAAACACAAATGAGAACTGCTATAAAATATCACCTCACACCTGTCAGAATGGCTAACATCAACAGCACAAGAAATAACAGGTGTTGGTGAGGATGTGGAGAAAGATGTGCACTGTTGGTGGGAATATAAACTGGTGCAGCCACTCTGGAAAACAGTATGGAGTTTCCTCAAAAAGTTAAAAATGGAATTACCCTATGATCCAACAATCATACCACTGGGTATTTACACACGGAATACAAAAACACCATTTATAGCAGCATTATCTGTAGTACCCAAGTTATAGAAGCAGTCCAAGTGCCCACGGATAGATGAACGGGTAAAGAAGATATACCTACAATGGAATATTATTCAGCCACAAATAGGGATGAGATCTTGCCATTTACAACAACATGGATGGAGCTAGAGAGTATAATGCTAAGTGAAATAAGTCAGAGAAAGATAAACACCAAATGATTTCACTCATATATGGAATTTAAGAAATAAATGAGCAAGAGGAAAAGCAAAAAGAGAGAGAGAGAGTAAGAAACAGACTCCTTGGGACGCCTGGGTGGCTCAGTTGGTTAAGCAGCTGCCTTCGGCTCAGGTCATGATTCCAGCGTCCTGGGATCGAGTCCCGCATCGGGCTCCTTGCTCAGCAGGAGCCTGCTTCTCCCTCTGCCTCTGCCTGCCATTCTGTCTGCCTGTGCTTGCTCTCTCTCCCTCTCTCTCTGACAAATAAATAAAATCTTAAAATAAATAAATAAATAAATAAATAAATAAATAAATAAAAGAAACAGACTCCTTGTTATAAAGAACAAACTTTATAATGATGGTTACCAGAGAGGGGGACTTTGGGAAGATGGGGGAAACAGGTGATGGGGATTAAGGAGGACACCTGTGACGAGTACCTCATAATGTATGGAAGTGTTGAATCATATTATACACCCGAAACAAATATAACACTGTATGTTAACTAACTGCAATTAAAATAAAAACCTTCAAACATAATCAAGCTCAGAGCAGAGAAATCAGCCTGAAAACTAGGCAGCTTTCGATTTGCAAGTGTTAGGAAGAAATTTGTGTTGAACTCCCACAAAGGCCAAGAATGGATGACTCAGGCCATAGAATGAAGACACAGAATAGGGAAGTAGCTATGGTGTAAGAACCATCTTCCTGGGAAAGACATGCATGTCATAGGTAGACAGGAAGAAATGTAGGGACTCAAGTCTGAGGAGACCTTAGTCCTCAGAGGGGACTTGGTGTCCCCAGTAATTGAGCCTTGTCCCAGGAAGCTGGTCTTGAAATGATGGTCAGGGGATACTTTAGGGCAGAGGCAGTTCCTTGTTTCTTTGCAGGTTGCCTCGGAATAACATGAGCCCCACAGAGGGAAGCCCATGTCCAGCACAGTGCTAGAGGCCCATAGCCTGAAGAAGGTAGACAAGCAAAGGCTGAAGGAGATGCTCCAAGTGACAGGCCCAAGGCAACCTCCCTGAGGGCCCCATGCAGTGCATGCCAGGAAGGCTGAACAGACATTTTGTCTCTGAAGAACTGGTTTCTACCACGCACCCCACCAGGTGTGGCCTGGAGGAAGAGTCACAACAGGAGGGAAACAGCAGGACCTTGGCCCCAGGCCAGTTGGCTATATGCTGGTGATCACAGAAGGGGAGACCCTAACTCTGCCCAAAGCTGCTGAGGGTGGAGAGTGACCTTCAGGAAACCTGTACAACCCCCAAACTTAGATCACCTTCAGGGAAGAAGGGAGGTGATGGAGAGTTGTGGGGGACTTGACAGACCAAGCATTTACCCAATGGAGCCTGAGTCAGCTTGGGAGGATCTGAGATTTAATCTAGAAATGGCTAAAGAAACGAGTGAGGACAGTTTGTTTACAATATCTGTGGAAATGGAGGAGGTTGCCCGATAGTAATTTCACTCAACTGTGGATAAAGAATCAGCTCTGTTTGTTTGTTTCTTCCTTCCTTCCTTCCTTCCTTCCTTCCTTCCTTCCTTCCTTCCTTCTAAGATTTATTGATTTATTTGTCAGGGAGAGAGCACAAGCAGGGGCAGAAGCAAGCAGAGGGAGAAGCAGGTTTCCTGCTGAGCAGGGAGCCTAATGCTGGACTCGATTCCTGGACCCTAGGATCATGACCTGAGCCAAAGGCAGATGCTTAACTGACTGAGCCACCCAGGCATCCCAAGAACCATGTATTTCTGTGCCTCTGAGTTACAATTTGTCTACGTCTAATACTATCAGACTATATGTCTAATACTTCCATAGTTGTGAGACAGAAAAGTCCAAGAAGAGATTTGATTAAGTAAATTAATAGAGCTCCATATCGTGGAATACCAGACAACCTTAAAGGAGGTGATTGTTTTATATGGACTCGTGTGGAGAGATGCCCATGAGATATGACTAAGTGAAAAAAAAAAAAAAAAGCAAATGACAGGGTAAACATATAGTGTGAGAAAAAGGAAGGCAGGCAGGGAGACATGTGGGAAGGACAGATAGATCCAAGGACCTGCCAGTTCTGCCACCGTCTCATGGTCAGTGTGCTGCTGCTCCAAGCTGCAAGGCCCACCTGAATGGAGGAAGGAAGATGCCCATGTGGAGCCCCTCCCCCCACGCACAACAGGAGCTCCGACCTGCCCTACAGGCCACCCTGCCTGTTCATCCTCATTCCCTCCCACTGCACAGGACATGACCTCCACTTCATTCCCCTTGAGACTGGCCCACATGGGGACAGTACCTATGCTCAAATACCTAATGGGCTATTGTGGGGGCTGTCTCTGGGGGGCCAATTTAGGAACACAGTCTTTTCAAGTGGTTCCATTTTGCTGGAAATGATGTGCTTCTGAAGACCCCGTGTAATTGAAAACATATTTATCAAGGCTAATTTTCCCCTTAACCGTGTGTGTGTGCATGTGTGTGAGTGTATGTTTTCTTGGTGCCCATTCTTTATGGCTCTTGTCGTGCATGTCTACTTTCATACAGTCTTTTCTCTCCTCCATGGTCGTCTCTTTTACCTCACAGACTCTCTGGGATTATAGCATGGCATATGGTGGGAGACGTTGGGAGACGTTTCCTTGGCTTCATAACATTATAGCACATGTGATTTCAAGCACAGATTCTTCTTTGCGTTTCTCAGCTCTGGCACTAATTCTGCCCCCTGATGAATGTGGTACTCGACTGTGGCACTCCTGTGGAACACGGCTTGCAGTGTGATAAGAATTTTAAAACAGCATAGTCATGGACAAGAAAGAAAGAAAGGGAGAAAGGAAGGAAGGAAGGGAAGAAGGAAGGAAGAAAGAAAAGAAAGGGAGAGAAAGAAAGGAAAGAAAGAAGGAAAGAAAGAAAGAAAGGAGGAAAGAAAAAGATTGAAGGAAGGAAAGGAAGGGAAGGAAAGGAAACAAGGGAAGAAGAAAAAAGAAAGAAAGAAAGGAAGGAGGGAGGAAAGAAAAGAAAAAAGAAAGAAAAAGAAGGAAGGAAGAAGGAAGGAAGGAAGGAAAAACAGAAAGGTTGAAGGAAGGAAAGGAAGGGAAGGAAGGGAGGAAGAAAGAAAAAGAAAGAAAGAAAAAAGGAAGGAAAGAAAGGAAGGAAGGAAGGAAGGAAGAAAAGAAGGAAGAAAAGAAATAAAAACAGAATAGTCAACGCAGACCACTTGCAGGTGAAGATACAGGGTTTAGAAGCCTGGGTTACAAGGTCTTAAACAACTGCAGCAACAATTTGGTTACTGCCTAAATGGCGCCATCGTGTGTCTGTGTTGTGCCATGTGGCCACGTGCCTAAAATGGGTACCTTTATTTATTTTTTAATTTTTAAAATTTAATTTTATATTTTCAACGTTTCAAGAGTCATTGTTTATGCACCACACCCAGTGCCCAAATCACTGCCACTTTCAACGACGTGGATGGAGCTAGAGGGTGTAATGCTTAAGTGAAATGAGTCAGAGAAAGACAAATACCATATGATTTCACTCATACGTGGAATTTAAGAAATAAAACAAACAAGCAAAGGGGGAAGAAAGAGAGAGAGAGGCTAACCAAGAAACACTCTGAATTGTAGGGAAGGGGGGTGGAGAATGGATTGAATAGGTGATGGGGATAAAGGAGTACACTTGTGATGAGCACCGGGTGACGTATGGAAATGTTAAATCTGTATATTGTACACATCAAACTAACATAACACTCATTGTTAGCAGACAGGACTTTAAATAAAAACTTAAAAAAATAAGTCCAGAAACATTAAAAAAATCACTCCCCCAATAATTTTGTTTTATATTTACAGGGATTTTTAATTTAGAGGGATTCACATGATTTTCAAAAATTGTGCACAAAGTGAATCCTTACGAATTATTTCTAGCATTCACTTTTTAAAAATATTTATTTATTTTAGAGGGAGAGAGAGAGAGAGAGCACGAACTGGGGGAGGAGCAGATGGAGAGGAAGAGAGAGAGAGAGAATCCAGACTCCCTGCAGAATGCAGAACCCAATGCGGGGCTTGATCCCAGGACCGGGAGATCATGACCTGAGCCAAAGGCAGAGGCCCAACTGACTGAGCAACCCAGGCACCCCTGCTTTCCCATTTCTTAAAAAACAAAAAGGGACATGAAAGACTGTGGACTCTGAGAAACAAATGGAGGGTTTTGGAGCGGAGGGGGCTGGGAGGTTGGGTGAGCCTGGTGGTGGGTATTAAGGAGGGCACGTATTGCATGGAACACTGGGTGTGGTGCATAAATAATGAATTCTGCAACACGGAAAAGAAATAAAGTAAAATGAAAACAAAAAACAAACAAACAATGGCAATGGGATTTTGATAGTGATTTTAAGGGCTCTATGTAGATCTCTTTGGGGGAGTACTGAAATATATTATCAATGTTAAGTCTTCCAAGTCATAAAAAAGGTTTTCCAATTCATGAACATGAAATGTCTTTCTATTTATTTAGGTCTTTAAATTCTTTAGCATGTTTTTTAGTTTTCAGTGTATACGTCTTACACTTTTTTTTTTTTTAAGATTTCATTTATTTGTCAGAGAGAGAGAGAGAGAGAGAGCAGAAGCAGGAAGAGATGCAGGCAGAGGGAGAAGCAGGATTTTCCTGAGCAGGGGGCACTATTCGGGACCCGATCCCAGGATCCTGGGATCACAATCTGAGCTGAAGGCAGATGCTTAACCAACTGAGCTACCCAGGCGTGCCATGTCTTACACTTCTTACATATTTTCCTATGTATTCTTTTTGATGCTATTATAAATTGAATTGTTTCCTAAATTTCCTTTTTTGGATTGTTCATTGCAAGTGTATGGCAATACAACAGATTTTTTTTTAAAAGATTTTATTTATTTGACAGACAGAGATCACAAGTAGGCAGAGAGGCAGGCAGAGAGAGAGAGAGAGGGAGGGAAGCAGGCTTCCTGCTGAGCAGAGAGCCCGACGTGGGGCTCGATCTCAGGACCCTAGGATCATTTCCTGAGCCAAAGGCAGAGGCCTTAACCCACTGAGCCACCCAGGTGCCCCAGTACAACAGATTTTTATGTCTTTATCCTGTACCTGCAATTTTGCTGAATTCATTTATTAGCTCCAGTAGCGTGTGTGTGTGTGTGTGTGTGTGTGTTTGTTTTATGAATTCTCTAGTAGTTTTTATAATAAGGTCATATCACCTTTAAATAGAGATAAATTTAGTTCTCCACCCCCCCCCCCCCACCCCCAGCTTGAATGCTTTTATTTCTTTTTCTGATCTAACTGCCCTGGCTATAAGTTCCAGTACTATGTTGAGTAGCAGTGGTGAGCGTGGGCATCCTTATCATATTTCTGTCCTAAGGGGCAAAGCTTTTAGCTTTTCATCATTAAGTATGATGTTGGCTGTTTTTTGTAGATGCCTTAATCATGATGAAGAAGACCCCTCCTTCCTAGCTTGCTGCATGTTTTTATTATGAAAATTGCTTAGATTTTGTTAAATGTTTTTCCTCCATCAATTGCGATGATTGTAGCTTTTCTTTCATCCTTTCAATGTGGAACAAATCGATTTTTGAATGTTGAACAACCCTTGCTTTCTTTCCTGGGATAACTCCCACCTGGTCATGGTGTATAATCCTTGTAATATGCTTCTGTATGTGGTTTGATGATTTTTGCAGAGGATTTTGTATTTATGTTCATAAGGGATACTGCTCTGTAGTTTTCTTGTGGTGTCTTTATCTGGTTTTGCTATTAGGATAATGCTGACTTCATAGAATGAGTTAGGGATGTTCCTTCTATTTTGGGGAAGAGTTTGTGAAGGATTTGGTGTTAATTTCTCCATAAATGTTTGGTAGTTTTCACTATTGAAAACATCTGATCTTGGGCTTTTTTTGGGGGAAGTTTGATTACTGATTCAAACTCTTTACTTGTTATAGGTCTGTTTAGCTTTTATAAATTTCTTCTTAAGTCAATATAAGTAGTATTTCTGTTTCCAGGAGTTAGTTTCATCTACATATCAAACTGTTGGCATACAATTTTTTATAGCATTAATTATAATCCTTTTTATTTGTGTAAATTTGGTTGTAATGTCTCTACTTTTATTTCTTTTTAAAAAGTATTTTAATTATTTGTTTGAGAGAGAGAGAGAGAGAGACCACATAAAAGGAGAGGGAAAGGGAGAATCAGACTCCACTGAGCAGGGGCGCCTGGGTGGCTCAGTGGGTTAAAGCCTCTGCCTTCGGCTCAGGTCATGATCTCAGGGTCCTGGGATCGAGCCCCACATCGGGCTCTCTGCTCAGCAGGGAGCCTGCTTCCCTTCCTCTCTCTCTGCCTGCTACTCTGCCTACTTGTGATCTCTGTCTGTCAAATAAATAAATAAAATCTTAAAAAAAAAAAAGACTCCACTGACCAGTGAGCCCAACGTGGGGCTCAATCCCAGGAGATCAGGAGGCAGATGCTTACTTAACCAACTAAGACACCCAGGTGCCCCTCTAATTTTATTTCTGATTGTAGTAATTTGTCTTCTTTTTTCTTGATCACTGTAGCTAAGGATTTGTCAATAGTGTTGATCTTTTAAAATAAACAACTTTTAATTCTGCTGAGTTTCCCTATTGTTTCTTATTCTCGCTCTTTTTTATGTCTCACTCTGATCTTTCTTGTTTTCTCCCTTCTGTTAGCTTTGGATTTCATTTACTTTTATTTTTCTAGTTTCTTAAAGTGGCAAGTTAGGTAATTGATTTGAGATTTTTCTTTTTATTAATGTAGGTGTTTATAGCTCTGCATTTCTCTCTCGACACTGCTTTCAATGCATTCTGTTAAGTTTTG
The DNA here is from genome assembly GCF_902655055.1 of Lutra lutra. Classification (NCBI taxonomy): domain Eukaryota; kingdom Metazoa; phylum Chordata; class Mammalia; order Carnivora; family Mustelidae; genus Lutra; species Lutra lutra. The sequence continues at coordinate 152,083,255 of NC_062282.1, forward strand.
GTGTGTTGTATTATTTTCATTTGTTCAGTTTCCAGTATTTGTGAATTTTCCAGTTTTCCTTTTGTTATTGATCTTTAAATTCATGCCATTGTGGTTGGAGAAAGTATTTTGTTTGATCTCAATCTTTTTAAATGTATTGAGACTTGTTTTATGGCCTCCACATATGGTGTAATCTGGAGGATGTTTTACGTGCTCTTGAAAAGAATGTGTATTCTGCTGTTTTGGTTGAAGTGTCTGATGTTTGCTGGTCTCATTGGTTAAGTCCTCTATTTTCTTATTGATCTTCTGTCTGAATTTTCCATCCATTATTGATGTTGGGATAGCAAATCTCTATTTTTGTAAAACTACCTATTTCTCCCTTCAATTTTGTCAATTTTGGTCTCATATATTATGGGGCTCTTTTAGGTACATATATTTATAATTGTTATATAGTCTCTAGAGATTTTTCCTTTTCATCAACAAGAAATTTCCTTCTTTATCTCTTATAGCAATTTTGACTTAAAAAGTTTTTGTTTTGTTTGCTTATGAGATGCAGATTAAAAAAACAGTTTTTAAAGGGAAATTTGTAGCTGGAAATGCTTATTAGGAACAGAAGAAATATTTCAAAGCAATAATCTAAACTTCCACCATAAGAAACTAGAAAAAGTAGAGGAAACAAAACTCAAAGTCAGCAGAAAGAATGAAAGAAAAGTTTATAGTGGTAACACACTGAATAGGAAACAGAGGAAGTAGAGAAAATTAATGAAACTAAAAGCCAGTTCTTGAAAACATTTAAAAAAACTGACAAAGCTTAGCCAGCTTAACCCAGAAAAATGAGAGAAGACACAAACTGGCAAAATCAGTAATGAAAGAGAGATATCACTACCAACCTTACAGAAATCAAAAGAATTTTATAGGAATACTATAAACTTTATGCTAACAAATTAGACCCCTAAGATGAAATAGAGAATTCCTAGAAAGACACAAATTACTAAAACTGAATCAGCAACAATATGGATGGACCCAGAGGGGATTATACTAAGTGAAATAAGTCAGAGAATGACAAATACTGTATGTTTTCACGTATATGTGGAATCTAAAAAAAAAAAAAAGAACAAAGACTCTTAAATACAGAGAACAGATGGATGGTTACAGAGAGGAGGTGGTGGTGGGGAATGGGTGAACTAAATAAAGGGAATTAACAGTATACTTATGGGGTGCCTGGGTAACTCAGTCATTAAATGTCTGCCTTCGGCTCAGGTCATGATCCCATGGTCCTGGGATCGAGCCCTACATCAGGATTCCTGCTTGGCAGGAAGCCTGCTTCTCCTTTTCCCTCTCCTCCTGTTTGTGTTCCCACTCTCGCTATATCTCTCTCTGTCAAATAAATACATAAAATCTTAAAAAAAAAAGAGTACACTTATATGAGCACTGAGTAATGAATAGAAATGTTGAGTCATTATATTGTGCACCTGAAACTAATATAACACTGTATGTTAATTATGCTTCAACAAAAAAATTGGCAAGAAAAAATAAAGTGCCAAACCAAAAATAAAAACCAAAGCTGAATCCAGAAGAAATAGAAAATCTAAGTCTACCTGTAAGAAGTAAATACTTAGAGCAATTAAAAATCTTCCCAATGTAGTGAATGTGTTTACTAAACGATAGAAATCGGAGGGCCTTGTGGTGATAGTAGAGTCCTGAATCTTGATTGCACTGATGGTTATGTGAATCTACAGATGTGATAAAATTGCACAGTGCTACACATACATGTGCAAGTGTACACACACATAAATGAGTGCATGTAAAATGATGAAATCTCAATAGGCTCTGGGCATTGTACCAATGTCAATCTCCTGGCTTTAGTATTGTACTATACTTTTCTTTTTTAAATTTTTTTTTTTAAACTTTTTTTTTAAGATTTTTATTTATTTATTTGACAGAGATTACAAGTCAGCAGAGAGGCAGGCAGAGAGAGGAGGAAGCAGGCTCCCCACTGAGCAGAGAGCCCGATGTGAGGCTTGATCCCAGGACCCTGGGATCATGACCTGAGCCGAAGGCAGAGGCTTTAACCCACTGAGCCACCCAGGCGCCCCAGTATTGTACTATACTTATTCAAGTATTACCATTTGGGGAAACTGGTACACAAGACCCCCCTGTACACTTTTTTTTTTAAAAAAAAACAACTTCCTTTGAATGTATAACTATTTGAAAACAAAAAGTTTTTGAAAAGTTCCCATAATAAAAAGGCCCAGGCCCTGATGGATATACTCGTGAATTATTTCAATAATTTAAATAAGAAATAATACAAACCCTTCACAAATTTATCCAGAAAATAGAGGAGAATGGAATACCTCCCAACTCATTCTATGAAGCCATGATTATCTTGATTCTAAATTTAGACATTAAAAGAAAAGCATAGACCAATGTCCTTGATGAATGTAGACACAAGAAAATCTTGACAAAATATAAGCAAACCTAGTCTGACCAAATAAAGTTGATTATATGCATGACTAAGTAGGATTTATCTCAGGAAGGCAATGCTGGCTTAATATCTGAAACTCAGGGAATATAATCTATAAGATTAATAAAGGACAAATATCATAAGATCATCTCAATAGTTGCATAAAATGTTTCACAAAATCTACCACCCATTCATAATAAAATCCTTTTTATTAACTAGAAATAGAAGGGAATTTCCTCAACATGATAAAGGGATTTGCAAAATACCTACAGCTAACAATATACTTAGCAGTCTTAGTGGCAAAATGTTAAATACTTCCCCCTAAATTCAGAAACAAAAGAAGAAAGTTTACCCTCACTACTTCTACTCAGCAGCACACTGGACATTTTATCCAGGGCAATTAGGGAGAGAAAAAGAGTGTTCAGATTGGAAAATAAGTAAAACTATCTTTATTCAAAACAAGTTTCTCTGTATAGCAAATTCTAGGGCACATACACACATATACACATGCTTCTATAACAAAAATTGGAGTTCAAGAAGGTTTCAGGATAGATGAATATATAAAAATTAGTTGCATTTCTATAAAGAAGCAATGAATATCTAAAAATGAAATTAAGAAAAACAATTCTAGTCACATTGGTAGCAGAAAGAATGAACTACTTAGGAATAAATTTAACAAAAGATATTGGTTTGTACACTGAAGACTACAACACTTTTGTGCCAAAAGTTAAAGAAGACCTAACTAAATGGAAAGTTATACTATGTTCATGGTTTAGAGACTTAATAGTTTAAAGATGGCAATATTCCCAAGCTGATCTACTGATTCATGGAATTTCTAACAAATCTCATTTGGCCTTTTCTTTGGAAATTGTCAAGCTCATCCTTAAATTCATATGGTCATGCAAAGAACTAAGAATAACCAAGACAATCTTAAAAAAAAAAAAACAATAAAGTTGGAGGACATATAATTCCTTATTTTATTTTATTAATTTAATTTAATTTCATCATGATAAATGTATTCTTTAATCCCCATCCCCTATCTCCCTGCACCTCTGTCTGGTAACCATCAGTTTGTTCTCTGTAGTTAAGACTATTTCTTGGTTTGTCTCTCATATTTCCCTTGCTCATTTGTTTTGTTTCTTAAATCTCACCTGTGAGTAAGATCACATGGTATTTGTCTTTCTCTGATTGACTTATTTCTTTCTCCTGGCTCTACCAATTTTGTTGCAAGTGGCAGAATTTTACTTTTTATGGCTGAATAATATTCCATTGTATATATATATACCTCATCTTTTTTATCCATTCATCTATGGACACTTGGGATGCTTCCATAGTTTGGCTATTGTGAATAACACTGCTATAAACATAGGGGTGCATGTATCTCTTTGAATGAGTACTTTTGTATTTTTTTTTGAATAAATACCCAGTAGAGGGATTCTTGGATCATAGGGTAGTTCTATTTTTAAGTTTGTGAGGAAGCTCCATACAGTTTTCCACAATGGCTGTGCCAGTTTGCATTCTCAGCAACAGTGCAAGAGCAACAGTGCCAACACTTGTTGTTTCTTGTATTTTTGACTTTAGCCATTGCGACAGGTGTGAGGTGATAGCTCATTGTAGTTCTGATTTGCATTTCCCTGATGATGAGTGATGGTAAGCATTTTTCATGTGTCCCTTGGTCAATAGGATGTCTTCTTTGAGAAATACCTGTTCATGTCATCTGCCCATTTTCATTTGATTATTTATATTTTGGGTGTTGAGTTAAATCAATTCTTTTTGTTTTGGATACTAACCCCTTATTGGATATGTCATTTGTAAATATCTCCTCCCATTCAGTAGGCTGCCTTTTAGTTTTGTTGATTGTATACTTTGCTGGGTAGAAGCTTTTTATTTTGATGGAGTCCCAATAGTTTATTTTTGCTTTTATTTCCCTTTCCTTATCTAGAAAAATGTCACTATGGCTGATGTCAGAGAGTTTACTGCCTGTGTTCTCTTCTAGGATGTTTATGGTTTCAAGTATCACATTTAGGCCTTTAATCCATTTTGAGTTTATTTTTGTATGTGATAGAAGAAAGTGGTCCAGTTTCATTCTTCTGCATGTGGCTGTCCAGTTTTCCCAAAACCATTTGTTGAAGAGACTGTCTTTTCCCCATTGGATATTCTTTCCTCCTTTGTCAAAGATTAATTGGCCATATAATTGTGGGTTTATTTCTGGGTTTTCTGTTCTATACCACTGATCTATGTGCCTATTTTTGTGCCACTGCCTGTGGGGATTCACAGGATAGATAAAACCTGACCTGTATATGCCTCCCTAGATGAGACTAATTGGAAAGCAAAGGAGGAGTGCCCGAAATGCTGGGCCTTTTCTCAAGTTTCTTGGCTGAATGTGGCCAGATTCTTACTGGGGCTCAAGGGTGTCATCCAGGTAGGAAATGCTGAAATGCAGACACTTGTAGAGGTCAGTACTTCATGAACTCCTTGCCTGGCATGTGGTGTATTAATTAAATTCACAATAAAAGCAGAGACAGAGCTTAGCTCAAGGCCTTTTGACACTAGAGCATTTGGCCCTCAGGCCTCTCTTTTCTCCTACTCAGGTATTGGGAGGTATTTCATTCACCCTCTCAGGGTTTGCTGGCCAAACCAGACACTACCATACTTTTTTTTCTTTTCTTTTCTTTTCTTTTTTTTTTTAAGGATTTTATTTATTTGACACAGAGAGAGATCACAAGTAGGCAGAGAGGCAGGCAGAGAGAAAGGGGGAAGCAGGCTCCTCACTGAGCAGAGAACCTGATGCAGGCCTCGATCCCAGGACTCTGAGATCATGACCCCAGTAGTAGGCAGAGACCCAACCTATTGAGCTACCCAGATGCCCACTACTGTTTTAATTAAATTAAATTAAAACTGTTTTAATTAAATTAAATTAAAACTGTTTTAATTAAATTAAATTAAAACTGTTTTAATTACTACTGCTTTGTTATGTTATATAACAAATCTGGAGTTGTGAGACCACCAGTTTTGTTTTTCTTTTTCAAGATTGCTTGGCTATTTGGGGTCTTTTATACTTCCCTATTTTAAAACTACAAAGCTCCAGTAATCAAGATAATTTGGTAGTGGTATAAGAAAGTATACACAGGCTTATGGAACAGAATTGAGAAGCCAAGAAATAAACCCTTACATTTATGGTTAATTGATTTTGAACAAAGGTGCCAACACAATTCAATGGGGGTAAAGGATAGTTTTTTCAATAAATGCTGCTAGTACACTTGGATAGCCACATGCAAAAAAGATGAATTTGGCCAATTACCTCACATAATATATAAAAATTAATTCAACATGGATCATATAACTACATGTAAGAGCTAAAACTACAAAATTCCTAGAATTTTATAATTCTTAAAACAAAAACACAAGAGGAAACTTTGAAACCTTATGTGTAGGAAAAAACCTTCACTCTTCCCCGTGCATGTTTCTCCATTGCTCTCACGTGACCCCAAAGTCACACTTGTGACTCCTGATGTGTGTGGGTTTTCCCAACACCAAGCAATTTGTGACCCCATCTGGGGTTCCTGTAATTTAATTCCATTCTGACGCTTCCTACCTGGAGATAGAGTCAGATCCCACAGGTTAAGTGCTCAGTCCCCCGAGACCGCCCTCACTTTAGATGCCAATTGCAAGTAGTAAGTCCCCAGGTTACCCCACAACTCTTGTCCAACTTGGCTATAAATAACAGGTTCTCATACCTCCTTCCTCTTTGATTTATTTGCTACAGCAGCTCACTGAACTCAGTGAAACACTAATGTTTACTGGTTTATTACATAACAAAGGCTATGCTAAAGGATATGGATGAATTGCAAGATAAAGTGATACATTGGGCAAGGTCTGGAAGGTCCTGATGGCAGAAGCTTCTGTCCTCATAGTCGTGGATCACATCACTCTCCTAGTACGTGGATGTGTTCGCTGACCTCAAAGCTCTCCAGACCCCTACTATAGTCATTTTATGGAGTTTTCCTTACATGGCAAAATAAAGTTTTTTAAAACATTTTATTTATTGGGACACCTGAGTGGCTCAGTGGGTTAAGCCTCTGCCTTTGGCTCAGGTCATGGTCTCAGGGTCCTGGGATCGAGCCCCACATCAGGCTCTCTGCTCAGCAAGGAACCTGCTTCCTCCTCTCTCTACCTGCCTCTCTGCCTACTTGTGATTTCTGTCAAGTAAATAAATATAAAAAACTAAAAAAAAAGATTTTATTTATTTATTTATGAGAGAAAGAGAGAGAGAGGCAAAGGTAGAAGCAGGGAGCCCGATGTAGGACTCCATCCCAGGACCCTGGGATCATGACCTGAACCAAAGGCAGATGCTTAAACATCAGAGCCACCCAGGCTCCCCACGGCATGATAAATTATTAACTCCATTTCCAGCTCCTCTTTCCTCTCTGGAGAAATATGAACTATAAAAGTTCTCCTGGTGAAGTCTCCGATGGGTATGAGGAACATGTTATTGGAAACTGGAAGAATACCAAGTGACAAAGAACTTGGCCACATTGTGTTCCCATGTGTTGTGAAAAGTGGAACTTGTAAGGGATGAACCTGGATATTTAGTTGAAAGTATTTCTAGGAAAAATGTTGAAGGCATGGCTTGCATTCTCCTGACAGCTTATAGTAAAATGTGAGAGGAGAGAAATAACTGGAAAAGGAATTACCAAGCAAAAAGGAAACAAGGTGAAGATTTTGAAAAATTCTCAGTTAATCCATATTTGCAAAAAATGAGGTGTTCTCGAGGGAGAACACCATAGGTGTGTGGCTGGACAACCTCCACTAAAGAGGTCATGGATGTGTGACATGTGGTTCCAATCAACCATCCCAGCAGAAGTACTGTGGCTTGGACTGAGAGGGGACAGAGGTGGGATGAAATGAAGAAAGCCTGTCAGACCTCTGGAATTTCAGAGGCAGGATATAGGATGACATAGCAATCTGGAGATGAATGCACATCATCCTTTGGTAACAGGGAAAAAGGACCCCAAACGTGGCTGCCATGGCCACCATGGGTTTAAAGGATGCATGACCAGCCAGCAAGACTGTCTCCTTCTTGGTTCCAGAGGGTTTGGGGCTGCAGCTCAGGGCTGTGAAGAAGCAGAACCAGAACCTTGGATGGTCTGGAGGACAGAACATTTGAGCCAACGAGGATTGTTTTCTAACCTTGAAATCCAGCAGAATTTTCCACAAAAGCCTCTTCAGATTAGCTGCTTGTATTCATGTTTGTGAACGTGTTCTGTAGAAGTTTTGCAGGCTGAAGAATAAAGATGCTAGTGCTGATGTTGATATAATAAACTAAATCATTAAATCACTTACAAATCTAATGGAATCTGCTTTGCTAAGTCTTGGGCTTGCTTAGGACCCATCATCCTTCTTCTTGACCATATCTTCTTTTTGGAATGAAGATGTCTATCCTATGTCTATCTCACCATTGTATTTTGTAAGCAGATAACTTGTTCAGTTTCATGGTTTCACCACCATAGTGGAATTTTGCCTCAGGATGAACCATCCCTCTAATCTCACCTCTACCTGACTTCGATGCTATTTAGATGGTATTTTGGACTTAAAGTTGTTGCTGGAAGACGTTGAGTCTTTTGTGGTTGTTAGGATAAGGCAAATGAATGTATTTTGCATGTGTGGGCCGAATTTTGGAAGAACCAGAGGACGGAGTGCTATAGGTTAAACTGCGTCCTTGCATAATTCACAAGTTGAAGTTCTAACCCTGAGTACCTCAGAATGTGAATGTATTTGGAGCCAGAATTTTTAAACAGATAATTAAGGTTAAATGAGGTCATTGGGGTGGGTTCTAATCCAGGATGACTTTTTTAAAAAGATTGTATTTATTTATACATTTTTAAAAAGATTATTTATTTATTTATTTGATAGAGCTCACAAGTAGGCAGAGAAGCAGGCAGAGAGAGAGGAGGAAGCAGGTTCCCTGATGAGTGGAGAGCCCAATGTGGGGCTCGATCCCAGGACCCTGAGATCATGACCCGAGCCGAAGGCAGCGGCTTAACCCACTGAGCCACCCAGGTGCCCCTATTTATATTATTTTAGGGAGAACACCAGTCAGGGGAGGAGCAGAATGGGAGGGAAAGAAGGGGAAAGAATCTCAAGCAGACTCCATGTGGAGCATGGGGCCAGATGTGGGGTTCAACCTCACAACACTGACATCAAGACCTGAGCTGAAACCAAGTCCCACACTCAATGACCAAGCCACCCAGGCACCCCCAATATGACTTGTTCTTTTAAGAGGTGGAGGCTAGGCTAGGACACCCACAGAAGAAAGGACCATGTGAGGATACTGTGGGCAGACAGCCATCTACAAGCCAAGGAGAGAGGCTTCAGAAGAAATCCACTCTACTGACACTTCGCTCTCTGAATTGTGAGCATATAAATTTCCATTTAATCCAAAAAGCAGTAATGAAATATTAATACGTGCTACCGCATAGATGAACCTCTACCATATAGATGAACCTCAAACACAATGTTCTAAGTGAAAGAAACAAGACATGGAAGAGCACATATTGTAACAGTTTGTTTATAGGAAATGTCCAGAAAAAGCAAATTTATAGAGACAAAGAGAACAGTAGTGGTTGCCTGTGAGTAAGAATGGGGAGTGACTGCAAACAGGCACAAGTTTTCTTTTTGGGTTAACAGAAATGTTATAAAAATTAGATTTTAGTGGAATTTTTGTAAAGTTACTAAAAATTCTTGAAGCGTAATCTTAATATAGGTGAATTTTATGGTGTGTAAATTATATCTCAATAAAGCTGTTTGAAAACCTAATGGTTGAAGAGTTATTCATTATGATATTTGTTGGATCACAGAAACATGATTATGTTTTACTTTAATGTGCCTATACTTAAGATTTATTTCTTCAATAGAGTAGTGGGTTACCTTTAAACCCACTACTAAAATTATCATTTTTGTAAAATGATAATTTTACTTTCATTTTACTAAAATGATAATTTTATTCATATTGTGGTGGTATCATGAATTTTTCTCTTATTTCACTTTAAAAAGGGCTTTGAAGCACAATAGGCTGATTAAACATTGGGAGGGTGAGAAGTCAATATTGTCAAAATATTCTGCTTAAAAATGATAGTCTCCAACTCCTGGATTTTAGGACCATTTGTGTATCTCATTAATGTACAGCCTTTTAGATATTGGTTATACAAAATCTTATTTCCTTCTGCTTGCTGAGAGCAGTACAGACTGTAATAACTACTTTGAATATTTAATTTATTTATTTGAGAGACAGCAAAGGGGGAGGAGCAGCCGAGAAAGAGGAGAAAGCAGGCTTCCCGCTGAGCAGGGAACCCCATATGGGGCTTGATCCCAGGACCCTGGGATCATGACCTGAACTGAAGTCATATGCTTAACCAACTGAGCCACCCAGGCATCCCTGTAATAACTACTTTGAAAAACTACCTGCCCTAGTAAAATGATTAATAATTTAATTAATAATTAATAATCCACTATGTGATAATGATCCAAATGAAGGCAAAAGATTAAAAACAACAATGACGAAGTGGGGGTAATTATGAGAATATCAAAACTCTGCCATAGTCTAAATATTCTAATGTGTTCACCACTGAACTAATCATAGTAACTTGAATCAGAATGTCTGTAGGGAGTTAAATTTGGAGCTCCACCTTGAATTGCCAGGTCATCTCTCTTATCCCACAGACATAGACTTATTGGAAAAGAATGACACAAAGGCCCACAGGGTCTGTTAACGTGCAGAAAACAAATATTAAAATGACGGGAGAGGATGACCTTGAAAACAGGAATCCAATTTTAGGTCCCAGTTATACCGTTCTGGTTTTCTCAAAAGACATTAAGTTGCTACCTCTAAGTTCTGATTTTTTTTTTTAATCTAATGGATTCTTTTTTTTCCCAATGAGATATAAATGACATGCCACATTATATTAGTTTCGGATGTACGACATAATGATTTGATATTTGGGGATATTGCAAGATGATTACCACAGAAAGCCTAATTAATATCTGTCTCCATACAGAGTAACAGAATTTTTTTTCTCATGAAACAACTTCTAAGACTTAATTGCTTAGCAACCTTCAAATATACAATGCAGCATCATTAACCACAGTCACCAGCCTGTACACCCCATCTCCATGACTTATTAATTTCTTAACTGGAAGTTGGTGACTTTTGGCTTCTCTCAACCATTTTGCCCACCCCCGCGTTCCATCTCCTGTAGCTAACAATCTATTCTCAGTATCTATGAGCTTGGTGTTTTTAAACTTTATTTTTTATTTTTTTAAATTTTACATTCCAAATGTGAGATTCTATACTCTCACTGACTTATTTCATTTAGCATAATACCCTTAAGGTCCATCCATGTCACAAATGATAGGATTTTATTATTTTTTTATGGCTGAAAAATATTCCATTGTGCGTAGATACCTATTTTCTTTTTTTTTTTAAGGGGGGGATTTTTTTTTTAATTAAAAAATTTTTTTTTGTCAGAGAGAGAGCGAGCACAACAGCGGGAGTGGCAGGCAAAGGCAGAGGGAGAAGCAGGTTCCCCACTGAGTAAGGAGCCTGATGCAAGACTCCATCTCAGGACCCTGAGATCATGACCTGAGCCGAAGGCAGACACTTGACTGAGCCACCCAGGCTCCTTGTAGATACCTGTTTTCTTTATTCAATCATCCACTGTTTGGGTTTTTTCCATATCTTGGCTATTATAAATAATGCTGCAGAGAACATGGGGGTGTATAAATCTTTTCAAATTAGTGTTCTTGTTTTCTTCAGGTAAATACCCAGAAGTGGCATTGGATCATATGGCTGTTTTAATTTTAATTTTTAAAATTACATTAAAATAGTTTCCATAGTGAATGCGCCAATTTATATTTCCAGGAACAGTGCACAATACTGCTCCTGTACAAGGTTCCCTTCTGTCCTCATCCTTGCCAACACTTAGTATTTCTTGCCTTTTGATTCCAGCCATTCTAACCCACAGAGCCACCCAGGTGCCCCAATTCCAGCCATTCTAATAGGTGTGATTTGATAGCTCATTGTAGTTTTGATTTGCATTTCCCTGATTAGTGACCTTGAACATGTTTTTATATACCTGTTGGCCATCTTTGTCTTTTTTTTGAAAAATGTCTATTCAGATCTTCTGTCCATTTTTTAATTGGATTTTTTTGACTGTTGAGTTGTATGAGTTCTTCATATATTTTGGATATTAACCTCTTATCAGATATATGATTTACAAATATTTTCAACCATTCAGTTTGTTGCCTTTTCATTTTGATGTTTCCTTTGCTGTGCAAAAGTTTTCTATTTTGATATAGTCCCACTTGTGTACTTTTGCTGGTCATCCAAAAAATCATTGCCAAGACTGACGTCAAGAAGCTTACCACCTATGTTTTCTTCTAGAAGTTCTGAGGTTTAAGGTTTTTAATGCATTTTGAGATAATATTTGTGTATGGTGTAAGAAAGGGGTCCAGTTCCATTCTTTTGCATCTGGCTACCCAGTTTTCCCAACACCAGGTCCTTTGTTGTAAATTAATTGGCCCTATAGGCATGGGTTTATTTTTGGGCTCTCCGTCTGTTCTTTGACTTGTCTCTCTTATGCCAATACCACACTATTCTGATTACTAAAGCTTTGTAATAACGCAGTTTGAAATCAGGGAGCATTATGCCTCCAGCTTTTTTCTTTCTCAGGATTGCTTTGGCTCTTTGGGGTCTATAAGTTCTGATTTTATAAAATGTATCTAGAATCCTTGCTTCCTAGGAAAGGGGAGGGAGAGACAAGAAGGAATACCTGGAGAGTAAAATTCTAGAGAAAGGAGAGAGGGTAGATTGGCGACTGCGATCTGGCATCTCAGCCCTAGCCAGTTCCCTCTTGGGGTCCTCCTGCCTCCTGAACATTCAGGGGGTTGTACCATCCCTCAGGATCTGGGCAGCACAGGCTCTGAGGGGCTTGGCCTCTGGGTATCGAGCCAGAGAGGAAGTACAGGTGGTGGGCCCTGATGCTGACTCTGAATCTCTTGCTTGGGGTGGGCACTCCTGAGCCTGGAGCGATTCTTGGGTTCTGGAACCACGGTACTGTACCATCTCCTAACGGAGCAGCAGGCTGGTGGCGTGAAGGGCGGCTGTGGCCGCCATGAGCTACTCTACCTCGTGCCAACACCTTCCGTGGGAAGCGGGGGTTGGGAAGCGCCCCGGGTGCGTGCACCCTTCCCTCGCGCAGTACTCACGCGCCCCTTTCTTCGCTCACGCGTTCCAAGCGTGCGTCATAGGCGGCACACCTAACAGTGCGCGCTTTGCCTGGGGCCCCTTTGGCAGCTAACGGAAACCTCTCTGAGCCACTGACTCCATTTGAAGGACGCGACCTTGCAGAACTGCTCCTTATGGGCAGTTACCTGAGCCGGCCTCGCCCTCGGCTGGCAGCCTCTCCTCTGCTGGGTGGGGAGCAGCCCGAGGCAACTGAGAGCCTTGGGCCCAGGCCCGCGCACCCCGCCCACGGTGTTCCCCGGGCTGGCCGGGTTCACTCGGCGGCGTCGACCCTGGACGTAGCTCGAAGGCTGTCATACGAGGATCTTGTGGCTTCACCACGTCGTCGGCGGCGGCGACACCGTCGGCGGTTTGCCATAACCCATCGGCGGCAATATCCAATCCAGCAGGCCCGGTGTTTATTTCTGGGGGTCTTTTCCTCTGTGCCCCCGACCAGCCACCCGAAGCCAGCGCTGTCTGCCTGCAGCTCCAAGATGTTCTGCGCCTCCGTAATCCTGAAGATGGTGTCCGCTAAGGGAAAACTGACGCTCCGTTTGGCTCTGAAGCAGACGGTCATCTGTATGTGGTCCTCACTTTCTGGTCACTTCCCAAATCTGTGCGTAAGGGAGACCTTGGTGAGGGCCCTCGAAGAGAACCGCCAGGTGAGCGCCACGCCCGAGAAGGAGCTGGCCTCCCTGGCCGAGAGCAGGGAGGGGCTGGCCAAGTCAGAGGAAGGACACCCAGTCCCCGAGAAGCAGGATAACCTGAGAAGGGGCGCCGAGAGCAGCCAGAGTGTGCCGTCTGCATTCAGACGGCTGATGGTCAACGGAGTCCTCTCTTCCTTCGTGCCCAGGCCTGGGCCTTTGAAGAGAGACTTCTGCTCCACGAGCTTAGAAGATGGCCTGATTAAGAAATCCCACACCTGCTTTTTGAGCTCATGCAGCAAACGCAATGCCATCACCAGTTCTTACAGTTCCACTCGAGGTGTCCCGCCGCAGAGATGCTGCCGATGCGCCGCTGGGATCTGGGGAGCAGCCTCCTCCCAGCCCCAGCCGACCATGAAGAAAGCCAGCGAGGAAAGCTGCCATTCTAGCTCTTCAGCCTCAGTAGAACCACAAAGGAAGATCAGGAATGAAAAGGCTGCCGAGGGAGAGGATGGGCAGAAGCAAAGTTTGAGCAATCACTCACCTCCCCCTGACGGTTCCAGGCCCCGGAGGCGCAAGATTCCTCTACTGCGGTCGTCGAGGCGAAATGACCCACTGATCCTGCCTCCACCGCCCCAGCTAGGCTATCGAGTCACCGCTGAAGACCTTGACTTAGAGAAGAGAGCTGCGATCCAGTGGATCAACAAGGTGTTGGAAGGGTAAGACCGAGGTCCCCTCTGACTATGGCGCCCTTGAGCCTTCCTGTTTGCGCTCCTCCTCCCAGCCCCCAGCACGAATGAAGAGCGGGAGAGCTTCTGGCAGGTGCAGAACTCACCAGGCCAGGGGGCCTTCCTATGGTGGGATGGCGGGGCACCTCCATGGGCTGTTTTTCTTGGTTCTCCCTAAGCTTCTGCCTTGTTTGGCTTGGCTGTAAAAAATTGATCCTTTCCCCCTGGCTCACCAGGGTCTGTTCCTCAGTACTTCGTGCTGGACCTTACTGGTTCTTTGGAGGAGAATTGTAGGAAACCACCCAAGTCCAGCTATGCCCAGGGCACTGTACCTCCGGGTCCAATACATCCATCAATAAGTTAGCTGTTTCCATAGACACAATGTTCCATTCCCATCGTCATTCTGCCAGATGGTGTCCCTAGAAATTGGGCGGCTGGAGCTTGTTAGACTGGTCCACCGAGGGGTCAGGACCCCTGCAACAGAAAAGGGAAGCTTTGGACTAGTTTATCTTCGGGCAGGATGCAGGCAAGACACCCACTGCTGCCACAACTGCCCTTTCCCTCCTTCCCCATTTGCTTAATTAGACCCTTGTCAGTCTTTCTCCTTTCTACATGTGAATGCTTGGTGCTGCATGAACATTCAGGAAATGAACAAAGTTGTATGTGTCACACACATATATAGTCATATGTATTTATATGTCATGCATAGTCATGTATATACATAGTCATATATGTATTATATATTATGTGTATATGTATTATCTATTATATAACATAATGTACATGTAATGTATATATACTACATATGTATAATGGATATGAATAATGTATATGTATATATAACACAATACATATGTATAATATAGGTGTACATAATACATAATTATAATGTATATCAGTATATTATACACATATGTGTAATATATGATATGTATAATAACGCATATACATACATGTAACATATATCATGTACAATATATTACATATAGACTATAAAATGTGTATTACATATAACGATAGATATTGAATATATATGTGGTGTTTGTTAATTTGCCGAATGTTCCATATCTTTGCTCTTTGAACCTAGTGGAGGAAAAATCGATTTGTGTAAGTAGTTTTTCTACTGTGTCAGGTTTTTCTGTGGCTCAGCTGATGGGAAAGTAGCACCACTTTTTGCCTCTAGATGCTGATTCCTGATTTTTGTGTTCAAGTCCATGGGAAGGCAGTCCACACGCTAGCCTTTTCCCACTTCTGCTTCTCACCTGTCCACCTGACATCACCATGGGCTGTATCATGCCTAGTATATGTTAGGAAATGACGTGTGACAATGAAGTCTTTATTTAATTCCTAAATTTGCTGCAATTTTAGACTTACAGGACAGTTTACACAGATAGTAGAATCTCCGTCTAGTCTTCATTAAGCTTCTCCTAATGTTACCATCTTACCAAACAATTACCGAAGCCAGGAAACTAACAATGATATGACGCTATTAGATGAACTTCAGACTTTAATTGGATTTTCCTTTCTAGTAAAGTTTTCTTTCTGTTCTGGTATCAATCCAGAATCCCATGTTGCATTTAGTTGTCATGTCCCCTTAGTCGCCTCCAAATTGACCATTTCTGTCTTAATGCCTTGTGTAGCCTTGATATGTCTGAAGAATACTGATGAGGTATTTTGTAGTTTCCCTGGATTTGGATTTCTCTGTTTTCTCAGAAGAACACTGAAATTACAGATTTTTAAGAAAAATCTCAGAGATGATGTACTCTTCTCAGAATGTCATCTCAGGGGCACATAATATCCCTATGTCTTATGGGAAATGTTAACCTTGATTACCTGGTTACGGTCGTGTCTGCCAGGGCTCTCCACTGTATATTTTCCCCTGTGTAATAAATATTGGGGGAGGGAATCATACTTTGATGATACAAAAGAATCCTGTTTATCCTTAAACTTTGCATCATCAGTAGATCTTGCCTACACCAATTATTTTTGTACCGTTTTAATGATGATTTTCTATTTCCTTTGTTTCTTCTACATTTAATTAAAAATTCTTCTCTAGGGAAAGGTTCTCTTGATTTATTTGTTTATTCAGTCATTTAAATCTGGATAGGCTCATCAATGTTTATTTTGTTCTTTGGGCTATTATATTATCACTATTATTTTTTTTTGTTCAAATTGTTCTAAATTTCACCATTGTGAACTTATTTCAGGTTAGCTGGTAAGTCCTTTTTAATATGCCTGTACATGCATGCATTCCCCCCTTCCCCTTTTCTGTAGGATTTCTTTATCTTCTAGCCCCATAAGATGCTCCAGGATCTTGCACTTTACCTATCCCAGTTCTGGAGTCACCTACTGCTCCAAGGAGCTTTGGTTCCTTTTACTGGAGAATGAAAGTTAAAAAACAAGATGTCGGGCACTCAGATGTGCTCATTGCTACTAGGAAGTCTCTGCTTCTAGGTTCTCTCAGGAGACAGAATTAGGAAGTATATGTTTCTGTTTATACATACTTACCTATATTTCTATATTTGTGTGTGTGTGCATGTGTGTGCACAAATGAATCTACACTGATACCTCAGCCTATAATTCAGAACTATAGGTTTCATTCTGGAAATATTCCCCTTTGCTTATGTGTAACTTCTTTCTCCAAACAGTTTCTCCAGAGAGACCTGGTCTAATCTATCTATATTATACTTATTTTTCCAATTTAATATTTGTCCAATTTCAAAATTTGTCCAATTTAATATGCTTACATAGTATCTATAATATATTTATTTAATTGACAAATTCTACAATACATGTAGTTTTGGAATTGCCAACCCTGTGGGCAACTTATTATTATTGTTTGTGTACAATTATTTCTATTTAACCTTACAGTACCCACTGCTTTAACTAAAACATTGCTTTTAAAAATCACTGGGTTCAGCTTTCAGCTTCCTTTCAGTGAGGTTACGTGATCCATTTGTACCACACCAAGATTCATTTCTCACAATCTGCATTCCACTTGGGGTTCCTCCAACAATCTAGTCGATTTTAATTTGCAAGCAGGAAAACTTATTCTTTTGATATACACTTTGCTTGTATTTTGTTGAGTACCTTTTTAAAAAAAAAAGATTTTTTATTTATTCATTTTTTTAGAGAGAGAGCAAGAGCAGGGGCAAGGAACAGACAGGGAGAGAGAAGAGGAAGAGTGAGAGACTCTCCAGCAGATTCCACACTGTGTGTGGAGCCTGACTCAATCTCATGACCCTGAGATCATGACCTGAGCTGAAACCAAGAGTCAGAGGCTCAACCAACTGAGCCATCCAGGTGCCTCTTATTGAGAATTTCTGTGTCTGTGTTCATGAGAGACATTGGTCTGAAATTTTACTTTCTTGTGTTGTTTTTGTCTGGTTTTGGTATCAGAAAAATACTACCCACATAGAATGGGTTGGGAAGGGTTCCCTCCTGTTGTACCTGGGAGGATTTGTACGATTGTTATAATTTCTGCTTGAAATGCTTGAAAGGGTTTACCAATGAAGCCATGTGGGTCTGGTTTTCTATTTGTGGGAAGACTTAAAATACTAATTCAATATTTTGTAAGTCCACTAAGGTTTTCTAATTCTTCCTGAATCATTTTCTATAATTGGCATCTTTCTGGGAATCTTCCCATTTCATATTATTTGTCTAATGTGTTGGCTTAAAATTATTCATATTTCCTTATCATCCTAATAACTATCCTTAAGGTAGAAAATGATACCCTCTCTTCCATTTCTAACTTTGTGCCTTTTCTCTGTATCTCCATCTGAATGTCTCCCATTCTACATTCTTGCTTTCCTTCTGGTCAGTGAGGTTAAAGGTTGATCAATTGTGTTGATTTTTTTTTTAAATTTTTTAATTTTTTCAGCATAACAGTATTCATTATTTTTGCACCACACCCAGTGCTCCATGCAATCCGTGCCCTCTACAATACCCACCACCTGGTGCCCCCAACCTCCCACCCCCCACCCCTTCAAAATTCTCAGATCGTTTTTCAGAGTCCATAGTCTCTCGTGGTTCACCTCCCCTTCCAATTTCCCTCAACTCCCTTCTCCTCTCCATCTCCCCTTGTCCTCCATGCTATTTGTTATGCTCCACAAATAAGTGAAACCATATGATAATTGATTCTCTCTACTTGACTTATTTCACTCAGCATAATCTCTTCCAGTCCCGTCCATGTTGCTACAAAACTTGGGTATTCATCCTTTCTTTTTTCTTTCTTTTTTTTTTTACAGCTTTATAAACATATATTTTTATCCCCAGGGGTACAGGTCTGCGAATCGCCAGGTTTACACACTTCACAGCACTCACCATAGCACATACCCTCCCCAATATCCATAACCCCACCCCCCTCTCCCAACCCCCTCCCCCCATCAACCCTCAGTTTGTTTTGTGAGATTAAGAGTCACTTATGGTTTGTCTCCCTCCCAATCCCATCTTGTTTCATTTACTCTTCTCCTACCCCCTCAACCCCCCATGTTGCATCTCCTCTCCCTCATATCAGGGAGATCATATGATAGTTGTCTTTCTCCAATTGACTTATTTCGCTAAGCATGATACCCTCTAGTTCCATCCACGTCATCGCAAATGGCAAGATTTCATTTCTTTTGATGGCTGCATAGTATTCCATTGTGTATATATACCACTTCTTCTTTATCCATTCGTCTGTTGATGGACATCTAGGTTCTTTCCATAGTTTGGCTATTGTAGACATTGCTGCTATAAACATTCGGGTGCACGTGCCCCTTCGGATCACTACGTTTGTATCTTTAGGGTAAATACCCAGCAGTGCAATTGCAGGGTCATAGGGTAGTTCTATTTTCAACATTTTGAGGAACCTCCATGCTGTTTTCCAGAGTGGTTGCACCAGCTTGCATTCCCACCAACAGTGTAGGAGGGTTCCCCTTTCTCCGCATCCTCGCCAGCATCTGTCATTTCCTGACTTGTTAATTTTAGCCATTCTGACTGGTGTGAGGTGATATCTCATGGTGGTTTTGATTTGTATTTCCCTGATGCCGAGTGATATGGAGCACTTTTTCATGTGTCTGTTGGCCATCTGGATGTCTTCTTTGCAGAAATGTCTGTTCCTGTCCTCTGCCCGTTTCTTGATTGGATTATTTGTTCTTTGGGTGTTGAGTTTGCTAAGTTCTTTATAGATTTTGGACACTAGCCCTTTATCTGATATGTCATTTGCAAATATCTTCTCCCATTCTGTCAGTTGTCTTTTGGTTTTGTTAACTGTTTCCTTTGCTGTGCAAAAGCTTTTGATCTTGATAAAATCCCAAAAGTTCATTTTTGCCCTTGCTTCCCTTGCCTTTGGTGATGTTCCTAGGAAGACGTTGCTGCGGCTGAGGTCGAAGAGGTTGCTGCCTGTGTTCTCCTCGAGGATTTTGATGGATTCCTTTCTCACATTGAGATCCTTCATCCATTTTGAGTCTATTTTCGTGTGTGGTGTAAGGAAATGATCCAATTTCATTTTTCTGCATGTGGCTGTCCAATTTTCCCAACACCATTTATTGAAGAGGCTGTCTTTTTTCCATTGGACATTCTTTCCTGCTTTGTCGAAGATGAGTTGTCCATAGAGTTGAGGGTCCATTTCTGGGCTCTCTATTCTGTTCCATTGATCTATGTGTCTGTCTTTGTGCCAGTACCATGCTGTCTTGATGATGACAGCTTTGTAATAGAGCTTGAAGTCTGGAATTGTGATGCCACCAACTTTGGCTTTCTTTTTCAATATTCCTTTGGCTATTCGAGGTCTTTTCTGGTTCCATATAAATTTTAGGATTCTTTGTTCCATTTCTTTGAAAAAAATGGATGGTACTTTGATAGGAATTGCATTAAATGTGTAGATTGCTTTAGGTAGCATAGACATTTTCACAATATTTATTCTTCCAACCCAGGAGCATAGAACATTTTTCCATTTCTTTCTGTCTTCCTCAATTTCTTTCATGAGTACTTTATAGTTTTCTGTGTATAGATTCTTAGTCTCTTTGGTTAGGTTTATTCCTAGGTATCTTATAGTTTTGGGTGCAATTGTAAATGGGATGGACTCCTTAATTTCTCTTTCTTCTGTCTTGTTGTTGGTGTAGAGAAATGCAACTGATTTCTGTGCATTGATTTTATATCCTGACACTTTACTGAATTCCTGAATTCCTGTACAAGTTCTAGCAGTTTTGGAGTGGAGTCTTTTGGGTTTTCCACATATAGTATCATATCATCTGCAAAGAGTGATAGTTTGACTTCTTCTTTGCCGATTTGGATGCCTTTAATTTCCTTTTGTTGTCTGATTGCTGAGGCTAGGACTTCTAGTACTATGTTGAATAGCAGTGGTGATAACGGACATCCCTGCCGTGTTCCTGACCTTAGCGGAAAAGCTTTCAGTTTTTCTCCATTGAGAATGATATTTGCGGTGGGTTTTTCATAGATGGCTTTGATAATATTGAGGTATGTGCCGTCTATCCCTACACTTTGAAGAGTTTTGATCAGGAAGGGATGCTGTACTTTGTCAAATGCTTTTTCAGCATCTATGGAGAGTATCATATGGTTCTTGTTCTTTCTTTTATTAATGTGTTGTATCACATTGATTGATTTGCGGATGTTGAACCAACCTTGTAGCCCTGGAATAAATCCCACTTGGTCGTGGTGAATAATCCTTTTAATGTACTGTTGAATCCTATTGGCTAGTATTTTGGCGAGAATTTTTGCATCTGTGTTCATCAAGGATATTGGTCTGTAGTTCTCTTTTTTGATGGGATCCTTGTCTGGTTTTGGGATCAAGGTGATGCTGGCCTCATAAAATGAGTTTGGAAGTTTTCCTTCTATTTCTATTTTTTGGAACAGTTTCAGGAGAATAGGAATTAGTTCTTCTTTAAATGTTTGGTAGAATTCCCCCGGGAAGCCGTCTGGCCCTGGGCTTTTGTTTGTTTGGAGATTTTTGATGACTGTTTCAATCTCCTTACTGGTTATGGGTCTCTTCAGGCTTTCTATTTCTTCCTGGTTCAGTTGTGGTAGTTTATATGTCTCTAGGAATGCATCCATTTCTTCCAGATTGTCAAATTTGTTGGCGTAGAGTTGCTCATAGTATGTTCTTATAATTGTCTGTATTTCTTTGGTGTTCGTTGTGATCTCTCCTTTTTCATTCATGATTTTATTTATTTGGGTCCTTTCTCTTTTCTTTTTGATAAGTCTGGCCAGGGGTTTATCAATCTTATTAATTCTTTCAAAGAACCAGCTCCTAGTTTCGTTGATTTGTTCTATTGTTTTTTTGGTTTCTATTTCATTGATTTCTGCTCTAATCTTTATGATTTCTCTTCTCCTGCTGGGTTTAGGGTTTCTTTCTTGTTCTTTCTCCAGCTCCTTTAGGTGTAGGGTTAGGTTGTGTACCTGAGACCTTTCTTGTTTCTTGAGAAAGGCTTGTACCGCTATATATTTTCCTCTCAGGACTGCCTTTGTTGTGTCCCACAGATTCTGAACCGTTGTGTTTTCATTATCATTTGTTTCCATAAATTTTTTCAATTCTTCTTTAATTTCCTGGTTGACCCATTCATTCTTTAGAAGGATGCTGTTTAG
Organism: Lutra lutra; assembly: GCF_902655055.1. NCBI lineage: Eukaryota > Metazoa > Chordata > Mammalia > Carnivora > Mustelidae > Lutra > Lutra lutra. The sequence goes on from NC_062282.1 coordinate 152,104,930, forward strand.
TCTCCATGTATTTGGGTTCTTTCCAAATTTCCTCTTGTTATTGAGTTCTAGCTTTAGAGCATTGTGGTCTGAAAATATGCAGGGAATGATCCCAATCTTTTGATACCGGTTGAGACTTGATTTAGGACCAAGAATGTGATCTATTCTGGAGAATGTTCCATGTGCACTAGAGAAGAATGTGTATTCTGTTGCTTTGGGATGAAATGTTCTGAATATATCTGTGATGTCCATCTGGTCCAGTGTGTCATTTAAGGCCTTGATTTCCTTGTTGATCTTTTGCTTGGATGATCTGTCCATTTCAGTGAGGGGAGTGTTAAAATCCCCTACTATTATTGTATTCTTGTCGATGTGTTTCTTTGATTTTGTTATTAATTGGTTTATATAGTTGGCTGCTCCCACGTTAGGGGCATAGATATTTAAAATTGTTAGATCTTTTTGTTGGACAGTTCCTTTGAGTATGATATAGTGTCCTTCCTCATGTCTTATTAGTCTTTGGCTTAAAATCTAATTGATCTGATATAAGGATTGCCACTCCTGCTTTCTTCTGATGTCCATTAGCATGGTAAATTCTTTTCCACCCCCTCACTTTAAACCTGGAGGTGTCTTCGGGTTTAAGATGAGTTTCTTGTAGGAAACATATAGATGGGTTTTGTTTTTTTATCCATTCTGATACCCTGTGTCTCTTGATTGGGGCATTTAGCCCATTAACATTCAGGGTAAGTATTGAGAGATATGAATTTAGTGCCATTGTATTGCCTGTAAGGTGACTGTTATTGTATATTGTCTCTGTTTCTTTCTGATCTACTTCTTTTAGGGTCTCTCTTTGCTTAGAGGACCCCTTTCAATATTTCCTGTAGAGCTGGTTTGGTATTTGCAAATTCTTTCAGTTTTTGTTTGTCCTGGAAGCTTTTAATCTCTCCTTCTATTTTCATTGATAGCCTAGCTGGATATAGTATTCTTGGCTGCATGTTTTTCTCGTTTAGTACTCTGAATATATCATGCCAGCTCCTTCTGGCCTGCCAGGTCTCTGTGGATAAGTCTGCTGCCAATCTAATATTTTTACCATTGTACGTTACAGACTTCTTTTCCCGGGCTGCTTTCAGGATCTTTTCTTTGTCACTAAGACTTGTAAATTTTACTATTAGGTGACGGGGTGTGGACATATTCTTATTGATTTTGAGGGGGGTTCTCTGAACCTCTTGAATTTTGATGCTTGTTCCCTTTGCCATATTGGGGAAATTCTCTCCAATAATTCTCTCCAATATACCTTCTGCTCCCCTCTCTGTTTCCTCTTCTTCTGGAATCCCAATTATTCTAATGTTGTTTTGTCTTATGGTGTCACTTATCTCTCGAATTCTCCCCTCGTGGTCCAGTAGCTGTTTGTCCCTCTTTTGCTCAGCTTCTTTATTCTCTGTCATTTGGTCTTCTATATCGCTAATTCTTTCTGCTGCCTCATTTATCCTAGCAGTGAGAGCCTCCATTTTTGATTGCACCTCATTAATAGCTTTTTTGATTTCAACTTGGTTAGATTTTAGTTCTTTTATTTCTCCAGAAAGGGCTTTTATATCTCCCGAGAGGGTTGCTTTAATATCTTCCATGCCTTTTTCAAGCCCGGCTAGAACCTTGAGAATCGTCATTCTGAACTCTAGATCTGACATATTACCAATGTCTGTATTGATTAGGTCCCTAGCCTTTGGTACTGCCTCTTGTTCTTTTTTTTGTTGTGAATTTTTCCGCCTTGTCATTTTGTCCAGATAAGAGTTTATGAAGGAGCAAGTAAAATACTAAAAGGGTGGCAACAACCCCAGGAAAATATGCTTTAGCCAAATCAGAAGAGATCCCAAATTGTGAGGGGGGAGAAAGGGGATAAAAAGGGGTTCAAAAAGAAAAAAAAAAGAAACTATTTAAAAAAAGAAAGCCAATAAAGAAAAAATATAAAAAGAGGAAAAAAATATATATATATTAGATAAACTATTTAAAAAACATTAAAAAAGAAAACGGTAAAAGTTAAAAAAATTTAGCAGAAGAAGAGAAAAAGAAAAAAAAATTGAAAAAGAAAAAAAAATTAAATTAACTGCAAGGCTAAAAAATCATGGGGAGAAAGCCATGAGTTCCATGCTTTGCTTTCTTCTCCTCTGGAATTCCGCCGCTCTCCTTGGTATTGAAACTGTACTCCTGGGTAGGTGAACTTGGTCCTGGCTGGGTTTCCTGTTGATCTTCTGGGGGAGGGGCCTGTTGTAGTGATTCTCAAGCGTCTTTGCCCCAGGCGGAGTTGCACCGCCCTTACTCGGGCCGCTCTGAGTAATCCGGTGGGTTTGCTTTCGGGAGCTTTTGTTCCCTGAGCACTTTCCGTAGAGTCCGGAGGACAGGAATGAAGATGGCGGCCTCCTGGTCTCCGGCCCGGAGGAGCCAAGAGCCCGGGGCCCCACTCCTCAGTGAGCACTCAGAGAACAGCGCCCAATGACTCCCGTCACCCTGGCCTCCGGCCACGCTCCGAGCTGACCGAGCCTGCGACAGGTTCAAGGCAACCCCGAGCTGAGAGTCACTCCTCGGCTCTGTCTCTGTAGCCGGCTTCCCTGTTCTAATACCGGTAAGCTCTGCGACACTCAGACACCCCCGATCCTTCTGCGACCCTGCGGGACCTGAGGCCGCGCTGACCCCGCCTGGGCTTCACCCCAGTTAAGCCTCTGGAGCGATGTCCCTCAGCGGAACAGACTTTTAAAAGTCCTGATTTTGTGCTCCGTTGCTCCGCCGCTCGCCGGGAGCCGGCCCCTCCCCCCGCGGTCTAACTTCCCGTCGCTTTGGATTCACTTCTCCGCCAGTCCTACCTTTCAGAAAGTGGTTGATTTTCTGTTTCCAGAATTGCTGTTCTTCTTCTCTTCAATCTCCCGTTGGATTTGTAGGTGTTTGCAATCTTTAGATAAGCTATTTAGCTGATCTCCCGCTACCCGAAGTAGTCGCAGCCTGCTACTTCTCCGCCATCTTGACTCCTCCCTCAATTGTGTTGATTTTTTAAAGAAATAAAATTTCATGGTTTTTGCTTCCTCTGCCATTTTGCTGTTTTCTATACTTGTTAATTTAGTTTCCAATATTTATTATTTAATTCTTTCTGCTTCCTTTGGGTTTGCTCTCCTTTACAAGTTACTTCTTTACAAGTTTCTTAAGATGGAAGATTAGGGATTTGAGACCTTTCTCTTTTCTAATTTAGGTATTTTAAGCTACAAATTCCCCCTTTACTGGCACTAGAAAAATGTTGATTCTATGTTTGGATGACACTCAGTTCAATATATGTTCTAATTTTTCTTTTGATTTTTTTCTTTGACCCATAGTTTATAAGTATGTTCTTGAATTTCCAAATATTTGAAGAGTTTTACACATTTCTTTCTGGTTTTGATTTATAATTATATTCTACTGTGGCCTTAAGCCTACATTTAATGATTTTTTTTAAGATTTTATTTTATTTATTTAACAGAGACCACAAGTAGGCAGAGAAGGAGGGAAGCAGGCTCCCTGCTGAGCAGAGAGCCCTATGTGGGGCTTGATCCCAGGACCCTGGGATCATGACCTGAGCTGAAGGCAGAGGCTTTAACCCACTGAGCCACCCAGGTGCCCCCTACATTTAATGATTTAAATCCTTTTATATTTGTTGAGACATTTTTATGGGCAACCATATGCTCTATTTTGGAAAATGTTCCACAGATCCTTAAAAAAAAGGTATATTCTGCTATTGGGGGCAGTGTTCAATCAATGTCAAGTCAAGTTTTTGGACAGTGCTGTTGAAGTCTTTTGATTCTTACTAATTTCCTGTCCAAATTTTCTATCAGCTATTGAGAATGGAGTTTTATGATACTTAACTATAGTTGTCTTATTGTCTATTTTCACTATGAAATGTCCCTCTTTCTTCCTTTTTTTTTTTTTAAGATTTATTAATTTATTTTAGAGAGAGCATATGCACGTAAGTGGGGGGAAGGGCAGAGGGAGAGAATCTTCAAGTAGACTCCCCACTGAGTGCAGAGCCTGTCATGGGGTTCAGTCTCAGGACCAATGAGATCATGACCTGAGCCCAAGCCAAGAGTTGGATGCTCAACTGACTGATCTGTCCATGTGCCCCTGGTCCATGGCCTCTTTCTCCCTGGTAATATTTTTAGCCTTAAGGTCAGCTTTGTCATATATTGCTACGGTTGCTACAGCTCTTTCATGGATATTGTTTGCAATTAATATCTTTTTCCATTCTCTTAATTTTCACTTATTTGTATATCTGAATCTGAACTGTATCTCTTAGAGTCAGCATATAATTCAGTATTGCTTTTAAAAATCCAGGCTCTGCCCTTTTATTTGGGCATTTTAATCTATTCACATTTATTATTTTAATTATTGTCATGGTTGGATTTACTTTTTCCATTTTGCAACTTATTTTCTATTTGTCTCATTTGTGTTTTTTGTTTTGTTTTTGTTTTTTGCTTTCCTGTTCCTCCTTTACTACCTTTGTTTATGTTAAATAGATTTTTTTTTAGTGCATCACTTTAATCTCTCTTCCCCCTTTACTTTTTACTATTTTTTAAAAGTTATTTTCATAGTGGTTGCTCTAAGAATTGCAATATGCATCTTAAATTTTTAAGTATCTACTTAAGGACATGCAGATGGCAAATAAACACATAAAAAGACGTTTCATGTCTTTAGCTAGTAGGGAAATGCAAATTAAAACCACAATGATCTATCACTACACACCTATCAGAATGCCTAAAGTAAGTAGTGATAATATCAAATGCTGGTGAGGATGCAGAGAAACTAGGTCATTCATACATTGCTAGTCAAAATGCAAAATGATACAGCCACCCTGGTATTAAGGAGGGCACTTGTTGTGATGAGAACTGGGTGTTATATGCAAGTGAGGAATCACTAAATTCTACACCTAAAACAAATCTTACCATATATGCTAACTAACAAGAATTTAAATTAAAAATGCAAAAACATGATACAGTCACTCTGGAAAACAGTTTGGCAGTTCTTTTGAAAACCAAAAGTGGACTTACCATTTGACTGAGCAATTGCACTTGTGGGCATTTGTCACAAAGAAATGAAAACTTATTTCCATGGGGAAGCTTGTTCATCAATGTTTATAGCAGATTTATTCCTGATATTCCCAAACTGGAAACTACCAATAGTGAATAGTTAAAGAACTATGTACAGTCATACTATGAAATACCATTCATCAAGAAGAAGAAATGAACTATTGATATGCACAATGTAGATGGACCTCAAGAGAATTATGATGAGAGAATAAAACCAATACCCAAAGGTTACATAACATATGATTCCATTTATGTAACATTCTTGAAATAACAAAAGTATAGAAATAAGAGAACAGTTTAGTAGTTGACAAGGGTTAGGCATGAGGGGGGGAGTGGATATATATGGCTATGAAGAGATGTCACAAGGGAGGCTTTTGGTGATGGATTAGTTCTGTATATTGCTGTGGTGGTTACACAAATCTGCATGTAATAGAACTGCATAGAAGTAAAACACAAATTCATGTAAAATTGTGAAATCTGAATAAACTCTAGATTGTACCAATAAAATTTTCCTTGTTTTTATGTTGTACTGTAGTTATAAAAGATATTGTCATTGAGAGAAGCTGGCTGAAGGATACTTTGCTCCCTGATTTCCTGCAGATAAAAAATTATATAAAAATAAAATTTAAGGGGCACCTGGGTGACTCAGTCAGCTAAGTGTCTGCCTTTGGCTCAGGTCATGAACCCAGGGTCCTGGGATCGAGCCCCACATTGGGCTCCTCCCTCTCCCTCTGAATGTTACTTTCCCTGCTTGTGCTCTCTCTCTCAAATAAATAAGATCTTTAAATAATTTTTTGATTTTTAACTAATAATATACTACAGGAAATGTATGGGAGATCCTGTGTACTTTTCACCCAGTGTTAGTGTTGTAAATAACTATACCACAATATAAAAAAACAGGAAATTGACATTGGTACAATCCACAAAGCTTATTGATATTTCACCAATTATACATGAATTAGTTGTGTGTGTATATATATATATAGGTCTATTCAGTTATAGCACGTGAGCTTTATGTAAACGGCACATCTAACATACAAACTGCACCATTACCACAAGACTATCGTGCTACACCTTAATGTCACCCCACCTCATCCCTAACCCCTGTAAACCACTGATCTGTTCTCCATTTGTATAATTGTAATTTCCAAATGTTAGATAAGTGGAGTCATGCACTATGTATCTCTGATACACCAGCACCACCAAACTATTAACTCAATTATGACACTAGCTACCTGGAGATAGGATTAGAGCCCACGGATTAAAAGTTTAGTATCACAAGACTGTCCCCACTTCAGAATCCATTCACAAGTCCAAATTGTTACTGACCCCCTCCTCAAGTTCAATTAATTTGGTAGAGTGGCTCACAGATCTCAGGGAAACATTTACTTATTTTTACCATTTTGTTTTAAAGGATAAAGGATATGGATGAACATTTAGATGAAGAAGTATATAGGGTTGGCTCCAGAAAGGTCCTGAGTGCAGTAGCTTCTGTCCCCCTAGCATGTGCCACCTTCCAGGCATATGATGTGTTCACCAAACTGGAAACTCTCCAAATCCTGCCCTCTTGGATTTTTAATGGAGACTTCATTACATTGGAATAATTGAGTAAATCATTGGCCATTAGTGATTGAACTCAGTCTCTAGCCCCTCTCCCCTCCCTAGTGGTCAGGGGATGAGGATGAAAGTTCTAACACCCTGGCAGCCAGCCTCTACTCTTAGATTACTTAAGAACTTTCCAAAAGTCACTTCCTTAACATACTAACGTGTGGTGGGAAGGGGCTTGTTACGAATAACAAAACATTCTTTCACCTTTATTGCCCTGATGCTATTTCAGGAACTGAAGACAAAAGACAAAACATAACAAAAGATGCTCCCATTACCCTTTTTACTTAGGAAACCCAAGGATTTTAGGAACTTTGTGCCAGAAGTAAGACAAAGATCAAATATATGTTTCTTATAAGTCACATCATGATATCTTTTAGAGGCTGGCTTTATTCACTTAGCATAATTTCTTGAGGTTTATTCAAATTGTGTATATCAATAGTCATTCCTTTTTACTGCTAAATCATATTCCATTTTATGGATGTACCACAGTTTGACTATTCACTCATTGAAAAATCTTTGGGTAAAAGAGGTAAAGGATCTGTACTCGAGGAGCTACAGAACACTCATGAAAGAAATTGAAGAAGACACAAAAAGATGGAAGACCATTCCATGCTCATGGATTGGAAGAATAAACATTGTGAAAATGTCTATACTGCCTAGAGCAATCTATACTTTCAATGCCATTCCAATCAAAATTCCACTGGCATTTTTCAAAGAGCTGGAGCAAACAATCCTAAAATTTGTATGGAATCAGAAGAAAGCCCAAATTGCTAAGGAAATGTTGAAAAAGAAAGACAAAACTGGGGGCATCACGTTACCTGATTTCAAGCTTAACTACAAAGCTGTGATCACCAAGACAGCATGTTACCAGCATAAAAACAGACACATAGACCAGTGAAACAGTAGAGAGTCCAGATATGGACCCTCAACTCTATGGTCAAATAATCTTTGACAAAGCAAGAATAAATATACAGTGGAAAAAAGACAGTCTCTTCAATAAATGGTGCTGGGAAAACTGGACAGCTATATGTAGAAGAATGAAACTCAACCATTCTCTTACACCATACACAAAGATAAACTTGAAATGGATAAAAGACCTCAATGTGAGGCAGGAATCCATCAGAATCCTAGAGGAGAACATAGGCAGTAACCTCTCCAACATCGGCCACAGCAACTTCTTTCAAGATATGTCTCCAAAAGCAAAGGAACAAAAGTGAAAATGAATTTTTGAGACTTTGTCAAGATCAAAAGCTTCTGCACAGCAAAGGAAACAGTCAGTAAAACAAAGGAGCAACCCATGGAATGGGAGAAAAAATTTGCAAATGACAATACAGACAAAGGGTTTATATCCAGGATCTATAAAGAACTCCTCAAACTCGACACACAAAACAGATAATCATGTCAAAAAATGGGCAGAAGACATGAACAGACACTTCCCAATGAAGACATACAAAGGGCTATCAGACACGTGAAAAAATGTTCATCATCACTAGCCATCAGGGAGATTCAAATCAAAACCACATTGAGATACCACCTTACACCAATTAGAATGGCCAAAATTAACAAGACAGTAAACAACGTGTGTTGGAGAGAATGTGGAGAAAGGGGAACTCTCTTACACTGTTGGTGGGAATGCAAGTTGGTGCAGCCACTTTGGAAAACAGTGTGGAGATTCCTTTGGAAATTAAAAATAGAGCTTCTCTATTACCCTGCAATTGCACTATGGGTATTTACCCCAAAGATACAGATGTAGTGAAAAGAAGGGCCATCTGTACCCCAATGTTCATAGCAGCAATGGCCACGGTCGCCAAACTGTGGAAAGAACCAAGATGCCCTTCAACGGACAAGGAAGATGTGGTCCATATAAACTATGGAGTATTGTGCCTCCATCAGAAAGGATGAATACCCAACATTTGTATCAACATGGACAGGACTGGAAAAGATTATGCTGAGTGAAATAAGTCAAGCAGAGAGAGTCAATTATCCGATGGTTTCATTTATTTGTGGAGCATAAGAAATAACATGGAGGACATGGGGAGATGGAGAGGAGAAGGGAGTTGGGGGAAATTGGAGGGGGAGAAGAACCATGAGAGACTATGGACTCTGAAAAATAATCTGAAGGTTTTGGAGGGGCGGGGGGTGGAAGATTGGGTGAGCCTGGTGGTGGGTATTGCGGAGGGCACGTATTGCATGGAGCACTGGGTGTGGTGCATAAACAATGAATTCTGGAACACTGGAAAGAAATTTAAAAAATAAATAAAAATTAAAAAAAGAAAAAAAGAAAAATCTTTGGGTAGTTTCCAGTTTAAGGTTATCAGGAATAAAGCTGCTATAAACATTTATAAATAAGTTTCTTCATGAGAAGAGCTAAGATGACAGAGTAGTAGCAGGACCCTATGCTTGTATCATTCCTGGAACACAGCTGGATAATGATAAAATCATTCTGAACAACCAAGAAATTGATCTGAGGGTTGACAGAACAAACTGCACAACTAGAGGGAGAGAGAAGGCCACACCATGGAAGGTAGGATGTATGAAGACATGATTTGGGGAAGAAAAGGCCTGTGGGTGCTGTGGAGGGGAGGGAGCCCTGATCACAGAGAGAGGTAAGAAAGAAGAGGAGGGAGAGGAGCGCATAAAGATCACACAAGGAAAATAATTTCCCAGTGCCACCAACTGGGAAAAGGAGTGGGGCTGATTATTATGAGTTTTTACCATCAGCAGAGCTCAAAGACTGGTTTTAGAGATCCACACGCTGGCTGGTGTTGAATCTGGTGGGTGCTGCAGTGCTCTTGTGGAAAAGGAGGGTAGAGACCCAGAAGCAGATCTGGGGATCCCCTGGGACACACTGGGAGAGAGAGTTCCCCGTTCTTGGAGTGCACCTGGGAGAGGTGTCATTGCTCTGAGGGGACAAAAGAACTGGCAGGTGACATTGAACTCTCCTACCCCTTAGCACTGGGGCAGAGATACCAGCTCAGGGTGGCTAACCTGGACATTGGTTTTTTGCTGTGCTTTGCTCTAAACTCCAAGCTCCAGTGTGTTGGTGCAATGGCCCTTCTGGGACAAACCTGCCCTAACTCCAGAGTGGCAAGACTTTTTCCCAGAGGACTGGTGTGGGTCTGTGCCACAATAAGTCCCTAAAATTTTGAGTTTTAAAACTCATCTGGTGAAAGCAGGTATCTGAGGGATGCCTGGGACATATGAGGGGAGATTGTTTGCTCTTCTGCTAGGGCTTCTGGACATCAACAGGAGCAAATTCCCCTCTCTGGGGACAAAGAAAGGGCTGGTACCATTTTTTTCTCCCCTCTCCATCAGCATGGACTGACTTCAGTGAGCAGGACAGCACCAACAATGGAGATCTGAGCCTCTTACACAAAGCCATGTCCTCCTGCATTCAGCAGGCGCTTCTTTACTAGGGTAAGTTTGCCTGGGAACCAGAGCAGAGGTCCCCTCCCCCAGAAGACCAGTACAAACCCTCTGCATGCACCAAGTCTACCGACCATAGAGTGCTATAAAGCTTTAGCTTTAGTGGAACTAGCATCAGATCTCTCTTAACAAGCAGACCAGAGCACACCTAGTTAAAACTCATCACACTCTGGACAAGGTCCCAAAACTCCCCACTGTAGGCAAGGAGAAACTCTGCAGAGGGTTGACCTGAGGGAAAGAGCAGGCAAAACACAGTAGCAGAGTGCACATAGAATATACCAGATACACTTCCCAAAGAACTATGCCCTGGACAGTATATGACCTCTCCTTAAAAAGCCATTATTCTCTTGAGCAAGAAATATAACAGGCTTTCCTAACACAAAGAAGGGAACAGAAACCTAGACAAAATGCCAAGATGGAAGAATTTATCCCAAAAGAAAGAACAAGAAAGGGTCAAGGCCAGGGATCTAATCGAACAGATATAATACGCCTGATCCAGATTTTAAAACAACAATCATAAGGATATTGGTTGGGTTTGAGAAAAGCATAGCGACAAGGGAGTTGCTTACCACAGAGATAAGAGACCCAGAAATTAGTTAGGCCAAAATAAAAAATGCTGTAACTGAAATGTGAAACAGCTGGATGTAGGGATACATGGATGGAAGAAACAGAATATGAATAAGTGATATAGAAGATAAAATTTGGAAAACAATGAAGCTTAAAAGAAGAGGAAAAATATTGGATCACGAATGTAGATTTATGGAACTCAGCAACTCCATAAAGCATAACATTCCTATTACAGCAGTCCCAGAAGGAGAAGAGAGGGAAAAAGGGGCAGAAGCATTATATTATAGCTAAAAACTTGCCTTATCTTGGGGAGGACACAGACATCAGATCTAGGAGACACAGAGAATTCCCATCAAAATCAACAAGAGCAGGCCAATATGAAGACATATCATAGTAAAATTTGTAAAATATAGAGATAAGGAAAAAGTCCTAAAAGCAGCAAGACAAAAGAAATCCCTAAATTATAAAGGAAGACAAATAAGATTAGTGGTAGATCTCTCCACAGAAACTTGGCAGGTCAGATAGAAGTGGCATGATATATTCAACATGCTGAAGAGGAAAAATAAGCAACCAAGAATACTCTATCCTTTCATTCAGGACAGAAGGAGAGATAAAGAAGTTCCCAGGCAAAAATTAAAGGCGTTCATGACCACTAAACCAGCCCTGCAAAAAATATTAAAGGGGACCATGTTAGTGGGAGAGAAAGACCAAAAGTGACAAAGACCAGAAAGGAACAGAGACAATCTACAGGAACAGTGAATTTACAGGTAATACAATGGTACTAAGTTCATATTTTTCAATAAGCACCCTAAATGTAAATGGATTAAATGCTACAACCAAAAGATACAGGGTATCATAATTGATAAAAAAAAATGACCCATCTATATGCTGCCCATAAGAGACTCATTTTGGACTTAAAGACCAGCAGATTGAAAGTGAGGGGATGGAGGGGCGCCTGGGTGGCTCAGTGGGTTAAGCCGCTGCCTTCGGCTCAGGTCATGATCTCAGAGTCCTGGGATCGAGCCCCGCATCGGGCTCTCTGCTCAGCGGGGAGCCTGCTTCCTCCTCTCTCTCTGCCTGCCTCTCTGCCTGCTTGTGATCTCTCTGTCAAATAAATAAAAATAAAATCTTAAAAAAAAAAAAAAAAAAAAGAAAGTGAGGGGATGGAGAACCATCCATCATGGTAATGGATGTCAAAAGAAAACCAGAGTAGCCAGACTTATTGTCATTGTTTAAAGAACTAGAACAAACAATCCTAAAATTTGTATGGAACTACAAAAGACCCTGAATACCAAAGCAATCTTGAAAAAGAAAAACAAAATTGGAGGTATCACAATTCCATACTTCCAAGTTATATGACAAAGCTGTAGTCACCAACAGTGTGGTACTGGCACAAAAAATAGACACATTGATCAATGGAACAAAATAGAAAGCCCAGAAGTAAACCCATAATTTTACGGCCAATTAATCTTCAACAACTGAGGCAAGACTATTCATTGGGAAAAAGACAATCTCTTCAACAAAAGATGTTGGGAAAACTGGACAGCTACATGCAGAAGAATGAAACTGGACGGCTTTCTGACACCATACACAAAAGCAAACTCAGAATGGATTAAGAATTTAAATGTGAGACCTGAAACCATAAAAATCCTTGATGAGAACACAGGCAATAATTTCTCTGACATTGGTCATAATGACATCTTTCTAGATAAGTCTCCTGAGCAAGGGAAATAAAAGTAAAAGTGAACTTTTGGGACTACATCAAAATAAAAAGATACAGCAAAGGAAACCACCAACAAAACTAAATGACAACCTATGGGATGGGAGAAGATATTTACAAATGACTTATCTGATAAAGGGTTAGATTATATTCAAAATATATAGAGAATGAATATAATCCAACACTCAGAAAACAAATAATCTAACTTAAAAATGGTCACAAGACATGAAAAGACATTTCCCCAAAGAAGATGTACTGATGTCCAAGAAACCATGAAGCCATGTTCGAAATCACGCATCATCTAGGAAATGGAAATCAAAACCACAATGATATCACCTTGCACCTGTCAGAATGGCTAAAGTAAAAAACACAAGAAACAACAATGGTTGGTGAGGATGTGCAGAAAAGGGAATCCCCATGCACTTGGTGGGAAGCTGATACAGCCACTGTGGATAATAGTATGGAGAGTCCTTAAAAAACTAAAACCAGAACCATCCTATGATCCAACAATCACATTATAGGGTTTTACCCAAGAACTACAAAAACACTAATTCAAAGGGATACATGCATCCCTATGTTTAGTGCAGCATTATTTACAATAGTAAAACCATAGAAAACCTAATTGCCCACCGATAGATGAATGGATAAGAGAGATGTGGGTGGGAGAATGGGTGAAATAGGTAAAGGGATTAAGAGATACATCTCTCTCTTATTTTTCAAAGATTTATTTATTTATTGGAGACAGCCAATGTGGGAGGGCCAGAAGGAGAAGGAGAGAGAAAATCCCAAGCCGACTCCACACTGAGCCCTGAGCCTGAGGTGGGGCTCCATCTCAGGACCTTGACCATGAATTGAGGTGAAATCAAGAGTTGGAGAGCCTTGCTGGAGGGGCAATGGTGGACAGGATTTTGGATCTAGGGAACAGAAAATAATCCACTTGTGCCAGATGAATGACCTTGGCCAAACCAGTTTAATTCTGCCAGGCTACATTTTGGCATCCAAAAATTGGATATAGCTACCTGAAAGCCTCATGTGAGGTGAATATGTATTCCTCTGTGAAAGGTTTGTTGGTTTTTAAATAGATAGCACTGTGTAAATGTAGGCTATTGTTTTGTACTGCCAATTGCCAAATATACTACTTAATTCTATCCAACTACACAAACCAGTATAGACTGCCAATGGTCTTTTCAATAGTCAAAGATTTATGAATAAAGTGATTTTCCTAAAAAAAAAAAGAGTTGGACGCTTTAATTGACTGAGCCACCCAGGTGCCCTTAAGAGTACACACTGAGCACTGAATAGTATATGGAATTGTTGAATTACTATATTGTACACTTGAAACAAATATAACACTGTATGTTATCTACACCGGAATTAAAAAAAAATTAAAAGAATCCAACAAACAAAACAACCTATAAATGAATTCAGGAAGAACTGACATCTTTATTATGTTGAGATTTTTGGTCCTCGCATGTGGTATGTCTCTCCAAAAACTTAGGTCATTTTTGATTTCTTTCATTTGCATTTTGTAATTTTTATCACACAGATCCTGTTCATATTTTGTTAGATTTATACCTGAGGATTTCATTTTCTCCGAAGCAATTACAAGTGGTATTGTGGCTTTGCTTTTGGTTTCTACCTATTCATCATCAGTATATAAAAATGCAATTCATCTTTGTGTATTTATCTAGTATCTTGAGAGCAGGCCAAGCTTAATAATTTGGTTTAGGGGCATTTATTTTGCAGATTCTCCTGGGATTTTCTACACAGACCATCATGCCATTTGGAAATGGATTTATTTTTCCTTTTCAATCAATATCCCTTCTATTGCTTTTAAGTGCCTTATTACAGTGGCTAGAACTTTCCATGTCAAATAATAATGAGAGCCAAAATTCTTGCCTTGTTCCCAATCTTCGAGGAAAAGCATTCAGCCTTTTACCATTAATTATGATGTTGGTTGTAGATTTTTTTTTTTGTAAGCTATTCTTTATGAGGTTGGGGATGACCATTTCTATTCCTACTGTAGTAAGATTTTTTAAAATCAGGAATATGGCTGTTGAATTTTGTTAAGTACTTTTTTGTGCCAACCGATATGATCATACAAGATTTTTCTTCTTTGGCCTGTGTAGATATGGTGGATTATATTGATTGGTGTTAGAATAATGAACCAGTCTTGCATACATGGAATAAATTAAATTCCACTTCTTCATGATGTATTACTATTATTATTAAAGATTTATTTATTTATTTATCAGAGAGAGAGAGAGAGAGAGAGAGAGAGAGCATGCACAAGCAGGCAGAGAGGCAGGCAGAGGCAGATAGTGAAGCAGACTCCCTGCAGAGCAAGGAGCCCAATGCGGGGCTCCATTCCAGGACCATGGGATCATGGCCTGAGCCTAAGGCAGCGGCTTAACTGACTGAGCCACCCAGCTGTCCCTTCATGATGTTATTATTTGTATACATTGTTGGATTTGATTTGCTATAATTTTGTTAAAGATTTTTGTACCTACATCCATGAGAGATTTGGTCTTTTATGTACTGTATTTATCTGATTTTGGTATCACACTCACAACACTGGCTGCAAAAAACAATTTGAAAAATATTCTCTTCTTATATTTTATGGATAATATTGTACAAAATTGGGATTAATTCTTCCTCAAATATTTGGTAAAATACTCCAGTGAAACTATCTGGGCTCAAGGATTTCTCTTGGGGAGATTTATAGTTACAGATCCAACTTTTTAGTTGTTTTAGGAATAGTCATGCTATCTACTTCATCTTGGCTTAATTCAGTTTGTGGTTTTGAAGAATTGCTCCATTCCTTTAAGTTGTCAAATTTATGAGCATAAATTTGTTCATAGTATTCCCTCATTATTCTTTTTATGACTGCAGGATCTGTTGTGATATTTTCTTTAATTACTGATAATTGGTTAATTCCTTATATCAATCTTGATAACATTTGTTGATTTTTTTTTCAGAAAAGTAAGTTTTGTTTAATTAATTTTATCTCTTTTCCTGTTTCAATTTCATTGACTGCTGCTTTTATTTTTATTCATTCCCTTTGCTTGCTTGGTCTTTAATTTTTGTTCTTTCTCTAATTTCTGGAGACAGGAACTTAGATTATTGAGTTCTACTCAGTAAATATAAACATAATATATATATTATATTATATATATATTATATATATTATAAAAATGTAAACAAAAATAAATATAAATATAAACATTTATTGCTTTAAGTACCTCTCTGAGCTCTGTGTTAGCTGCATGCCACAAATTTTGGTACCTTGTGTTTTCAGTTTTATTTTTTGTGGCACTCCCTCTTTGATGCATGCATTATTTAGAAGTATATTGCCTGATTTTCAAATATTCGGAGGTTTTTTTTTTTTTTTGGCTGTCATTCTGTATTTGATTTCTTATTCTCATCTATTATGGTCAGAGAACACTCTATGATTTCTACCCTTTTAAATTTGTTAAGGCGGGGCGCCTGGGTGGCTCAGTGGGTTAAAGCCTCTGCCTTCGGCTCAGGTCATGATCTCAGGGTCCTGGGATCGAGCCCCACATCGGGCTCTCTGCTCAGCAGGGAGCCCACTTCCTCCTCTCTCTGACTGCCTCTCTGCCTACTTGTAATCTCTGTCTGTCAAATAAATAAATAAAATCTTAAAAAAAAATAAATTTGTTAAGGCTTGTTTTAGGACCCTAGATTAAGGATTGTCTTGATAAATATTCTATGGATGTCAGAAAAGAATGTGTGTTTTACTGTCTTGGAAGTTCTATAAATGTCAATCAAATTCTTTTTGTTGATAGCATTGCTAAGTTCCATTTTGCTGATTTTCTGTGTTAATTTTATCAATTGATAAATGAGGACCAAAGTCCCCAACTATACTTGTGGCTTTGTCTATTTCTCCTTTCAACTTTCAGATTTTTGTTTCATGTACCCTGAAGCTTTATTGTTTGGCACATACACATTTAGAGTTGTTGTATCTTCTTATTGGATAGATCCTTTTGTTATTATGTAAGGCACTCCTTGTGGATAGATCCTTTTGTTATTATGTAATGTACCTCTTTGTCCCTTCTAACAGATAAAGCCTACTTTATCTGATATTAATACAGCCTTTCCCGTAGAAAAAATGTTTGCATGCTTTTTTTTTTTTTTTTTTTTTTTACTTTCAGCTTATTTACATCATTTATATCATTATGTTTGAAGTGAGTTTTTGCAGGCAGCATATACTCAGGTCTGCCAAGCTCTTTCAATTTGTGTATTCAGACCATAGGCATTTAAAGTAATTATTGGTATAACAGGGCATGCTTCCGTCATTTTCTTGTTTGTTGTCTGCCCCCTATATTTCTCATTCTTTTGTTTTTTTCCCCTTCCATTCTGTGAGTTACCTGAGCATTTAGAGTTCAATTTTGATTTATTTATAATGTTCTTTAGCACATTACTTTTTCTGTAGTTTTCTTAGTAGTTGCTTGGCATAATCTTATACATGTGCAACCACAGCCTACCGGTGTTGATGTCTTACCATTTTAAGTGAAATGTAGAAACTTGACTTACCTTCTCCCCACTTTTAAAATACAAGTATTTCTACTATATACATTGAGCACCAGATTAGATGATGTTACGTTTGCTCCAACCATAAAATGTGATTAAAGAAACTCATGAGGTAAAGGATTGTGCATTATATTCACTTCTATTTTTACCCATTCTATTTTCTTTTCTGAAGTTCTCAACCTCTCTCTGTTACTATTTTCTTTCTATTTGGAGATCTACCTCTCTGTTAACAATAAATTCTCTTAGTTTTCTTTTGTCTTAGAATATCATTATTATTTCCCATTCATTCCTTTTTTTTTTTTTTGACAGACAGAGATCACAAGTAGGCAGAGAGGCAGGCAGAGAGAGAGAGGAGGAAGCAGGCTCCCTGCCAAGCAGAGAGCCCAATGCGGGGCACGATCCCAGGACCCTGGGATCATGACCTGAGCCGAAGGCAGAGGCTTAACCCATTGAGCCACCCAGGCGCCCCTTCCCATTCATTCCTGAAGGAAGGACATGGGATTCAAAACTAACAGTTTTTTGCTTTCAGCACTTGAAAAATGTGCCATTTCTTTTTGGACTCCATTGTTTTAGATGAGAAATCTGTTGTCATTCAAATTGGCCCTTCTTCCTATGCAATATCTTACTTCTCTCTGGCTTTTTAAAAATTGTTTCCTTGTTAGTTTTCACAAGTTTGTTAGCTTTTAGAAGTTTAATTATGTTGTATGTTGGCATGGATTTTGGGATTTGCTCAGCTTCTTGAATCTGTAAGTTTCTTTCTTGCCAGATTTGCCAATGGGCTTTTCTGCCATTATTTCTTCCAATACATATTCATATCCACACTTTGTCCTCTCCTACTTCTGGGGCTCTCCTAATATGAGTTCTGTGAATGCTAGACCTCCTTTTTCTATAGTTTTTTAAGTTCCAGAGGGTCCTTTGTTTGTTTGTTTGTTTTTGTCAACTATGTTCTCTTTGCTCAGACTGGGTAAATTCTACTGATTTGTTTTCATGTTCATTGATGCTGTTCTCTGTCATCTTCACTTACTATCAAGTCTATCTAGCAAGTTTTAAAATTTTATCACATTTCAGTTGTATTTATGCCATCTGCTTTAAAATCCTTGTCCACTGGGGTTTCTGGGTGCCTTAGTTGGTTGAACATCTGCCTTCAGCTCAGGTCATAGTCCCAGAATCCTGAGACTGAGCCCAGCATCTGGCCCCTGCACCCTGCTTCTCCCTCTCCCTCTGCTGCTCCCTTGCTTGTGCACTCTTTCTCACTTTGTCAAATAAATAAATAAAATCTTAAAAAAAACACACACACACAAACCAACCCAACGAAATCCTTGTCTGACAATCCATATTACTTTTCTTGGTATTGGTGTCAGCCAGTTGTCTTTTCTTAATCAAATTGCGGTTTCACTGGTTTTTGGTATGAGGAATGATTTTTCTGTTATGTCCTCAGTGTTTTTGTCATGATGTTGAGATTCTTTACCCTATTTTAGTCTTCTGTTTAGCAGGTGGTTTTGCTGTTTAGGGTTAACCTTTAGATTCCAGCCTATTTTTCGTGAGCTTGACAGTATAGCTTCAGTCTTGCAATGCTGTTCTGATCTGCTTCATTCTTCTGGGGCTCCAGAGACTCCTGCTCAGTTCCCGCTGGTGTTGTCTGTGGGGACAAGGTGTGTTCAACTGGGTTATTTGGTGTCCTTGGGCCACCTTCTGTTGAAGAGGGGGGTTGGGTCAGAGGCCATTTCTTTTGGGTCTACTTATGCCATGGGTAAAAAAAGGGTAGGGAGACCTAGGGCTTTGCTGCTGCTGCCACCATGGGCAGATGAGGCTGCTTTCTGATGACTCAGTTGTGGAGTGAGGGTTGAATTTCCTCAGTCTCTGTTGGGATTCTCCTTTCTTGTCCTTTGGCCAGTGAAAGCAGGATTTTATTATTGTTATGGTTTTGCATACACCCATTGGTAGTTCCATGTTCCAAGCCTCTCTGACACTAAGTCCTGGATATATATGAGAGATTAAACACACACACACACACACACACACACACACACACACACACACACAGGGAACTCACCACATGTCACTCTTCAAATCATGAGGTTCCTAGTCAGTTCACTTTTATTTTTCCAGACTTTAGAGTGTCTTTTTTCCGTTGTCTGCAATAACAATTTCTGAGGTATTTTGTTGCACTAGAAGGGAGAAGGAGGAAATAGTAAGTTTATATCGTCTTGTTATGGTGTTGGTGTTTCTAACACTGCCTTTGAGGAGAGGCTTTGCTGATCACCTCACTCTGACACTCTGGAAGTCCTATCCCCAAATCAGTTTAATTTTACATTTTCTGACAAAAGTCTCATTTATCCCATACTTGTATCCTCTTCTCAAGGGTCCTAGCACAGTCCCAATACCCCTCAACTATTCCCATGAGTTTTAACTGTTACTTAAAATCTGCTTTTTAAATAGTAAAGAAACTAATTATATTATATAAACATTTGGGGGATCATTTTTTCCTGTATTCCTGGTCTGTTCTCTAGGTTCACCTTTGTTCTTGCTGAAATTATTCTTCAATAATTTCTTCAGTGAGCTGTATGGGAGTAAGTTCTCTTGATTATTTTGTATCTTCAATGACTTTTTTTTTCCCAAAGACTTTATTTATTTATTTGACAGAGATCACAAGTAGTCAGAGAGGGGGGGGGAAGCAGGCTCCCAGGGAGCCTGATGCAGGGCTCGATCCCAGGACCCCGGGCAGAGGCTTTAACCCACTGAGCCACCCAGGCGCCCCTCTTCAATGACTATTTTAGACCTTAATTTTGAAATATAGATAGGTATAAAGTTTTTAGGCTGATACATATATCCCCTGATATATCCCACTGATATATCCCACTGATATATCCCCTGATATCCCACACTGATATATCCCACTGATATATCCCCTGATATCCCACACTGATATTAGGGCATGGTTATCTGAAGACACTATAAGTTTTGAGTCTTTGGGCAAGTACTTTCCCATGGACAAGATTTTGTGTTCTGGTGCCATAGTCAGTAATCGAAATGTGGACTTGTATGTGTTGGGTAAGTTACTAATCCTGTTTCCTTAAAGATAAAAGGGGGATAATCATAAGTAAGAGTTACAGAATGCTTCTATAAGTCTTCCATGATGTCAAGTGCTTTGCCATTATTACCCTTTTTATTCCTCATGTAGTTCACTATTATTTTTGTCTTTTATAGATGATGGAGCTAAGATCCAGAGCAAACTTGAGGACCATGACATCATGACTCTTCTGCATATGAGCTAACCCTCAAATCTGAGTGTCTAGGCTTTACTCTGTGCTTGTAGTGCAATATTACATTCCATGTAGGGTCATTTTGATACTTAAATAAGATAATCATCTAAAGTGCTAACTGTGGTATGTGCCTTTTACTTGTGTTTGGTACATTTTATCCCTTATGACTTCTTCCTCCTCTGCTGGCCATATCTGCGGCCCCACACTCCCTTAGAAAATCCTCCCATTCCCCTTGGCTGTCATGGGAATGCTCATGTATTGGCCGAGGCTGACCAGATAGATGCTTCTCAACTTCTCATTCTTCAAGGCACCAACAGAGGTGCTGGCCTTCACGTAGAGCCCACAGGAAGCACTGCTTCCTTCCCCCAGATCTACTGTCTGTGTCATGACATGGAAGCATCTGCTTTTATGTCCAGAGCATCATAAAATCTCTCTTCAGTAATACCATCAGCATCTCCATAGGTGCTCAGATCAGTATATGGGACCGAGTTGAGGAAAGAGGTCAGTCTTTTGTTCCCAGACACCCTCCTCCTCTCTTGCCTGTGCCCCCTCCTCCAAATTTCCATTGTCTTCTTTCCCATTGTCCCACTCCCAGCCACTCATCATCTCCATTGCTAGCTTTTTTGAATCAAACTTGGTTTCCTGCTCGAGGATGAGAGACACAGGGCAGAGCTTCAGCAGTTCAAAATAAAGGAGAACAAGGTGCCTGAGACCTGAATCAGAGGTAATTCCTGAAGGACAAGGGGTTGGTTGAGGCAAGCTGTGCCACCAACCCCAGAGCAGAGGGCTCTGTGAAGGCAGTGCCAGAGGAGGGCTACATTGTTCTAGACTGGACAGAGACAGATCTGCTGGGAGGAGAGCTTAGTGTTAGAGAGAGGAATGATCCCGCAAGTGCCTTTCGAGGGTATTAAGGAGGGAGAGGTCCTATAGCAGCATCTCTTGGGCTGTTCACTGTGAAATGACAGACATGTGACAGGCACAGTAAGACCCTTACTGCATTTGTTTACTACAACCGGTGCTGAGTCCCAGGGTGTGGCTGTACCAGGGGACTGGGAAAGTTGACTGTGTCCAGAACTCCTGATCCTTCCCCTAGCAGTGATCAGAGAGATACACAACAGGCTGGCCCTCAGCTCAGGGCCTCCAGATATAATGGATGATTCAGAGGACATGCCAAATGCCACATGGCTTATGTGCAAAGGGCAGTGTCTAGCACAGCTTGAGAGATCCTGGGTTCCTGGAGGGGCAGAGGCTGACCTGAGGCAGGAGTCTCCCTTGCTTCCACTTCTGAATGGTCTCCTGGAAAAACACAATGCTCTGGCTTCTGCAGGTGAGACACTCTCTCAGAGGCCTTAGGTTTATTATCTGAGATGCTGCATTTTGCCTGAGAGGCAGGGCCTGGATCTTTCCTGAAGGATGTGGCTACCCCACATCTTATAAACCAAGGAGTCCATGGACAAGTGGGTGGGTATAATATGGTAGACCAGTGCTTATTTCCCTGTTAAGTCAGTGGTGTCAAAAGAGGTAGGTATGCCTTCTTTTATAATGCAGCTTTCAAAAAAAAATCTTCTTTCCCCCCTTCTTCCCCTGCATTTATCCAATGTTAACATTCTCAAATGAATGTATATGTATATACATAAATGGAACACAGAAAAAGTTGGTCACCACCTGTTTTACAAAAATGGGATTATAATATATATATTTCTCTGCCTCTTAACACACCTAAGAGATCTGCACGAATCAGTTAATAGGGATCTAGCACTTTCCTTTTAAGACCCTAATCCTGAGGGTCACCTTAACCCTAAAGGACCAACCCAAGTCCTAACCTTTAGGTCTTAAATTTAAGGCCCTAACTCCAATCCTAACATTAAGGTCCTCACCAGAACCCTAATCCCCACACCCTAATCCTACCAACCCTAATGGTGCTAATCCAGGGGGGAGAGAAACTGCAATGTACCCCCTCACCAGGATTTTTGCAATAACTTCCTTGTATGTGATCTTAATTAGTGATTTCTTCAGAATAGATATCCAGAAATGAGATTAGAGGGCCCAAGGGTAGATATATTCTAATGCTATGAGGCATTGTCAAATTGTTTACAAGGGTCTGAAAATGTTTCCTCCTGTGATGTGTGAAAGGACCCATTTTTCCTCATCACCAACCAGATATAGGATTCATCACTTCCAACTTCTTCGCATTTGAAATAGCCATTGACTAGGGGAGCTGGGTGGGAAAACAGATCGCACTCATTCATTCCTAAACCTAAAAGGCCTGGAGGTGCCCAGGACTCTGCTCCCTCCTATCCCTCTGGTCTGCTTTGGAAGAGGAGAAGCAGACTTGGGAAGAGAACATACTAACGTTCTCAGAGCATCCCAGGGCCGCCCCCCACTCCCCCGGAAATGAGTGAGGGCCTAGAAGAGCATCAGACTGGGACAGACTGTGGGATCATTAAGGGAGAGTGATGGTGTCCTGGTCACCCAGGCCAGGAAGTGCTCACTGATATACACCCTGTGATCTCCGCAATGTGAGTTGGAAATATCCAGGTCTGGGGTGCTGTCTGCTGCCCTGTTTCTTAAACATTGGGACAGATCTGTTTCATTGGGGGTGGGAAAGCCAAGATGGGAGAATTTGGCAACTAAGAATGGGAGGGTGGGGGGCAGAGGGTGCAGAACAGGCAAAGCTGGAAAGAAACCAAAGGGAGCATGGAAGGGGACTCAGAGAGTGCTAATGGGGATTACAGGAGAGAGGAATGAGACAGACACAGAAGGAAGGAAGGTGGCTGGCAGAGCGCCCCAAGCCAGGTCCGCATTCAATCTGGAGCCACCAGTCTGCCTGCGGGAGCTCCTCTCTGGCTGGACATGGGGACCGAGAGGCACCAATCAGGCAGGCCGGTTCTGAGCTCATTTGCATACACATTGACCACTGGGGCCGGGGGTGATTCCTGGGGGCACCACCTCTGTGCTAACTGAACTGTAGTTGGGGAATTTCCTGCTATAGCGAAAGCGGAGCTCCCAGTCTGAGGTGCTCTCCCAGAAGGATCCAAGGACCCCAACAGGGCCGACCCAGGAGAGCAACGTTCCTTGCATTAAGGCACAGAGCAAACCCATTTAAAAAGCACTGTGAAAATGGAGAAAAGTGGAGAATTTCTAGAGAAGATGGGGGGAATAGGATAAAAGGAGGGTGGGATTGTGAACAGGGCAGGGGGAAAAAAATAAAGGTCCCTGCCCAGGGTGCAGTAACAGACCTGGGGGGAGGGGTTGGGAGGCTTGGCCAGCTCATTGGTGGTGCTCTCTTGTGAGAAAGGAAGTCAAGGACAACAGTGAGTTGGGGTCTGGGACAGAGGGCCGTTTAGTGCTCACAGCATCCAAAAGGAGGCAGCACTGGGGGTTTTAAGAGGTTGCGCTCAGCTCTAAGGGCTGAAGAGAGCTCAGGAAGCAGACTAGGGGAAGTTCCAGGAGGTGGACCCGAGGGGACTCTTGTCTAGCTCTGCCTGTCCAGAATGTAACCAGTCAACCCTGGAGGGAGATCCTGGAGAGGAAGGCACAACCCCTCAGGAATACTCCCCAACTCCCTCCCTGGTCCTTCACTGCAGCCTTTCTCTCCTCTGGAAGGCTAAATAGTTCTAATGTATTGGCCAGTCCTGCACCATGGTACAGAGATTCTCTCCTGCTGTCCATAGCAGATTCCAAGGTGTTTCTAAGGTTTGGAAGCTGAACACTGTCTTACCCATCTTTAAACCAACACCCTCATCAGGAGACCCTGGTTTCCTGGCGGTTTGAATGCATCTCTGATTCCCTCCACCACCTCAAGTCCAGCCGGGTGTCCCACTGGCGAGGCAGCTGCAGACCAGCTGGCAGGGCCTGGCCAGTTTGCCAAGGCCTGGGGCTCTGCTGGGTCGGAGTTGAGAGAGAAGAGCACTGACCACTCCTCCCCTGGCCAAAAGGGAACCTGAGCCCAGCTGCCAGGAACAGGGAGCTTTAGGGCAGATCAGAGGGACTGGCATCCGGGCACCTCGAGGGGAAGAACATTGCTCCCCTGGGGGAACGTGTGTTTCCTGTTGCCACTGGACCAAAGTGCCACCAGCTTAGTGGCTTCAAACAACACACATCATTTAGCTTTACGAAGGCTTGCTGAGCTTCCCCATCTCAGGAAACCATGAGATCCTGAGGTCCTGCTGGCTGGTGCTCTGGGGGTGGGGTGGGGTTCCCTGTAATGAGTCCTGTGGAAAGCAGCCTTTGCAACCAAGGAGACCAGGGGGCAGAGGGCACAAGGCAGAGATGTCTCACAGGGGCACAGGTTAACAGAACGGCAGTTGACAGTCCCCTGGCCAGCGCTGGGCTCATGGACTCTTTTTCTTCCCAGGAAGAGGGCAGTTAGCTGGGGCTCCAGTATTTGACTGCACTCACAGGCTGCACGTTCCTACCCCCAGCGAGAGAGAGGGCAGGAACGTAGCTCCCCCCACTCCCTCCTTTCCCATCTCCACTTCTTCCTCTTCTCTTCCCCTCCTAGACATTCCCATCTGGACTTTCTCATCTTCTCCCTCCCCTGAGGCCCTGATCCTGCTCCTGGTCCCACCTCTATCTAAGGCCCCTACCTGCTTCTGCTACCAGGAGCGAAACCAGGGAGATCCAAGTCCCAGGGGGAGGACGGAAGGCTCTTGGGCTCCAGGTCCGCAGGAGGAACTTTTGCCACTCTTACCCCCAAGCCAGACACCCTGCTTTTGCTTCCTTTTCTTTCAAGCACCACACAGACACACTCAGGCCCTGGGATCTTGAATCTCCATCTGGGGTCAGGTGTGGGCCCAGTCAATAGTCCCCATATGACACCAGGTAGAACTACCATGTCCCCTCCTATACCTTTAGTCTCTTCTCCTGCAGCATCACTATTGGGTTTGCACATTGGAGTCCTTCTCCCACTGCCTTGAGGGCATGGGCTCCGACTCATTGACTTTTGTATCCACAGTGCCTTGAGGACCCCATTAGAGGCATGGGGAAACTGAGGCAGGGGGTGGGGATCTCATGGCCCTTGGCAGTGTTCTGCAGGACACCCTTTCCTGAGATGTCTGTGGATCCCTTTATTCTGGGTAGTCACAGGAGACTTTCTGCTTGGGGCAGAGGAAAGGGAGGGAGCATTGGACCTGCTCAGGCAGCAAGAGCAAAGGCCTTGAACAGAGAGAGCATTGCCTGGAGATGAGACTTCTGTGTGGGGCAGGTATTCAGGACCACTCTGGTGGGATGGTCCTCCAGGCTATGGATACCAGGGGCTGCCTGGAAGACAAAGGGTGCCTCTCTTAAGCCTTGCTGGAGCTCTACTCAGTGGGACAGATCAGCCTGTAATGGGAGGCTTGGTTTCAGGCTTGACTTGGCTTTGAGTCTATCCCTCCTCAGTCTCTTCCAGTCCTTGGCCTTCTCACTAGGTTTAACCTCCTGGGAGCAAAATGCTGCAGCTAGCAGGTACCTTATGGGTGCCTCACTGAAGGATGAGTAATAATAGTTCCTCCGTGGATGCCTGGGGTCTTGTATTAGGATTCTCCAGAGAAACAGAACCAATGGTGTGTTGTGTGTATAGCTGGTGTTTATTACAAGGAACTGGCTCACATCATTATGGAGTTTGAGAAATCCCACCATCTACCATCTGCAAATGGGAGACCAGGAAAAGCTGGTGGTGTTATTGAATTCGAGTCTCAAGGCCAGAGAACCAGGGAATCCAGTGGTGCAGAGTCTAGTCTAGGTCTGAAGGTCTGTGACCCAGAAGTCCCAGGGATGGGGAGCAGAAGACAGATGTCCTAGCTTAAGCAATGAGGTGGAAAAGGGGTGAATTCTACCTTCCCTCACCGTTTGTTCTATCCAGGCCCTCAAGGGACTGGATGATACCCACACTGGGGAGAGCAATCTACTTTACTGAGTCCTCTGATTTCAATGTTAATCTCATCCAGAAACACACACGTTCACAGCCACACCCAGAAACAATGTTTGATCTGGCTACCCCACTGACCAGGGAGCAGAAGGCAAGCTGAAGGCAGAGCACAAGCTGACACCTCACTCCACTGCCCCCCCCACCCATACCCACCCCCAGGTTGGCTGTGTGTGGCTGGCATTCCTCAGGCACTTCTGGCTGCCAGAAAGCTAAGGGAAAGGAAAAATAAACGGTGAACTGATAAAAATTAGAGGACCCGAGTCATCAGTTTACCAATGTCTTAGAGATTTACAAGGAAAAAGATTTCTTAACCAATTACCTAACTTCCAGAGACCCATAACTCAATTTCCTGGAGCCCTAACATCACCCTCCCCTCCACCGGTGGGGATGTGGAAAACAGAGTCAAAGGGAATGTAAACAAAATTAAATTTCTTTATATCCTGCAGCCTATTGACAAGGACTTGTAATAGAGTATAGCATTCCTCAGGCATCTCCCAGCTGTCCTATTAATGTCTTATAGAAGGAAAAACAACCTTAATTTGGCAAGAGCAACACCTCTGTAACTGAGTCTTCTTCAGCATATGAAAGTCCTTTTGGACACCTTCCTTTTTCCTTACCTCCCCCAGCACCCAAGTATATAATCAGCCACTCCGCACAGCCCCAGTGCAGCAGCTCTTTCTGCCCACGGCTCCTGTCCCCCTGCTTTAATAAAATTGCCTTTTCTGCACCAAAGATGTCTCAAGAATTCTTTCTCGGCTGACTGCTCTGGACCTCACCAACGCATTCCAAAACTCTATCACCATGGCCAGTCAAGGTGACACATAAAATTAACCATCACAGACCTCTTCACGTTTTCAGAGTTGTTCTACTGGAGTTCCTGTTTTGTCTTCCTTCGGATTTTTTTTCCCAGGGGCACAAACTTATTTTCTTATTTTCTGAAAACACATATATATGTACATACACATAAGGTGTGGTGGATACAGAGATGTGCTACTTGGAAGGGGGGACTTGCTGGCTCACCTGCGAGGAGTTTGTTTAGGGCACAGCCCTTGGCTATCAGCTCCAGCAGTCACCTTCAGAGGCACAGAGATGCCTCTTGAGGTCAGACCCTTCCCTGGCAGCCCCTTCCTGTGCCTGGGAGAGGTGTGGGTGTAAAGAACTGGCCCCCGCGTGTTGACTAGCCAGCTCTCATGGGTCATGCTTGTTCCAGAATCCCTGTCCGCCCGCTGAGCACTGCTGAGCCAGCATTACGGTATCACATCCCCCTCTGCCCAAGCCTGCTTCTGCTGACTTCTTTCATAGATGTGGATCCCTAATTGCCGCTTCTCCAACCCACGGTCTCTCCACCATCTGCTCTGAAGGACCCGACCTGTGACAAGGGTGTATGTATTGTTTTAAACCCTGTTTTCAGTTAATTTAGCAACGTTTGTAGTCAATTCAATGACAAAATAGTCACAGTATCATTTTTAATAACTGCACAGTGGTCTAAACAATTGCATATTTTTCTTAATTTTGCTATGATAAGCAATGCTTCTGTGTAATCCTTTAACTCACTACCCCTTTTCCTACTTCAAGATTAATCCCTAAAAAAAGGAACAGCTAGATCAAAGCAGATGCACTTTTAAGAAAGCCTTTGGATTCCTTGATCCTAAAGGCTTCCGGGGAGAGCATCTCATTTTTAATTCCCACCTGGCCAGTTTACGACAGCCATAACCTCTTCTTGTAACGTTTCCCAGTCTGGTGGGAGAAACAATGTTCCGCGGCTCGAATTCACTCATAAGGTACTCCTAGGCCCCCCGCAGTCTCTCTGACTTGGGAGGGTTTCCCATCATCCTCGAAGCCACCAAACATTGACCACAAAGGGGCGCTGCTCCCCTGTCCATGTCCTGGGGCGGCACACTCTACAGCTGCCTTTCCGGGCCAGGAATGCTAAGTTCCAAGCAGGGTTTACAGAGAGTAAGAAAACAGCCTTGATCCCAGAAAGCGGGGACTCCGGCCTCTTAAACGTCGTTTTCCCGCAACTTGTTTTCAATTCCAGTCAGTTGCAGCTCCGGCGGGGACCCTGAGCCCGCAGAAGGAGTGTGTGCGCGTCTCCTGCTCAGGATCCCTAGGGCACGCGTAGACAAGCCTCTAAGGGAGAACCCCAGTACCGCACCCGCCAGATGCGGGAGCGCCCCCGGGGTCGTGTGTAGGAGGCAGAACGAGGAGCAGCAACTACAGATAAATTGCCATCGGCAGAAAAAGTATTTTTTATCTATGGAACATTTTGTGCAAACCTCACGGGAACCACAGAACTACACTCCAGCTCAAAGAACAACAGCCTAAAACCAGCAGAAGGGAGGGAATAATCAAGATGAGAGTATGGGAACAGCTGTCTGGAGAGAGGTCTTCGCAGAAGCGGGCCAACCGCAGCTCCAAGTGGACACTTCCCGTGATTAAATACTGAACATTCAAATACAAAACACAGGCCAAACCCGGTGGAGAGGGTCAGCATCCTCCGTGACACACACACACACACACACACACAGAAAGGACTTTGGGCATTACAAACCCCCGCTTTGGGGGCGCCTGGGTGGCTCAGGTGGGTTAAGCCCCTGCCTTGGGCTCAGGTCACGATCTCCGGGTTCTGGGATGGAGCCCCCCATCGGGGCTCTCCGCTCAGCAGGGAGCCTGCTTCCCACCCCTGTCTGCCTACTGATTGATCTCTGTCAAATAAATAAAATCTTTAAAACAAACCCACTTCGTGGCCAGGGCCCACCCCCTACTGGGACCGTGGGTTCCCTGCCCGAGAGCTTCTCCTGCTCGCAGGCTACCGCCGACTCTGCACTGCCTTTAACCCAGGGAATCCAGGCACGGATGATGTCCCATGACCTTATGATGTCCCCTGACCTTCATCTAACCTGTCTTTGAGTGGGCTGGGGCTGCTGGGTGTGTCACGTGGGGATTAGAGCAGGTGGTCCAGGGAGGCCCCAGAGAAGACAGGTGACCCCTCCAGGGCTGTCTTCGCCCAGGCCCAGCAGGGCTGCCCCCAGGCTAAGAGGACGCAATGGGCCTATTGTGAGGCAGACGTGATGCGAAGGCGTTTCGGGGCGTTGGCCCTCGGAGGCCCTACGGCCATTACCCTGCTCTCCCCTGGAGAGGGAGGACCCTGGGTGCCTGGATAGGTCGCCCTCCCCATGCACCGAAGAGCAGCCCAATCTCCAGCCCCGGAATCGGGGACAAGGTGGCAGAGGGCGCCGGCGTAGCCCAATTCTCAGGAAGACTGAGACCCACTCCCAAAAGTTGGGCTGAGTGTTCGGCACTAACTATGGGTCTCTGCAAAAGAGGCTACGCGCCCCCAGACTGCAGGCTCTGTGTCCTGGGTCTACCTTGCCATGGCTGACCTTGGCGAGGTGGCTTTACCTCTTCCAACCCCAGCTTCCAAACGTACTGTGGAAGGCAGCGGAGCTAAGCTGAAGAACCAAGCCCCCTACGGCCTGAGCCTAGACCTACAGAACCCACCACCACCGAGGAAAACGCTGCGCAAGCGCGCTACGTGCTTCAGCCAGAAGGGCTGGCCGCAAAGGCCTCTCGGGAGTGTAGTCTTTGCGATGAAGGAGTCAGAAGAGGATGGGCTTCCCTTGAGAGCTCACCGGGCGGCTTCGTTTTGAGAAAACCGCGAGTGAGCCACCAGGGGCTGTAGTTCAGGAGGCGTAGCCTCCAAGGATTCTGGGGACTGTAGTCCCGGTGTCTCTGTTAGCGGGTCCGTGAAGGGTGCTGCCCACTGTCCTTCAGGCGTGGGGCGTGAGCGACGTGGGGGTGGAGGAGAGTCAAGAGAGGCTGCCGTTGGGGTTGGGGCGGTGGCTTAGAAAAACTGCGAAACATTCCCAGGTGTGAATGGGTTAGGGTGGGAGTCGGTGGGGAGTATGTAGTGTGTTTTTGGGTGGTTAGGGCAACGTATCTTCTACAGGTTTGCTGTCCTACTCTTTGCTTCCGGTGGGGAATATTGGCTTGGTTCAGATGTCTTTGGGTTTGGCTGGAAATCCCAGTGACCAGTTTTGTTTGCCTGATTCCCTTTTAGACAGTGGGTGTTAATTGGCTACTTTCAGGGTTGGGACTGAGGACTGTGAATTCAGGGGTGGGTGGGTGGGGGAGGTATACCGTGGGAGCCACTGGGGTCTAGGTGTCTTTGTCACAGCCCCTGGTGGCTGTTAGCTGACACCTAATTCACTGATAGAGGCATCTCTGGTGGACCTTAGGCTTTGGGACCTTTATTTTGAACTTTATATTATGACTGTTTTTTTTTTTTTTTTTTTTTTTTTTTTAAAGTAGGCTCCACACCCATCTTGGGGCTTGAATTCCCAACTCTGAGATCAAGAATGGTGTGCTCTACCCACTGAACCAGCCAGGTGCCTCTGAACTTTATTTATATTATGGAAAAAATTCAAGCATTCACTTTAGTAGAGAAAATAATGCAAGGTACCCTTGTGAATCTATCTCCTAGTTCCCACACTTACCGACTCATGGCCAATGGTGCTGTATCTAAGCCCCCAACCTCACTTGACTGGCTTACAGCTAGGCTGACTGGTTAAGTGCATGAACTTCTACAGCCAGAATTTAAAGCCAGGTTAAGCCATTTTCTAGTCTGGCTATTTTGAACAAGACACTTGGCCTTACTGTGGCTTGGTTTCTTCATCTGTAAGGAGATTGGATGATAAAAAGAGCAGTGGAGAGGCCTAGATGAGGCAAGACTCATACAGCAACTGAACAGTCTTTGGTGTATAGTAAGTCCTCAAAGAGTGTTAACTCTTATTATTAATAATAAACCTTGAATTCCTGGAGCCACAAAGAGAATGGATTCTACTCTCTGTAGCACATCCAAGAAGGCTGTGTTTCACGGTGCCTAGTCCTAACTAGTCTAGAAGATTTGAAGGGCCTTATCATTCTGTTGTAGGTATTCTGACACCATTCATCCCTTGTGTTCCCCCAAACTCCTCACTTTCCCCAAGCTTTCACTTGGAGATTTCCAGCCTAGAGTCTAGAAAGCCAGTGACAATCCTGGGGCTAGTACCATGTGTCTCTTCCATAGGCCAGCTTCTCAGCCTCCTGCCTTCCTGGAAAGAATGGCTTGTTGGGAGGGAAGATCCCAACAGCCCACTCTAAGATATGTATTTATGGTCCTCTAGTGTCTTTTTTGCTCCAAATAGTAGTTAGACTGGCTTTGTTAGTCCTTGACTTCTTGGGCCATGCAATGGCCCATTTGGAATTTGGAGCCTTAGGTGATCTGCAGGAAAGAAGACCATTCAAAGGACAAAAGCCTTCCAGAATATGGTTCCCCAAACCTGTGGCCCTTGCATAGGGTTCCTCCATCATCGCCCCCAGCCCTTCTCCCACTCCTTCCAGGTGGCTGCATTCCCAGGCCCACCTGTGATGTGAAGCATGTGTCTGTCTGTGTGACAATACCATGCTGTTTTGATTACTACAGTTTTGTAATGTAACTTGAAGCCTGGAATTGGGATGCCTCCAACTTTGCTTTTCTTTTTCAAGGTTGCTTTGGGTATTCTGGGAATTTTGTGGTTCCATACAAATTTTAGGATTGTTTGCTCTAGCTCTGTGAAAAATGCTGATGATATTTTGATAGGGATTGCATTAAATGTGTATATTGCTTTGGGTAGTATAGACATTCAAACAATGTTTGTTCTTCCAATCCAAGAGCCTGGAATGCTTTTCCATTTCTTTGTGTCCTCTTCAATTAATTTCTTTCTTTCTTTTTCTTTCTTTCTTTCTTTCTTTCTTTCTTTCTTTCTTTCTTTCTTTCTTTCCTTCTTTCTTTCTTTTTTTTTTTTTTCGAGATTTCATTTATTCATTTGACAGAGAGAGATCACAAGTAGGCAGAGAGGTGGGCAGAGAGAGAGGGGGAGTTGCTTTGGGTGGTATAGACATTCAAACAATGTTTGTTCTTCCAATCCAAGAGCCTGGAATGCTTTTCCATTTCTTTGTGTCCTCTTCAATTAATTTCTTTCTTTCTTTTTCTTTCTTTCTTTCTCTTTCTTTCTTTCTTTCTTTCTTTCTTTCCTTCTTTCTTTCTTTTTTTTTTTTTCGAGATTTCATTTATTCATTTGACAGAGAGAGATCACAAGTAGGCAGAGAGGTGGGCAGAGAGAGAGGGGGAGGCAGGCTCCCTGCCAAGCAGAGAGCCCAATGCGGGGCTCAATCCCAGGACCCTGAGATCATGACCTGAGCCAAAGGCAGTGGCTTAACCCACTGAGCCACCCAGGCGCCCCTTCAATTTCTTTCATAAGTGTTCTGTAGTTCTTAGAGAATAGGTCTTTCACTTCTTTGGTTGGGTTTATTCCTAGGTATCTTATGGGTTTTCGTGCAATTGTAAATGGTACTGATTCTTTAATTTCTCTTTGTCCTGCTTCATTATTGGTGTATAGAAATGCAACAGATTTCTGTATATTGATTTTATATCCTGTGAGTTTACTGAATTTTTATATCAGTGCTAGCAAATTTTTGGTGGAGTCTTTCAGGTTTTCTATGTAGAGTATCATGTCCTCTGCAAATAGTGAAAATTTCACCTCTTCCTTGTTAATTTGGCTGCCTTTTACCTTTTTCTTGTCTGGTTGCTGTGGCTAGGACTTCTACTACTATGCTAAATAACAATGGTGAGAATGGACATCCCTGTCTTGCTCCCGACTATAGAGGAAAGCTCCAAGTTTTTCCCCACTGAGGATGGTATTAGCTGTGGGGTTTTCATGTACGGCCTTTATTTTGCTGAGGTATGTTCCCTCTAACTCTACTTTGTTGAGGGTATTTTTTTTTTTGTTGTTATTGTTGTTTGTTTTTAAATCAGGAATGGATGTTGTACTTTGTCAAATGCTTTTTCTGCATTTACTGAGAGGATCAT
The DNA here is from genome assembly GCF_902655055.1 of Lutra lutra. Classification (NCBI taxonomy): domain Eukaryota; kingdom Metazoa; phylum Chordata; class Mammalia; order Carnivora; family Mustelidae; genus Lutra; species Lutra lutra. The sequence goes on from NC_062282.1 coordinate 152,137,937, forward strand.
ATGTTTCTTATTCTTTCTTTTATTAATGTGGTGTATCACATCAGTTGATTTGCGAATATTGAACCACCCTTGCAGTCTAGGAATAAATCCCACTTGATTGTGGTGGATGACTCTTTTAATGTACTGTTGGATTTTGTTGCTTTTTTTTTTTTAATTTTTTTGGTAGTGTTTTATTGAGAATTTTTGCATCCATGTTCATCAGGGATATTGGCCTGCAGTTCTCTTTTTTTAGTGGAGTCTTTATCTGGTTTTGCTAACAGGGTAATGCTGGCCTCATAGAATGAAGTTGTAAGTTTTCCTTCATTTTCTTTTCTTTTCTTTTTGGAATAGTTTGAGAAGTATAAGTATTAATTCTTTAAATGTTTGGTAAAATTCACCTGTGAAACCATCTGGCCCTGGACTTTTGTTTGTTGGGAGATTTTTGACTTTGGATTCAGTTTCTTTGCTGGTTATCAGTCTGTTTAAGCTTTCTGTGTCTTTCTGTTTCAGTTCTGGTAGTTTCTATGTTTCTAGGAATTTACCCATTTCTTCTAGGTTGTCCAATTTGTTGGCATACAGTTCCTCATATATTCTTTTATAATTGTTTGTGTTTTTGTTGATTGTTATTTCTCCTCTCTCCTTTGTGATTTTATTTATTTGGGTCCTTTCTCTTTTTTTCTTGATAAGTCTGAGTAAAGATGATCAATTTTATTGATTTTTTTTTTCAAAGAACCAGCTCCTGCTTCCATTGATATGTTTTTCATTTGTTTTTTTCTTTCTATATTATTTATTTCTGTTATAGTCTTTACTATTTCTCTCCTTATGCTGGCTTTAGGCTTTGTTTGTTCTTTCTCTAGCTCCTTTAGGTGTAAAGTTAAATTATTTATTTGAGATTTTTCTTGCTTCTCGAGGTGGGCCTATATTGCTATAAACTTACCCCTTAGAAGCACTTTTGCTGTATTCCAAAGGTTTTGGACAGTGTGTTTTCATTTTCATTTGTTTCCATGTAATTTGAAGATTTCTTTGATTTCCTGATTGAAGGTTTCATTGTTTAGTAGCATAATATTTAACCGCCATGTATTTGTGTTTTTTCCAAATTTTTTCTTGAGATTGATTTCGAGTTTCAAGCATTATGGTTAGAAAAGATGCATGGTGTGATTTCATTCTGTTTGTATTTCCTGAGGTCTGATTTGTGACCTAGTATGTGAACTATTCTGGAGAATGTTCCATATGTAGTGGAAAAGAATGTATATTCTGTTGTCTTAGGATGAAATGCACTGAATATATCTCTTATGTCAACTGGCCCAGTGTGTCATTCAAAGCCATTGTTTCTTTGTTGATTTTCTGCTTAGATGATCTGTCCATTGATGTAAGTGGGAGTGTTAAGGGCCCCTACTATTATTATATTATTATCAGTGAGTTCCTTTCTGTTCAATTATTTTATATATTTGGGTGCTTCCATGTTTGGTGCATAAATATTTACAATTGTTAGATCTTCTGTTGTATAGTCCCTTTAATTATGCTATAGTACCCCTTTTCATCTCTTGTTACAGTCTTTGTTTTAAAGTCTAGTTTGTGTGATATAAGTATGGCAACACCAGCTTTCTTTTGATGTCCTTTTGTATGATAAATGTTTCTCCATCCTCTCACTTGCAATGTGCAGATGTCTTTAGGTCTAAAACGAGCCTCTTGTAGGCAGCATCTAAATGATCTTTTTTTTCATCCATTTTGACGCCCTATGTCTTTTGATGGGAGCATTTAATCAATTTACATTCAGAGTAATTACTGATACATATATATTTATTGACATTTTGTTACTTATTTTGTGTTTGTTTCTGGATATTTTCGCTTTTGGTCTTTCCTTTCCACTCAAAGTCCCCTTTAGTATTTCTTGCCTAACTGTTTTAGTGTCATGAACTCCTTTAGTTTTTTTTTGTCTGGGAAACTCTCTCTTTCTGTTCTGAATGATAGCCTTGCTGGATAGAGTGTTCTTGGCTGCAGATTTTTCCCATTTCAGCATGCTCAATATATCTTGCCATTCTCTTCTGGCTTGCCAAGTTTCTGTTGAGAAATCTGGGTCTTCCCTTGTAAATTAAGGACTTCTTTTGTCTTGTTGCTTTTAAGATGTTTTTCATTATCACTATAGTTTGCAAATTTAATTACAATATGTTTTAGTATTGGCCTGGGTTTGTTGATTTTGATGGGAGTTCTCCGCTTCTTGGACCTGAATGTAGGTTTATTTCCCGATTAGGGAATTTTCAGCTAGGATTTCCTCAAATCAATATTCTGCCACCTTTTTCCTCTCTTCTTTTCCAGAGTTTTCTATGATATGAATGTTATTACATTGGATAATAAAACATCACTGATTTTCCTAAGTCTATTCATGACATGTTCCATAATTTTGTTCAGCTTTCTATTTTCCATTATTTTATGTTCTGTATCACTTATTCTTTTGTTTCTTCCAGCTTTTTATTCATGCATCAAGCCTGTTTCCAATCTCAGTTACTGCATTTTTCATCTGTTTTTTAACTCTTTTATCTCTGTGATAAGGGTCTCCCTGATGTCTTCTACTCTTTTCTTAAGCCCAGTGAGTATCCTTATGATTGATGCTTTAAATTCTCTATCAGGCATATTATTTAAATCTGTTCCCCTTAGAGCTCTGACTGTGTCCTTATCTTGTTCTTTCATTTGGGTTGAATTCCTCTGTCTTGGCATTTTGTCTAATTCTCAGCCTTCTCTGTGTTAGAAAAGCTCATTATGTTTCCTGATCTTAGAATGATGGCTTCCTGAAGAACAGGCCATATAGTGTCCAGGGTCTGGCACTTAAGGAAGGGTCTCTGGTGTGTGCTGAGTGCCTTTTGCTATTGTGTTTTGGCTGCTCTGTCCTTCAGACCCCACTGTCTGTAGAGGATCTCCTTGCCTGAAGTGCACAATGTCTGGTCCTCTGCCAGAATTTGGTGTTAAGTGGGTTGTTTTGGTCTGCTTGTGAAATGAGACACTGAAGCCCTGCAGAACTCTGTGGTTGGGAGATGTGGTGTGGGCAGGGTTTTGGCTTGTCTTCTGGGGAAGGGCCTGTGGTTCTAGGACTGTCGAGAGCTTGATTGAGAGGGGCATTCCCACAACAGCTAAGGTGTGTGGGACTTGGTGTAAGCAGGTTAGGCAGCCAGTGTTGGCACTGCACTGCTTACATGTGGGAGCTCTGTGTTTTTGCTGAGTGGCACGGGAGGGAAATGGCACCAGCTGGCTCCTTTGTCCCTGGAGAGGAATCTCCCTGATTGTTTTCCCTCTGGGAAGCACTCTGAGCTAAGTAAATAATCTTCCTTCCCTCTGTGTGTCCCAGGTGTTTTTCAGATTGCTGTTTCCACACTGCCTGCCTCTGGGTTGTTTGCCTGACTGTCCCCAGGAACGCTGACTTTTAAAACTCCAGGTTTTAGGATGTGGTGTTGCGGAGAGTCTGTACTGGACTTCTGGGGGAGGGGCCCACTGTGCTGAGCTTTAGGCAAGCTTGTCTGAGAAAGGCACTCTTGGGCCAGTAAGCAGCCAGTGTCATGCTGAGCTATTTCCAGTAGGTGTCTCTGTGTTTATGCTGAATGGTTGGGGAGGGACGTGATGGCTGCTGGCTCTTTTGTCCCCAGAGACGCATCTCTGTGAAACTTGACTCTGGGAGGCACTCCAAGACAAGCGAACAGTCTCTTCTCTGTGTGCCCCAGGCATTCTTCATATTGTTTCCAAGCCGTCTGCCTATGTCTGCCTGCCTTCACTCCAGGAGCAGGATAGCACTCTTAAGGCTCTATCCCGGCAAAGCCAACTGACCTTTAACACTCCAGTGTTTAAGTCCTGGTGGTTGTAAGAACTCATGGAAATTAGCCCTTCATATTTTCCCAGCCAGTGGGTCCGCGGGAACATTCTCTGTGCATTCCACCGTGTGCTTCTGTCTCTCTGTTTCTCTCTCTCTCCTGTCTCTGCAGCTTTGACTTTCTCCCCTCCACAGCACCAGGGATCCAATTGTCCCCCAAACCAAGGCTCTGCCCTTAACATCTTGGATGTGACGACTTCTCTCCCTTTAGTTTAGAATTTCAGTCTTCTTGATTTCTGGGGTATTTAGAATGATTTGATAGTTATCTATTTGTGTTTGAGTGAGGAGAGGAACCGAGGGTCCTCCTACTCACTCACTGTCTTGGCTTCTTCCCCATTCTTTTTTTTTTTTTTTTTTTTTAGAATTGTTGTGGCTATTTTTATTTTATTTTTTATTTTATTTTTTTATTTTTTTTAAAGATTTTATTTATTTATTTGACAGAGAGAAATCACAAGTAGGCAGAGAGGCAGGCAGAGAGAGAGGAGGAAGCAGGCTCCCTGCTGAGCAGAAAGCCCGATGTGGGGCTCGAACCCAGGACCTGGGATCATGACCTGAGCCGAAGGCAGCAGCTTAACCCACTGAGCCACCCAGGTGCCCCTGTTGTGGCTATTTTTAATTTTTTTGTGGTTCCACACATATTTTAGGATTGTTTCTCAAAAGGGTAGCCCCCTTCTACTTCTCCTGGTAGGTATGATGTGGGAAACAAAAGCAGAAGAAAAATTATTAAATTTCCTTACTACTTACAGCTCACTGACAAGTTCTCGAAAGAAGCAGAGTGACATTCCTTTAGGTATTCAACTATCTAGATGTTGACACTGAGGTAAGGGCAAAAGGCATTCCTAGCCTGAACCCCTCCCTTCTTCCTGTGAGTCTACTTTAACATATAAAAATTCTTTTAGAAATTTCCTTTATCTCTAAACCCGGGAAGATATGTGTTGGCAGTCATCCCCCAAGCATATGGCCCACTGATAAACATCTAAAGGGTCTCATGCCTAAGGTTTTATTAGCAGTAATTAATGACCTTTTCTTAACAATAGCTAGGCCCCTCAAGGTCCTGGAAACCTTGCTTCCAAAATTCCTTAGAAACTTATGCCATCTCTCTCTAACCCTGTCCCAACTTGAAAGTATATAATGGGCCATTCCTCATGACCCCAGTGCAGCTCTTTCTGCCCATGGGTCCTGTCCCCGTGCTTTAATAAAACCACCTGTTTGCACCAAAGACGTCTCAGGAATTCTTTTTTGGTCATGGGCTTTGAACCCTAATGTCTTTCTTACATCACTCAATATATCAAGTGCCCTCCTTAATGCCTATCACTCAGCTACCCCATCTCCCCATTCTCCTCCCCTCCCCGACCTTCTAATGTACAGATGTGTAGATATCTCCAAGGTCCTGGCATGTTATGCAGAAGAATCTTTGTTGGGTTATGTATGACTTAGTAGTCATAAATTGAAGAAGAAAGACACAAAAAGCGACTCACACTGCCATGGTGTCACTCATCATCCTTATTTACCTAAGTGGTGGCCCAGGAGAAATACCCAACACTATATTAAAGCCCATTGGCCAAAATTAGTCACATGGTCAGGCTGGCTGCAGGGGGCTTCAGGTGTGGTCTCCTGTGTTCCCAGGAGGAGACTCACAGAAGCCAGTGAGTGGTGATTGGCGGTCTGCTGAGGATGAATGCTGGGAGTTCTTTTTAAAAATTTTTAAAAATTTATTTATTTATGAGAGAGTAGGGGAAGGGAGAAGGGCAGAGGGAGAGAATCTTAAGTGGACTTCCCACTGATCATGGAGTCCAATGCCGGGCTAGATCCCACAACCCTAAGATCATGACCTGAGCCAAAACCAGAGTCAGAAGCTTAACTGAATGAGACACCCAGGTGCCCCTGCTGAGAGTTCTTATAGCTGATGTGGTCAGAGGAAGAAAGCCCTGACAGGCATATTTTCTTACCTTCTGCCTCTCCAACATGCTTGGACAAAGGCCAGAATTAGGCCTGTAATCAAGATGTTACAGAAATATAATTTCAGGCATGGCAGATGCTAAATTTTTATCTAAAAGAAGTGTTCAGTTGCACCAAGCACACCGGTCTGATTGGGATAAAGCGAGTTGCTGAGCCATTGCTGAGGGCATTGTCCACAGGGTGGGACCTTGGTCACAGGCCAAGGAGGTCAGGACTCTGGGCACAGTATTCAGGAACCAAGGTCTACCAGAGTGCTAAGCTATTGGGTATAGCAGACACTGTGCTGGAGTTAATAGGTTATAAGTAATAGTTATACGAAAAGATGCTGTAAGATAATGGGAAGATGCAGGCTATGGCCAAAGTGGGCTGGTCAGATACAATGCTGTGTCTGGGAGATCAGCAGACCTTTTGCTGGTAGCTAAAAGCAGGTGACAAAACAAGAGTCTGTGAGCTAATGGTGAGTCAGCACTGGGAGAATGGTCCTGCCGCACTTTGAGCTCTGTCTTCAAAATATAGAGAGGCCAGGTTTGAAGCAAGAAGTCCTGGATTCAAAGGGCTCAGGTAGTGACTCGTCTCTCCAGGTGGGGTCTTTATGTCTCCAGGGACCCTCATCGGTGCCCTCTGCCCACGCCCCGTGACTCCACCTTTGGCCAAAGCCACACTGCCCCATCATTGGAGTGTAGGTGGGATATTCCATGATGCTTAAGTTCGATCAACATGGCCTGGGAGCCAACAACCTGGGTTCCAGGTAGGGCTTCTCCCTCTGTAGAACTCAGTCTCCCCACCTGAGTTACAACCAGGGGATGGCAGATCCAAGCTTCTTCAGACACCATCTGATATTACAAGAGGCACCTGGGTCTTCATCAGCTGTCCTTTTCAACTTCTGAACCTTATCAGTTTTATTTGTAATAAGAATAGTAATACCCCTTTTGGTAAAGTGTTGTTAGTAGAAAAAGATGGATAAAACACAGAAAAAGTACCATGTTATATGTCAGTTATATTTCAATAAAAATAAATGGGTTAATAAAAAATGAATATTCTGAAAATGTAGATAAATTGAAGGAAATATTTTATTTTAATGTTTATTAATCACAAAATATTTCAGACTGACAAAAGTTATAAGGAGGAAACACCTGTGACGGTTAATTTTATGTAACAACTTAAGTGGAATTAGGGATGCCCAGATATCTGGTTAAATATTTCTGATTGTGTTCATGAGGGTATTCCTGGAAAAGATTAGCATTTAAATTGGTTGTAAAGTTGATAGCCCTTCCCAGGGTGGGTGGATATCATCCAATACACTGAAACCCTGAATAGAACAAAAAGGTTGAAAATGTTGAATTTGCTCTGCCTGACTACTGAGCTGGGATATCGTTTTTTTTTTTTTTTTTGCACTTAGTTCTCCTGATTCTCTTGCCTTCAGACTTGGACAGATACCTACGCTATTAACTCTCAGTCTTTCAGGTCTTCAAACTATACCCCTAGTTTCCTAGGTCTCTAGCTTGCAGACAGTAGATCATGGGACTTCTCAGCCTCCATAATCATTTGATATTATACCTTATAATCTTTTTATATAGGAATGTACACACACATACAATAAATATCCTATAAATTCTGTTTCTCTAGAGAACTCTAACTAATGAGACAACTCGACATCATGATCTATTTAGATGAAAAACACGCAGTTCCAGATGAAATACCCATTATTATCCTTCCTGATCATATCCTCTTTCCATCCCAACTCTAAAACCCACTCCCAAAAGCAACCACTCTCCTGAATTTTGTGTTTATCTTACCTATGTTTTTCTTTATTTTTAATTTTTCTTTTTCTTCCAAGTTTTTATTTAAATTCATTAGTTAATACACAGCTAGTTTCATGTGTAGGATTTAGTGATTCATCACTTAACATAAAACACCCAGTGCTTATCACAAGTGCACTCCTTACTGTATACCTCAAACATCTAACCCTTCCTCCCAACACCCCGACCCACCTCCCCTCTAGCAACCCTCAGTTTGTTCTTTATAGTTAAGAGTCAGCTTTATGGTTTTTCTGTTTTTTTTCCCCCCTATGTTCATCTGTTATGTTTCTTAAGTTCCAGATATGACTGAAATCATATGGTATTTGTCTTTCTGTGACTAATTTATTTCCCTTGCATAATACTCTCTAGCTCCATCTACATCATCGCAAATGGCAAGATTTCATTCCTTTTTATGATTAGGTATATATGTGTATCATATATATATATATATATATATATATATACACCACATCTTCTTTATCCATTCATCAGTTAATGGACACTTAATTTGGCTATTGCTGAAAATGCTGCTGTAAACATTGGGATACATATGTCCCTTTGAATCAGAATTTTTGTATCCTTTGGGGAAATACCTAGTAGTACAATTACTAAATCATAGGGTAGTTTTATTATATTTATTTTTGTGATAGCTTATGTTTCCATATTTTACAAAAGTATATTTTATACCTTAAATTTTATAAATATGTTGTACTATATGTATTCTTTTTTTTTAAAGATTTTATTTATTTGTCAGAGAGAGAGAGGGAGAGAGAGCCAGCACAGGCAGACAGAATGGCAGGCAGAGGCAGAGGGAGAAGCAGGCTCCCTGGCGAGCAAGGAGCCCGATGTGGGACTCGATCCCAGGACGCTGGGATCACGACCTGAGCCGAAGGCAGCTGCTTAACCAACTGAGCCACCCAGGTGTCCCGGTATTCTTTTTTGTCTATTGTTCTATGCCTTCAAAAAGTTTATAGATTGCTTCTATGTTGATTTCAGAATGTTATTCTAGTAAAATAGGGGTCATAAATAAACTCAAAACATTTCCAATAATTTGTTCTTTTTTTTCCTATAAATTATTGCCAAGATTCTTTAGGTGCAGAAGAAAGATGTCCCTTCAAAAGGGGAATTCTGACTTTTGAATGGGCATAGATGGAGATCCTACTTTTCAGTTTTGATCAGCAAGTTTTGATCATCAAGCAGTTTTGATCATCTGTCCAAGGGCAGATATTTGGGTAGCAATATGAGAGAAAAACAGTGATATTCTCTAGTCTCAGGCTTTTCTATGCTGGACTACCTTGTGCTGTCTGTAAAAGAGAATTGGCATGTAGACATTGATCTAAAACATGAAGAACACACATAGGAAATCTCATAGGAATATGGCATTTAGGAATGCATTGCATGGTCAGGTCCAAACTACTTGGTATTATAAGTACTGTGATATCCAGGAGCAATATTAGTGGTGTTGCTATAGTTACTGTTGTTTTATTCATCTTGATATAGATCAGCCTGTTGATGATTCAGAAGAAAAGGGAAAAGGGCTGAATCCATGTTAAGATTTTCAGTTTGAGCTATCCCCACTTACAGTTACTGGGACTGATACCAATGGCCTGAAAGCTACTTAGAAAATAAGTTGTTCATAGGAAAAGACCCCAGGAAATGGAAAGAACATGACAACCTCATAACTGAAATTATTAAAAATGTGTCTAATTTTTAAGACTGACATTCTTTCTGTCATGACAGAAATGTCATGGCATTTGTCTGTCTGACAAAGTTAGTGGCTGAGATCATGTCTGCAGGCCTGCTTTGTATGGCTGACTTAACAAACGTTTATATGTATAACAAGAAGTGCAATGAGTTTCCCAGGAACCCAAATCCAATTTTAGAGATGGAAAAAATCTTCAGAAACACATCCATTGAAAACATTGTCCTCATGGCTTCCTTAGATCTTTAGAATGCAGGCAGCACAACCTAAAAAATCATACAAATATAATTTAAAATGAAAAGTTAGAAGTAACTAAACCTTGGGAAAAGAAAACGAGACTTCTTTAGTGCTTCATTATTCATGTATAGAAATGCAAGATTTCTGTACATTGACTTTGTATTCTACAACTTTACCAAATTTGTTTATCAGTTCTAGCAGTTTTTGTTTGTTTGTTTGTTTTGGTGGAGTCTACTGGGTTTTCTACATAGAATATCATGTCATCTGCAAACAGTGAAAGTTTTACTTCTTCCTTGCTCATTTGGATGCCTTTTATTTCTTTCTGTTGTCAGATTTCTGAGGCTAGGACTTCCAGGTCTATGTTACCTAACAATGGTGAGGCTGTCCTGTTTGTGACCATAGAGGAAAAGCTCTCAGTTTTTCCCAATTGGGGATCATATTAACTGTGGTATTTTTGTATATGGCCTTTATTATGTTGAGGTATGTTCCCTCTATCCCTATTTTGTCGAGGCTTTTTATTAAGAATGGATACTATGCTTGGTCAAATGCTTTTTCTGCATCTATTGAAATGATAATAAGGTTCTTCCTTTTTATTTAAGAATTACTTAAATTCTTGATAGTTCACATGTGATATTAGCTTAGGTGTACAATTCAGTGATTCAGCACTTCCATACAACACAAGTTACTGATTACAATAAATGAATTCCTTAATCCTTATCAACTATTTAACCCATCTCCTGACCCACCTCCCTTCTGATAACCATCAGTTTGTTTTCTGTAAGTAAGAGTCTATTTCTTGGTTTGCTTCTCTCATTTTCCCCTTTTGCTCATTTGTTTTGTTTCTTAAATCCCACATATGAGTGAAATCATGTGGTATTTGTCTTTCTCTGTCTGATTTCTTTCACTTAGCGTAACACTCTCCAGATCCACCCACATCATGGCATCCACATCATGGCAAACGTCCAGATTCCATTCACTTTTCATGGCTTAGTAATATTCCACTATATATATATATATGTGTGTGTGTGTGTGTGTGTGTGTGTGTGTGTGTATACACACATACATACATCTCACATCTTCTTTATCCTTTCATCCGTTGATGGGCACTTAGGCTATTTCCATAGTTTGGCTATTGTAGATAATGCTGCTATAAACATTGGGGTGCATGTATCCCTTTGAATTAGTATTTTTGTATTCTTTGGGTAAATACCAGTAATACAATTTCTGGAGCATAAGGTAGTTCTATTTTTAACTTTTTGAGAGACTTCCATAATGTTTTCCAGAGTGACTGCACTAGTTTGCATTCCTAGCATAGTGCAAGAAGAGTTCCTTTTTCTCCACATCCTTGCCAACACCTGATGTTTCTTGTGCTGTTGATTTGGAAAACTGTCTATTCGTGTCTTATGCCCTTTTTAAGTTGGATTATTCATTTTGGGGGTTGGATTTTATAAGATTTTTAAATAAATTTTGGATACTAACTCTTTATCAGATATGCCATTTGTAAAAGTCTTTGCCCATTCCATAGGTTGCTTTTGGTTTTTTTGATTTTTTCTTTTGCTGTGGAGAAGCTTTTTATTTTGATGCTGTTGCAATAGTTTATTTTTGCTTTTGTTTCCCTTGCCTCAGGAGACCTAGCTATAAAGAAGTGACTTTGTCTGATGTCAGAGAAGTTACTGCCTATTTTATTTTCTAGGGTTTTTATAGTTTCAGGCCTCACATTTAGGTCTTTAGTCAACTTTGAATATACTTTTGTGTATGGTGTCAGAATGTGGTCCATTTTCATTCTTTTGCATATTATTGTCCAGTTTTCCAACACCATTTGTTGAAGAGACATCCCCCCCCCCCACCACCACTGGATATTCTTTCCTGCTTTGTTGAAGATTATTTGACCATATAGTTGTGGGTTCATTTTTGGGTTTTCTATTTGATTCCATTGATCTATGTGTCTGTTTTGGTGCCAGTACCATACTGTTTTCATCACTACAGCTTTGTAACATGAAATCTGGAAGAAAAGAAAAGCTTTGCTTTCTTTTTTTTTCCAGGTTGCTTTGGCTTTTTAGGGTCTTTTGGGGTTCCATACAAATTTTAGGATTGTTTGTTCTAGCTCTAAAAAAAATGTTGTTGGTATTTTGATAGGGATTGCATAAATATGCAGATTGCTTTTGGGCAGTAGAGATTTTAACAGATGCAAAAAAAGCATTTGACAAAGGACAACATCTATTCTTGATAAAAGTCTTCAATAAAGTAGGGCTAAAGGGAACATATTTCAACATAATAAAGGCCATCTATGGAAAGCACTCAGTAACATCAAACTCAATAGGGAAAAACAGAGCTTTTCCTCTATGGTCAGAAAAAAGACAGGGATGTCCACTCTCACCACTGTTATTTAGCACAGTACTGGAAGTCCTAACCTCAGAAACCAGACAACACAAAGAGATAAAAGGCATCCAAAATGGCAAGGGAGAAGTAAAACTTTCACTATTTCCAGATGACATGATACTCTATATAGAAAACCTGAAAAACTCCACCAAAATTTTGCTAGAAATTATACACAAATTTAGTGAAATCACAGGATACAAAATCAGCATACGGAAATCTCTTGCCTTTCTATAAAACAATAATGAAGGAGTAGAAAAGAAATTAAGGAATCAATCCCATTTACAATTGCACCAAATACAATAAGATACTTACAAAATAAGCTTAACTAAAGAGGTGACAAGCATGTATTCTGAAAAATATAAAACATTGTTTTTTTTTGTCATTTTAAAATATATTAGCATAAAATTGTATTTTTTAATTAACATATAATATATTATTTGTTTCAGGAGTATAAGTCTGTGATTCATCAGTCTTACACAGTTCACAGCACTCAGCATAGCACATACCCTCCCCAATGCCCATCACCCAGCCACCCATCCCTCCCACACCCTTCCCCTCCAGCAAAACTCTGTTTCCTGAGATTAAGAGTCTCTTATGGTGGGATGCCTGGGTGGCTCAGTCAGTAGGTTCCTGGGATCAAGTCCCACATTGGGTTCCTTGCTCAGAGGAGAGCCTGCTTCTCTCTCTGACAAATAAATAAATAAAACCTTAAAAAAAAGGGGGGTCTCCGATGGTTTTTCTGAAGAACAAACTGTTAAAATGCCTATTTTACCCAAAGCAATCTACACATTTAATGAAATTCCCATATTCTTTTTTAATAGGACAAAATTTTTAATTCATTTTTTTATGTGTAGATTTTCCAAATTTTATACCATCTTGCCTTAGTAAGTAGTACAATTAAAGGGCTTTCTATGGTCAAGTATTGTGGAGAACCTTCAAGTAAGGTAAAATTACAGATGTTTACTTACTGAATCAGTTGGGGTAACTAAGTTGTTTAAAGTTATAACAATCAAAATAAGGTGTTTTGCAAATGCAGAGAACATGATATATTTTATTCTCCAAAAATTTGTTAATTACCTTTGACCATCATAGTTCAATATGCTTTGGGTAAACTAGTTAAAACCAGATCAACAAGGTTTTCCCATTCCTAGGTTTGAAACTACGTGTTTTTTTTTAACAACATGGATGGACCTCGATAGTGTAAGTGAAATAAGTCAGTCAGAGAGAGGTGAATACCATATGTCTTCCCTCATATGTGGAATTTAAGAAAGAGAACAAATGAGCAAAGAGAGGGACAACCAAAAAATCAGACTCTTAAAGTAAGCCCCTTCTCTTTAACAAATACTGAACTGAAAACCTGATTCCTGAAGTACCATAGAAATGGCAAACATTATTCTCAATTGTTTGGTTACTTTCTACTTAGCTTCCTAGTCTCTTTCCTTAAGCATTGCAAGGACTGCTTGATTCCTTAGGAGAAATATAAATTACTTTTCATGGCCTTCCTACTCTTTGGAACCTGGCACTAAAATCCTGAATTTCTTAGGAGCTTGACCTCCACTTTGTCTCTTCGGTCCTATGAAGTCACCAAAAGCTCTCCTGGTTTCTCTATTCCTTGGAAAAATGTTTTCAGTGCATCCATAGTTTTTGTTTCATGTCAATGGTTGGAATAATTCCCATGGGGAAATTTTCTTATAAATTATTAGGCCACTACATGCAGTTTTTCCTACCCTATGACCTCGGTTTTTCAAATCCTCGTCATGAACAGTTTCCTCAAAGATTTGTTTTGTTTTCCTTAAATTTTAGCTTTCCTGGGTTATAGTTTTGTTCTTCTAAAATTTCTCTTAAGCCAGAAGCAGAAACCTGTATTCATTATTTCTGATGAACAAATACTTATTCTGTTTTAGGTATTTTGTTATTTTTCAGTTTTTTACTTCCTTTCTAATAATAGCACAACAAAAATGATTTTCAGTGATGTGATATTCAGAATTTTCTTCTAAAATTACATAGTTTTGGTTTTGGGGTCACTCATTGTGGCTTATGACCTATACTGATATCTTATTAATTTGTGTTTAATAAAGAACTCCACAGGTGAGATTATGTGAACTTTGGCTAATATGTTAATTAAAATTTTTAGGAGAACACACAGATGAAGTATTCTTTTAGACTAAAAAATTTTCTGGATGGTGGCTATAATGTAAATTTCCCAAGAGGCAAAAGAACTTTCTATCTGCCCAATATATTTATTGAACATATTCCAATCCCAGCAACTCCCATTGAGCACAGATCAAACCAAAGCATCTGTGTTTATTTTTATTTTCCCCTTGTTTCTCTTGTTTTGGATTATCAACATGCTAAATAATATCCCAGACATACAAAATAGCATGGATATAAACATCTCTTGTTGGGTGTAGTTACCTAGGAAATATTATACACCAGCAGGGAATAATGTTCAATTATGAGAAGCATAGTTATTTGTAATTTCCTCTTTGTGTTCTTCATGGTCTGGGCCAGTTTCTACAGGATGATTCTTTTGTACAAACACTGAAAGAAAATTCTAGACATGAGCAAGAACAAGCACACACAGATATCCCCCTCAAAGTAGAAAGCCTCCCAAACTATCCTCTGCCTTGTGGTTCTCTTTTATTTCTTTAGGCAATTCTTTCTTCATTGAACTCTTGGTATTTACACAAGAATCTTACTTGGCAGGGCATCAGCGTCTTCTCTGCAGTTACCCAACCCTCTGCTGATGCTTTGATGCTGATCCACAGTATCAGGATCATTCCTAATTTCTGAGCTGCTCTTACTCAGATTAGAACCTCTCTGCTTATAAAGCAATTTTGGATGCCATCCCCAGAGTTTTTGTTGCATCTGAATATTCCATGAGGAGAAGACTTCCACTTCAACGTGAGAGCCTGCTTTGAGAATTTAATGTAGACTGGCTTCTTTTACTTAAAAAATATGAACTTAAGCTTCATCCATTTCTTTGTATGGGTTGATAGCCCTTTAAAAAAATTGCTGAACAGTATTCCACTGTATGGATGTACCACTTTATTTATTATTCATCTATTGAAGGACATCTTGTGCACTTCTCATTTTGGATGGTTGTCCATAAAGCTGGTAGCAACAGGGAATGCCTGGGTGGCTCAGTCAGTTAAACAACTGCCTTTGGCTCAGGTCATGATCCCAGGGTCCTGGGATCGAGTCCTACAACAGGCCCCTTGCTAGAAGGAGCCTGCTTCTCCTTCTACCTGCTGCTCCCCCTGCTTGTGCTCTCTTTCTGTCAAATGAATAAATAAAATATTAAAAAAATAAAGCTGGTATCAACAATCACATCCAAGTTTTTGTGTGGGGCATAAAGTTTGAAACCCGTCAGGTCAATACCTAGTACTTATGATTGCTGGGTCATATAGTAAGGCAATGTTTAGCTGGGCTTTTTATGTTTTAAACTCAAAATATTAATTTACTCAATTCAACTGAATTTTTAAAAACCAGATGTCTACATAGTGAGTGAAAACTATGTCCCTAGTCTCAATCCAGAGGAAGTTACTGTATGGGAATGAGAGTATGCTAGTTTTTATTGGGTAAATTGAAGGATGTAACAGAAAACATTTTGTAGCCTAGCTTTATTTTATTGTTTATCTCTCAAACTGTCTTACTGGTGTAAATTCAGCCAAAATCACTGCTATAAATACCATACACCTTAATCATAGTAGTAAAAAAATGATGAGATATTATGAATAGGGAGTCTGCTCCTTTGTTTTTTTGGTTCTTCCTTTTATTATGTTCCCCAAGAGTATCTAGTTTATTCTTCTTTATATTCAGACCAATAAAATGCTGGGGACTATATAAATACTCCTAAGCATTTAATAACACATTTATTAACTTAGATATTTTTAGGCTTCAGAGGAGATGTGGAGAAACAGGCTTCGGTGCCTCAGTAAGTTCATCCTCCTTGCTACTTATTCCCTCTCCCCAGGCCCCTCACCATTTCACAATAATTGATCACTTAGGGGCTCTTCCTTCAGAGATGTTTTTACAGAGTAAACAAGTGAAGGTTGCAGTGGATGTGAAACATGGGGTCATCACACTTCTCAAAGCTCCCTGGGCACTTACTATAAAAGTTGCCTGTATGAATACTGTTATGCTGAAAAAATAAAAAAATTAAAAAAATTAAAATTAGAAGTAGAGTCATCCAGGAAAAAAAAAAAAAAGTTGCCTGCAACCATGAACTAAGTCTTTTGGAGGGGAAGAAAGAACTCCCAGCAACCAGGTTAAATCAACATCTTGGGGGTTGTTGAGCACAATGGACAGGCTCTCAGCTGACAGGTGCCAGAAATTGACTAGCTTATAGAAACCTAGGTGTACTAGATATTACCCTTGATCCATTACAAACTCTTTTTTTTTTTTTTAAAGACCCAGGATCATATCTTTGCCCACTTCTGGGAGGGAAATGAGAAGAGGATGAGGACATGATTTGGGGGCATATAATCATTTCTGAGAGTGGGACACAGCCAAATAGTTTGTGGGCTAAAGTAGAAAAGGATGATAAGAAGAGAAGCAAAAGGAGGTGCTGGCAGGTTTTGCTAAATTCCACCTTGTGTCCTTGGTCCCACTATGCTGTTGTGGCGGATAAGTTTTACTCACTCTGAAATGCAGGCTTGATAGCCTTGGCAAGGAGAAAACTCAGTTCTGCATCTTGCTGCTTGGGCAATTACTTTGGTTGTGGTAGGGAGATGAAACCCGTGTGTCTGAGAGAGCCCTAGCATAGCTTCCCTTCTCTACCCAAGTATTCAGATTTCTCTACCCACACTAGGACTTTACGTGGATGATAAAGAGTGTGACAGGAACATGACTTTTAACACATCAGACTGAAAAATGTGTGCGAAGGTGAGTATTGTTTCTTTACCCTCAATCTCTCTAGATGCAGGGTTGTAGCTGGGAGGGACTGAAAAGCCAAGACAGAGTTCTCATGAGTGCCCAAATTAGACTTTCCACATTGGCATAAAACTGGGTCATTAATGCCTTTAAGGTTCTACAAAGTTTTTTTTTTTTTTAATTAAAAGGACACTTCTCTATAATAAAGATGACATCTGGGGTCGAACGCTTGATCTTTCTTCCCTTCTTTTTACAATCCTGAGTGGTCAGGATTGGCAATGGTTTTTGTTGAATAACTGGCAGCTCCCCCTCTACTCTTCACCCTTTACTCAATAAACATTTACCAATTGCCTGGTATGTGCCAGGCACTAGGAGCGATAACTACAAGGGGATTATATGCATAGCCACCTACAATAATACAGGCACTATTGTATTACAGTTTAGTGATCATGAACTTTGGAACCAGTTAACAGTTTAACGTTCATGTGTATAATCTTCTATAATTTTCAAGATAACTCTATGAAAAAATATTATGATATTGTCACTTAAAAATTTTTTTAATAAGATTTTATTTATTTATTTGACAGAGAGAGATCACAAGTAGGCAGAGAGGCAGGCAGAGAGAGAGGGGAAGCAGGCTCCCCATTGAGCAGAGAGCCCAATGTGGCGCTCTATCCCAGGACCCTGAGATCCTGACCTGAGTGGAAGTCAGAGGCTTAACTTCACTTACAAACTGGCTCTCCCGTTATATCCTGTATGTATCCCCCTTGCTTCTGTGCAATCCCAAATTAGTCCCAATCAATTTTCCTTCTCCCGTCTCCTCACCTTGTTTTAAGCCACCCAGGGGCCCCAATATTGTCATTTTTTAAACCAAGACCCACAAAGGTTAAAGACCTTCCCAAGTTCACATATGTAGTAAATGGTTGAGCCAGACAGAGTCCTCTTGATTTCATGTTTAATACTCTAAGCTCTACATTATAGCCTTTTCAAGTTCTCTGAATCAGTTCAAACAAGAATCACTTAGTGAACTCATCTATCATTGATTATGATGAGTTTAATATCCTTAGTTCTTTATCAAATTTTAGCAAACCTGTATAACTCTTTGATGAACTCATTCCTCTTATTCCGATTAAACCTTTTCTCTTCACCGTCACCACTTTCCTTGTCTCCTTATTCTCCCCATGGAGAATCTGAACAGTTTTCTCTAGGAAAAATGTCGTGTGGTAGTTCATTTTGTGGTTCAATTATCATGGTATAAAAAAGCAAAAAGCAGCTGTCAGATTATTTTTATTATAGCTGGCTTTTGTAAAATTTAAAGACTTCAAAGTAGTCCAAAGAAATGAAGAATTGAATTTTCTCTACCTGTACATAGGGTTTTACCTCTTGTTTCAGTTTGCCAAGTTCATATTACTCAGATATATAATATACACCAAGCCCACTTCCACAGGAAGAACATGAAATAATTTGCAATCAAATGCATAGAAAACTTCAGAGTCTTCATAGGGCCTGGGGTTGATGGAGCCACAGAGTCACATGTTGGCAAGACTTGATTTAGGCAATGGATGTATGGAGTTTAATCTCAAATGGCCAAAGACAGTAGATGGGGCAAGGTGGATGTGTGAGGCAGGGTGGGGTGGGGAGATAGACAGTAGTGAAGACTGGGAACAAGAGAGGAATGTCTGTTTGAAGTTTACCCCCAACAAATTAGCATCGTAGATGAATATTGGCTTGGTGCTACTGGTGACCAATTTTTAAACAAGATACTAGAAATTATAATTAAAAAATAAAATCCCCCAATTTTAAAAGTTTTATGTGAGTCAAACAAAATATGAGTTTCCCGTTTTGGTTCAAAGGTCACACACTTGAGATCTTTAAACAGATATTAACTGACTATACACTTGTCACTTGCCAGACATTTGACAACGGATGGAGATTTATTAATGAACAAAACTGATGGAGATTTAATAATGAACAAAAGAGACACTCCTGTTTTGCCATTGTCACATCTCTGAGCTCTGTCCCCAGGGTGTCTGAGAACTCAATTTTTCACTTATAAACTGGCTCTACCATTACATCCCCCTGTATGTATCCCCCTTGCTTCTGTGCAATCCCAAATTACTCCCAGTCAATTTTCCTTCCCCTGTCTCCTCACTTTGTTTTAATTCATTGTGAGTTTTTAAATTTATGCATAAATTAGTAGAAAATTATTCACTCTTACAGTATGTAAAATCTTCCTTGTTAAATTTGTTTAATCATTAGTTCTAATGAAGCAAACTGTGGACAAAGACACAAAGAATATTTTATATACACCATTGCCCCACCCTTACCATCTCAATATGCTCAGTCCAAAGGCATGAAGAGTACAGTTAATAACCTGCATACCAATAGAGAGATAAGATACTGTTGCAAGGAGGGAGGCCAGAAGCTCTAAGAAAAAGTCTTTCTTAATTCAATAAGAGTAGTAAAGGGGAAAATACAGTTTGAAAGACCTGAATATCTCAAAACTTATTGAAGTCAGTGGCACTCTATCTCCAAGACAATTCTATGAAGTATTTCTGTTTAACAGAAGAGGGATAATTGGAAAAGTCAGAGAAAGAATCGAGGTAGACATTTTTAATGATACAGATGGAGATGACCTTTTGCTTCACTGTCTGATTTCTCCTTTAACTTCTGTTCCAATAGAGTGAATTTGTTATCTAATTTTGCGTTCTTTCTTTGTACCTTTTTAACTAATTCTTATTTAAAGTACTTAAATTACTTTACCTTCTAGCTCATTTATTTGAGATCTGTTGCCTTACTATCATTGACAGGAGCTACTCCAAGAAAGTGGGTGTCCCACAAAATTTTGTCCCACAAAACTGAGTGTCCCATTGCCTCTGATACATAAGAATAAAATGAATCTGGTTGCCTTATATTTGACTCAAATTAAAAAGGGTGTGAAACATACAATCATATGTATAATTTATAAGAAAATGATTTTTTAAGTGATTTTATGATTCTCAGACTAGTCATCCAGAGTAGTTTCATCCACATGAAAAATTAAATAAGTCAAGAGCGTAGGAGGAGGGGTGACCTGGGTGGCTCAGTCAGTTAAGCGTCTGCCTTCGGCTCAGATCATGATCTCAGGGTCCTGGGATGGAACCCTGCGTTGGTCTCTGCACAGCAGGGAGTCTTCTTCTCCCTTTCTGTCTGCCCCTCTCCCCTACTTGTTCTATCTCTAAAATAAATAAATAAATAAAGTCATTTTTAAAACTGAGAGTAGAGAATTAGAGAATTTGTGAAGATTCGTTTGGAATGAACAATAGTCTGAGTCTGAAACCATCCCCTTCAAATAGGAAAGGGTATTTTGAAGTACTTGGTGGGAGACTTCAAAAGAGCTGCTTGGGGATTTCAGTAAGTGCATATTTTAGTTGGGAGAGAGCAGAGTGGTCCAGGTCAGAAATTCTGGGGGATGAGAAAAGAGCCAATAGCTACTACAGTGTGGATTCAGAAACAACTTAGCTGCTGCAATGGTTTTGAGACAAATGATGAAAAGGACCTTCCTCTGTTTTGGAGGAGGGCCACAGAAAAAGGGAGAGCTAGTGCAGGGTTGTCCCAAGTCTAATCCAATAGCACCATCAATGGGACAAAGGGATCAAATAGTATGATGCTGGGAGAGAATGCTGGATCTCCAGAGGCTGCAAAAGTTGATGGAAGCTTCATAGGAGGAGATGCACCAGCCCAGGCTGGGAACCTGCCAACCTGTTGTCCCAGTAAGGAAGCTTCTAAGAACCTGAACTTTTCCCATGAGAGAAGACCTCCCAGGTTAAACACCTCCCAGGCTCAGATTGGGAGAGTAAGAACTGTTTTGTAACTCCTTCCCTTCCCCTATGCACTGCCCAAACAGGAGGACCCTATCTATGGTCAGGGGCAGGGAAAGGGGCAGGGGGAGAGAGAAACTGCCCAAATCCTTTCCCTCAAGCACAAGGGGGTCACCAGGAAGGAGTCCTACCCGGGGAGAGGATAAGACTGAATGTTAATCAGATTATGAATTTTTAGTATTCATGGGATCGGGCTTTCAAATTAGTGAACTTAGATGCTGTTTATGTTTATAACTGAAATTGGTTGTGATACATTTATTACTGTGGAAGTCATGTACCTATAGGAGTTTTCATCCAATTGCCAGGAGAAATAAGATAGAAAGGAAAATAAGAAGCAAAAATGTAGTATTCAGGTCACATCTAAGGACCATGCTTAAATCCATTATGTGTATTAATTACCCACTTATTCTTAAATCCCACTGCAGAGGGTGTGGGATCTCCTGCAGTGATAGGGCTGAAGAGGAGATGGAAACAGTTAATGACAGCATAGGTGGGGATTTCATCTTAGTGGGCTTCTCTGAGCGGCCTGAGTTAGAGCTGATTCTCTCCCTCTTTGTCCTGACATTCTACACAATAACCCTTGTGGGCAACGTGGCCATCATCTTGCTCTCGATCCTGGACACTGGACTCCACACACCCATGTACTTCTTCCTTAGAAACCTCTCTGTTCTTGACCTGTGCTTCACTACCAGCATTGTCCCTCAGATGCTGGTGAACATGTGGGGTGGCAACAAGAAGATTAGTTATGCTGGCTGCATGGTCCAGTACTGGGTGGCCTTGGCACTTGGCTCCACTGAGTGTGTTCTCCTTGCAGTGATGGCAATAGACCGCTATGTTGCAGTTTGCTGGCCTCTGCCCTATGCCTCTATCATGCACCCCAGACTGTGCCACCTCCTGGCAGCAGCTTCCTGGTGTTCTGGTTTTGCCAACTTCTTTCTACAGTCCTCAATGGCCATGGTGCTGCCTCGATGTGGAAACCGGCGTGTGGACCATTTCTTTTGTGAACTGTTGATCATTGTTAAACTCTCCTGTGTGGATACTGGCCCGACAGAATCTAAAATGTTTATAGCCCGGCTAATCATCCTAGGCATGCCTGTCTCCATCATCCTGACCACTTATGTGTGCATCGCCAGAGCAGTAGTAAAAATGCGCTCAGCAGAAGGAAGGAAAAAGGCCTTTGGGACCTGTGCCTCCCACCTAATGGTAGTCTCACTCTTCTATGGGACCATTATGTTTTTGTATCTGCAGCCCAAGGACAACTACTCCCAGGACCAGAGCAAAGCACTGGTGGTGCTATACATGATCCTTGCTCCCACACTCAACCCTCTGATCTACACACTGAGGAATAAGGATGTGAAGAAAGCAGTCAGGAGGTTGATAGGGAAGGAGCGGGTATAGGGAGATAAAGAGTGGAAAGAACAGGTGAGGCAACCACTGGAGACATATGTCGGGTGTACCTGTTTTAACTGCACTTGCTTCATCTTCCTTTGAGGGGGTTGGAAAATCTGCTGTGTTCTAACCACTAGCTATTCCTGGGATCCTTATAGGGTGGGCACTCACCAGAAGGAAACTTGACCGTTCCTTAAAGTAACCTCTGGCCAAGGCAATCCTCACTGGCAAGTAATTCTGTGACCCATTGTTGATGATTTCCTATTTTCAATGTATAGTCACTAACTTATTCAAATGCCACCAAATATACATTTAGATATTATAATAATAACAATGATAATTCTACTACATTTATTAAGCTGCTACATGGCCATAGAAGCTTCTTAATTTTCTCCATCACCACCTTCACTGCACCATTATCAAAACAGTCAGGCATATGATTTAGTCAGTAACATACAGTGCGATACTTGTCCATCATGAATAAATATATGAGAACAAGAACAAAAGAATAAAAGATGAGTAGACAGAGTTTACACAGTGTACCAAGGATTCCTGTTTCTCAGAACTGGAAGGAATACCATGACTATTCAAGGCCAGGTTGTAGAACATGTCAAATTCCATCCAGTTTAGGACAGTTTTAAAGATGTTTGAATAATAGGAATAAACACATTTGCTTGCTGGATATATAGACAGTCAATAAATTTCAAAATTACAAAAATGATAACTGAACAAGGGGACTATTATTATTTATTAAATGGAGACAAGTTAACTGATTTCAATGATATTCTAAAGGGAATCTCTGCTTACCTTCATAGATAGAAGAGGAAAATCCAAGTGACCACAAAGGGAGTCAGGGGACTTGATCTGCATTGCTACATCTACATGGTTTTCACATGATCATGATCCCATGGTTTCTAATCCACATCGTCATTAAAAGGTTGCTCAGTCATTCATTCTGTGGCCCAATATGGGACCCAAGTGCATCCTATTTTCTGACATTTGGCTCAGCCTATAATGACATATCCTTGTAAGAGGAAGTCTCCATTAATTAAAGCAGGACTTGAGAAAAACAACCTCTGACTCCCAGAAGAGCGGTCTCTTCTTACATGGTAGCTCTTGATGACATGCAATTATGCCCTGCTAGGACAGACTGAAAGCATTACTTCTGGACTTCTTAAATTGCTCATCTATGTGCTTAGGAAGGAGCCTAACACTCTAAATAATCAATAAATATGGGTTGAATGAATGAATGTACATGGCAAGGTGTCCATACAAGATGGCAGCACAGTTCAGGATATCTCTGAGACATCTTTGTGGAGCTATATGCAACATTTCATTCTATAGGATGAACACTTTGTATTGGCAAGTGACTGAAGGTGCAGACTGAAAAAATAAAATTATCACACATATAATGGGCTACAGCCATGTCTATCGAACTCTACTGTAATAACCACACTAAAACACAATAGTCAGGCATTAGTCAAAGTATAAATCATTGCTTTAAAGGAGAAAAAGAAATAACTGCAGTGTTTTTCATCAGCTTTTTGATTAAAGCAGTGGTTCTCAACATGAGGCAGTTTTGCCCCATACACTCACTGCGGGAGACACTTGGCAATGTCTGGAGACAGTTTTGGTGATCATAGCCTAGGAGAGAGGGATTACTGGCATCTAGTAAGTAGAGGGGCCAGGGATTTTCTAAATATTATATAATGTACAGTATAGTCTCCTTTAACAAAGGATTATCCAGCCCAAAATGTCAACAGTGCTAGGGCTGGAAGCCCTGAATTAGAGAAATAAAATATTATGGATGTTCTGATCAAAGGTATAACATTTATGAAGGCAACAATAATCATGACAGTGAAATAAATTGATATTATCTGGATTTTTATGAAGTCCTTGATTACCCTGTGTCAGAAAGGATCTAACTATGAAAATAGAAACAACTTATTATTATTTATAAGGGAGGCTATTGGATGCAGAGCATTGGTGTCCCAAGTGATAAATGGGTTGCAAATCCAAACAGGAGATATTGAAGAAACCCTGAGATTTGTAACAGTATGAAGCTGCTAACATCTCTATACTTGAGATAAAAGAAGTTGGTGTTAGTAGAACCCAAGGAGTAGGGTTATCTGGAAGAAATGGCAGCCAGAATGGCAGACTGGTCTTGCAGGAACTCGAGCAGTTGTCTGCTGCTACTCCCTGAGGTGACACCTGAAACAATATGGGAGACATTACTAGCTCGTCTTATCCCTTCATTCTGTCCTCTAATATTCTGTGGATATAGGAACCAAGAAGATGCAGCCTGCAGGGTCATTAGCGCCTCATTGTACTCCCTCAAAATGACTAGATGAGGGAAGGGCAATAAATGTATTTGGAAACTAACAAATATCATATTATATTTGTCTTTCTCTGACTGACTTATTTCACTTAGCATAATACCCTCTAGTTCCAGCCACATCATTGCAAATGGCAGATTTCATTCTTTTTGATACCTGAGTAACATTCATATATATATATATATATATAAAATTATCATATATAATATATTATTTTATATTATATATTTATATATTATATTATATATTACATATATCATATATATAATATATATTTATCACATTTTCTTTGTCCATTCATTTGACTATGGATATCTGGACTCTTTCCATATTTTAGATATTATGGACATTGCTGCTATGAACATTGGGGTGCATGTGCCCCTCTTTTTACTACATCTGCATCTTTGGGGTAAATACGTAGTAGTTCAATTGCTGGGTCATAGGGTAGCTCTATTTTTAGCATCTTAAGGGACCTCCATACTGTTTTCCAGAGTGGATGTATCAGCTTGCTTTCCCATGAACAGTGTAAGAGGGTTCCCCTTTCTCCACATTCTCACCAACATTTGTTGTTCCCCGTCTTCTTAATTTTTGCCATTCTAACTGGTGTAGGATGGTATCTCATTGTGGTTTTGATCTGTATTTCCCTGATGGCTAGTGATGCTGAACATTTTTTCATGTGTCTGTTAGCCATTTGAATGTCTTGTTTGGAGAAGTGTCTGTTCATGTCTTCTGCCCATTTCTTGACTGGAATATTTGTTTTTGGCTGTTGAGTTAGTAAGCTGTTTATCGATTTTGGATACTAGCCCTTTGTCTGATGAGATGCCTGCAAATATTTTTTTTAGTTTTGTCAACCGTTTCCTTTGTTGTGAAAAAGTTTTTGATCCTGATAAAGTCCCAATAGTTAATTTTTGCTTTTGTTTCCCTGGCCTTTGGAGACACGTCTTGCACGACGTTACTGCAGCTGAGGTCTGCATTCTCCTCTAGGATTGTGATGGATTCCTGTGTCACATTTTGGTCTTTCATCCACTTTTAATTTATCTTTGTGTGTGGTCAAAAAACGTGATATAGTTTTGTTTTTCTGCATGTGGCTGTCCAATTTTCCCAACCCCATTTGTTGAAAAGACTGTCTTTTTCCCATTGGGTATTCTTTCCTGATTTGTTGAAGATTAGTTGGCCATAGAGTTGAGGGTCCATTTCTGGGGTCTCTATTCTGTTCCATTGATCTATGATCTGCTTTTTGTGCCAGTATCATACTGTCTTGATTTTTATAGCTTTGTAATAGAGCTTGAAGTCGGGCATTGTGATGCCACCAGCTTTGATTTTCTTTTTCAACATTCCTTTGGCTATTTGGGGTCTTTTTTCGATTCCATACAAGTTTTAGGATTGTTTGTTCCAGCTCAGTGAAAAATGTTCATTGTATTTTGATAGGGATTGCATTGAATGTGTGGATTGATTGAGTAGCATAGACATTTTAACAATATTTGTTCTTCTCATCTGTGGGCATGAAATGTTTTTCCATTTCTTTTTTTTTTATTTTATTTTATAAACATATATTTTTATCCCCAGGGGTACAGGTCTGCGAATCGCCAGGTTTACACACTTCACAGCACTCACCATAGCACATATCCTCCCCAATATCCATAACCCCACCCCCCCTATTCCAACCCCCCTCCCCTTATCAACCCTCAGTTTGTTTTGTGAGATTAAGAGTCACTTACGGTTTGTCTCCCTCCCAATTCCATCTTGTTTCATTTATTCTTCTCCTACCCCCTTAACCCCCCATGTTGTATCTCCTCTCCCTCATATCAGGGAGATCATATGATAGCTGTCTTTCTCCGATTGACTTATTTCGCTAAGCATGATACCCTCTAGTTCCATCCACGTCGTCGCAAATGGCAAGATTTCATTTCTTTTGATGGCTGCATAGTATTCCATTGTGTATATATACCACTTCTTCTTTATCCATTCGTCTGTTGATGGACATCTAGGTTCTTTCCATAGTTTGGCTATTGTAGACATTGCTGCTATAAACATTCGGGTGCACGTGCCCCTTCGGATCACTATGTTTGTATCTTTAGGGTAAATGCCCAGCAGTGCAATTGCAGGGTCATAAGGTAGTTCTATTTCCAACATTTTGAGGAACCTCCATGCTGTTTTCAGGAGTGGTTGCACCAGCTTGCATTCCCACCAACAGCGTAGGAGGGTTCCCCTTTCTCCGCATCCTCGCCAGCATCTGTCATTTCCTGACTTGTTAATTTTAGCCATTCTGACAGGTGTGAGGTGATATCTCATTGTGGTTTTGATTTGTATTTCCCTGATGCCGAGTGATATGGAGCACTTTTTCATGTGTCTGTTGGCCATCTGGATGTCTTCTTCACAGAAATGTCTGTTCATGTCCTCTGCCCATTTCTTGATTGGATTATTTGTTCTTTGGGTGTTGAGTTTGCTAAGTTCTTTATAGATTTTGGACACTAGCCCTTTATCTGATATGTCATTTGCAAATATCTTCTCCCATTCTGTCAGTTGTCTTTTGGTTTTGTTAACTGTTTCCTTTGCTGTGCAAAAGCTTTTGATCTTGATAAAATCCCAATAGTTCATTTTTGCCCTTGCTTCCCTTGCCTTTGGCAATGTTCCTAGGAAGATGTTGCTGTGGCTGAGGTCGAAGAGGTTGTTGCCTGTGTTCTCCTCAAGGATTTTGATGGATTCCTTTCTCACATTGAGATCCTTCATCCATTTTGAGTCTATTTTTGTGTGTGGTGTAAGGAAATGATCCAATTTCATTTTTCCGCATGTGGCTGTCCAATTTTCCCAACACCATTTATTGAAGAGGCTGTCTTTTTTCCAGTGGACATTCTTTCCTGCTTTGTCGAAGATGAGTTGACCATAGAGTTGAGGGTCTATTTCTGGGCTCTCTATTCTGTTCCATTGATCTATGTGTCTGTTTTTGTGCCAGTACCATGCTGTCTTGATGATGACAGCTTTGTAATAGAGCTTGAAGTCCGGAATTGTGATGCCACCAACTTTGGCTTTCTTTTTCAATATTCCTTTGGCTATTCGAGGTCTTTTCTGGTTCCATATAAATTTTAGGATTCTTTGTTCCATTTCTTTGAAAAAAATGGATGGTACTTTGATAGGAATTGCATTAAATGTGTAGATTGCTTTAGGTAGCATAGACATTTTCACAATATTTATTCTTCCAACCCAGGAGCATGGAACATTTTTCCATTTCTTTGTGTCTTCCTCAATTTCTTTCATGAATACTTTATAGTTTTCTGTGTATAGATTCTTAGTCTCTTTGGTTAGGTTTATTCCTAGGTATCTTATAGTTTTGGGTGCAATTGTAAATGGGATGGACTCCTTAATTTCTCTTTCTTCTGTCTTGTTGTTGGTGTAGAGAAATGCAACTGATTTCTGTGCATTGATTTTATATCCTGACACTTTACTGAATTCCTGGACAAGTTCTAGCAGTTTTGGGGTGGAGTCTTTTGGGTTTTCCACATACAGTATCATATCATCTGCGAAGAGTGATTGTTTGACTTCTTCTTTGCTGATTTGGATGCCTTTAATTTCCTTTTGTTGTCTGATTGCTGAGGCTAGGACTTCTAGTACTATGTTGAATAGCAGTGGTGATAACGGACATCCCTGCCGTGTTCCTGACCTTAGCGGAAAAGCTTTCAGTTTTTCTCCATTGAGAATGATATTTGCGGTGGGTTTGTCAGAGATGGCTTTGATAATATTGAGGTATGTGCCCTCTATCCCTACACTTTGAAGAGTTTTGATCAGGAAGGGATGCTGTACTTTGTCAAATGCTTTTTCAGCATCTATGGAGAGTATCATATGATTCTTGTTCTTTCTTTTATTAATGTGTTGTATCACATTGATTGATTTGCGGATGTTGAACCAACCTTGCAGCCCTGGAATATATCCCACTTGGTCGTGGTGAATAATCCTTTTAATGTACTGTTGAATCCTATTGGCTAGTATTTTGGCGAGAATTTTTGCATCTGTGTTCATCAAGGATATTGGTCTGTAGTTCTCTTTTTTGATGGGATCCTTGTCTGGTTTTGGGATCAAGGTGATGTTCGCCTCATAAAATGAGTTTGGAAGTTTTCCTTCTATTTCTATTTTTTGGAACAGTTTCAGGAGAATAGGAATTAGTTCTTCTTTAAATGTTTGGTAGAATTCCCCTGGGAAGCCATCTGGCTCTGGGCTTTTGTTTGTTTGGAGATTTTTGATGACTGTTTCAATCTCCTTACTGCTTATGGGTCTGTTCAGGCTTTCCATTTCTTCCTGGTTCAGTTGTGGTAGTTTATATGTCTCTAGGAATGCATCCATTTCTTCCAGATTGTCAAATTTGTTGGCGTAGAGTTGCTCATAGTATGTTCTTATAATTGTCTGTATTTTTTTGGTGTTCGTTGTGATCTCTCCTCTTTCATTCATGATTTTATTTATTTGGGTCCTTTCTCTTTTCTTTTTGATAAGTCTGGCCAGGGTTTTATCAATCTTATTAATTCTTTCAAAGAACCAGCTCCTAGTTTCATTGATTTGTTCTACTGTTTTTTTGGTTTCTATTTCATTGATTTCTGCTCTGATCTTTATGATTTCTCTTCTCCTGCTGGGTTTAGGGTTTCTTTCTTGTTCTTTCTCCAGGTCCTTTAGGTGTAGGGTTAGGTTGTGTACCTGAGACCTTTCTGGTTTCTTGAGAAAGGCTTGTACCGCTATATATTTTCCTCTCAGGGCTGCCTTTGTTGTGTCCCACAGATTCTGAACCGTTGTGTTTTCATTATCATTTGTTTCCATGAATTTTTTCAATTCTTCTTTAATTTCCTGGTTGACCCATTCATTCTTTAGAGGGATGCTGCTTAGTCTCCATATATTTGAGTTCTTTCCAAATTTCCTCTTGTGATTGAGTTCTAGCTTCAGAGCATTGTGGTCTGAAAATATGCAGGGAATGATCCCAATCTTTTGATACTGGTTGAGACCTGATTTAGGACCAAGAATGTGATCTATTCTGGAGAATGTTCCATGTGCACTAGAGAAGAATGTGTATTCTGTTGCTTTGGGATGAAATGTTCTGAATATATCTGTGATGTCCATCTGGTCCAGTGTGTCATTTAAGGCCTTTATTTCCTTGTTGATCTTTTGCTTGGATGATCTGTCCATTTTCAGTGAGGGGAGTGTTAAAATCCCTACTATTATTGTAGTATTGTCGATGTGTTTCTTTGATTTTGTTACTAATTGGTTTATATAGTTGGCTGCTCCCATGTTAGGGGCACAGATATTTAAAATTGTTAGATCTTCTTGTTGGACAGATCCTTTGAGTATGATATAGTGTCCGTCCTCATCTCTTATTATAGTCTTTGGCTTAAAATCTAATTGATCTGATATAAGGATTGCCACTCCTGCTTTCTTCTGATGTCCATTAGCATGGTAAATTCTTTTCCACCCCCTCACTTTAAATCTGGAGGTGTCTTCGGGTTTCAAGTGAGTTTCTTGTAGGCAACATATAGATGGGTTTTGTTTTTTTATCCATATTGTTACCCTGTGTCTTTTGATTGGGGCATTTAGCCCATTAACATTCAGGGTAAGTATTGAGAGATATGAATTTAGTGCCATTGTATTGCCTGTAAGGTGACTGTTATTGTATATTGTCTCTGTTCCTTTCTGATCTACTACTTTTAGGGTCTCTCTTTGCTTAGAGGACCCCTTTCAATATTTCCTGTAGAGCTGGTTTGGTATTTGCAAATTCTTTCATTTTTTGTTTGTCCTGGAAGCTTTTAATCTCTCCTTCTATTTCCAATGATAGCCTAGCTGGATATAGTATTCTTGGCTGCATGTTTTTCTTGTTTAGTGCTCTGAATATATCATGCCAGCTCTTTCTGGCCTTCCCGGTCTCTGTGGATAAGTCTGCTGCCAATCTACTATTTTTACCATTGTACGTTACAGACTTCTTTTCCCGGGCTGCTTTCAGGATCTTTTCTTTGTCACTAAGACTTGTAAATTTATTACTAGGTGATGGGTTGTGGACCTATTCTTATTGATTTTGAGGGGGGTTCTCTGAACCTCCTGGATTTTGATGCTTGTTCCCTTTGCCATATTGGGGAAATTCTCTCCAATAATTCTCTGCAATATACCTTCTGCTCCCCTCTCTCTCTCTTCTTCTTCTGGAATCCCATTTATTCTAATGTTGTTTCGTCTTATGGTGTCACTTATCTCTCGAATTCTGCCCTCGTGTTCCAGTAGCTGTTTGTCCCTCTTTTGCTCAGCTTCTTTATTCTCTGTCATTTGGTCTTCTATATCGCTAATTCTTTCTTCTGCCTCATTTATCCTAGCAGTGAGAGCCTCCATTTTTGATTGCACCTCATTAATAACTTTTTTGATTTCAACTTGGTTAGATTTTAGTTCTTTTATTTCTCCAGAAAGGGCTGTTATATCTCCCGAGAGGGTTTCTCTAATATCTTCCATGCCTTTTTTGAGCCCTCCTAGAACCTTGAGAATCGTCATTCTGAACTCTAGATCTGACATATTACCAATGTCTGTATTGATTAGGTCCCTAGCCTTCGGTACAGCCTCTTGTTCTTTTTTTTTGTGGTGAATTTTTCCGCCTTGTCATTTTGTCCAGATAAGAGTATATGAAGGAGCAAGTAAAATACTAAAAGGCTGGCAACAACCCCAGGAAAATATGCTTTAGCCAAATCAGAAGAGATCCCAAATCATGAGGGGGGAGAAAGGGTATAAAAAGAGGTTCTGAAAAAAAAAAAGAAACAATTAAAAAAAGAAAACCAATAAATTAAAAATATAAAAAGAAAAAAAATATATATTAGATAAAGTAGTTAAAAAACGTTAAAAACGAAAAGGGTAAAGATAAAAAACATTTAGCAGAAGAAGAGAAAAAAAAATTGAAAAAGAAAAAACAATTAAATCAACTGCAAGGCTAAAGAATCATGGGGAGAAAGCCATGAGTTCCGTGCTTTGTTTTTTCCTCCTCTGGAATTCCGCTGCTCTCCTTGGTATTGAAACTGCACTCCTTGGTAGGTGAACTTGGTCCTGGCTGGCTTTCTTGTTGATCTTCTGGGTGAGGGGCCTGGTGTAGTGATTCTCAAGTGTCTTTGCCCCAGGCAGAGTTGCACCGCCCTTACCAGGGGTCGGGCTGAGTAATCCGCTCGGGTTTGCTTTTGGGAGCTTTTGTTCCCTGAGCACTTTCCGTAGAGTTCCATAGGACGGGAATGAAGATGGCGGCCTCCCAGTCTCTGGCCCAGAGGAGCCGAGAGCCGGGGGCCCCTATCCTCAGAGCGCCCTCAGAGAACAGCGCCCAATTACTCCCATCACCCTGGCCTCTGGCTGCGCTCCGAGCTGACCGAGCCTGCAACCGGTTCAAGGTAACCCCGAGCTTAGAGCTCACTCCTTGGCTGTCTCTGTAGCCAGCTTCCACGTTCTCATACCTGTAAGCTCTGCGACACTCAGATACCCCTGATCCCTCTGTGACCCTGTGGGACCTGAGGCCATGCTGACCCCGTGTGGGCTTCACCCCGGTTAAGCCTCTAGAGCAGTGTCCCTCAGCGGAACAGACTTTTAAATGTCCTGATTTTGTGCTCTGTTGCTCCGCCGCTTGCCGGGAGCCTGCCCCTCCCCCCAAGGTCTATCTTCCCGTCGCTTTGGATTCACTTCTCCGCCAGGCCTACCTTTCAGAAAGTGGTTGATTTTCTGTTTCTAGAATTGCTGTTCTTCTTCTCTTCATTCTCCCGTTGGATTTGTAGGTGTTTTCAATCTTTAGATAAGCTATCTAGCTGATCTCCTGCTACCTGAAGTAGTCTCAGCCTGCTATTTCTCCGCCATCGTGACTCCTCCTCCAAAAGTTCATTTTTGCTTTTGTTTCCCTTGCCTTTGTAGACCTGACTTCAGGGAAGTTGCTGTGGCTGATGTCGAAGAGGTTACTGCCTATGTTCTCTTCTAGGATATTGATAGATTCCTGTCTCACATTGAGGTATTTCAAACATTTAGAGTTTACTTTTGTTTATGGTGTAAGAGAATGATTGAGTTTTATTCTTCTATACATAGCTGCCTAATTTTCCCAGCACCTTTCTTTGAAAAGACTGTTTTTTTTCCACTGGATATTTTTTCTTGCTTTGTCGAAGGTTATTTGACCATAGAATTGTGGGTCCATATCTGTGCTCTCTCTTCTGTTCCATTGAACTATATATCTGCTTTGTGCCAGTACCATGCTGTCTTGGTCATCAAGTTTTGTAATATAGTGTGAAATTAAGCAAAAGGATGGCCCCAGCATTGTTTTTCTTTTTCAACCTCTCCTTGGTGATTTGGGATCGTTCCTGGTTCCATACAAATTTTAAGATTCTTTGTTCCAGCACTTTGAAAAATGCCATTGGTATTTTGATTGGGATGGCATTAAAAGTATAGATTGTTCTAGGCAGCATAGACATTTTAACAATCTTTATTCTTCTGATCCATGAGCATGGAAAATTTTTTCATCTTTTTGTGTCTTCTTCAGTTTCTTTCATGAGTGTTTTGTAGTTCCTAGGGTATAGATCCTTTATCTCTTTGGTTAGGTTTATTCCAAGGTATCTTATGGTTTTTGGTGCTATTGTAAATGGAATCAATTCTCTAATTTCTCTTTCTACAGTTTCACTGTCAATGTATAAGAAAGTAACTGATTTCTGTGCATTGCTTTTGTATCCTGCCACATTACTGAATTGATGTATGAGTTGTAGTAATTTGGGGTTTTCCACAGAAAGTATCATGTCGTCTGAAGAAAGAGTTTGACTACTTCTTTGCCAATTTGAATACTTTTAATTTCTTTTTGTTGTCTGATTGCTGTTGCTGGGACTTCTAGCACTATGTTGAACAATAGTGGTGGTAGTGGGCATCCTTTGTCGTGTTCCTGATTTTATCAGAAAGGCTCTCAGCTTTTCCCCATTGAGAATGATATTCACTGCAAGATTTTCATAGGTGGCTTTTATGATATTGAGGTATGTTTCCTCTATGCCTATACTTTGAAGAGGTTTAATCAGGAAAGGATGCTATATTTTGTCAAATGATTTTCTGCATCAATTCAAAGGACCATGTGGTTCTTCTCTCTTTATTTATTAATGTGTTCTATCACATTGATTTGTGAATGTTGAACTACACTTGCATTGCCAGGACAAATCCCACCTGATTGTGGTGGATAATTCTTTTAATGTACTGTTGGATTCTGTTATCTAAGATCTTGTTGAGAATCTTGGCATCCATATTCATCAGGGATATTGGTCTGAAATTATCCTTTCTGGTGGGGTCTTTTCCTGGTTTGAGGATCAAGTTAGTGCTGGACTCATATAAAGATTCTGGAAGTTTTCCCTCTGTTTCCAATTTTTGAAACAGCTTCAGGAGAATAAGTATTATTTCTTCTTTGAATTTTTGGTAGAATTCCCCAGGGAATCCATCAGGTCCTGGACTCTTGTTTTTTGGGAGGTTTTTGATCACTGCTTCAATCTCATTCCTAGTTATTGGTCTATTTAGGTTGTCAATTTCTTCCTTTTTTAGTCTTGGAAGTTTGTAGGCTTCTAGAAATGTATCCATTCTTCTAGGTTTCTTAACTTATTGGCATATGGCTGTTGATATTAATTTCTGATGATTGTTTCTATTTTATTGGTGTTAGTTGTGATCTCTCTCCTTTCCTTCATAATTTTATTAATTTGAGTCTTTTCTCTGTCCTTTTGGATAAATCTGGCTAGTGGTTTATTGATCTTATTAATTCTTTCAAAGAACCAGCATCTAGTTTTGCTGATGTCTTCTATTGTATTTCTGGTTTCTAATTCATTAATGTCTGCCCTAATATTTATTATTTCCCTTCTCATGCAGGGGTTAGGCTTAAGTTGTTGATTCCCCAGTTCTTCAAGATATAAAGAGAGTTTGCATATTCAGGATTTTTCTATTTTTAAGAGTGAGGCTTGGATGACTATGTATTTACCTTTTAGGACTTCCTTTGCCATATCCTATGTGTTTTCATTCTCATTGGTTTCCACAATTTGTTTAAGTTCTTCTTTGATTTCCTGGTTGAACCAAATATTCTTGGGCAGGATTGTCTTTAACTTCTAAGTATTTGAATTTCTTCCAAACTTTTTCTTGTGATTGAGTTCCAGTTTCAAAGCATTGTGGTCTGAGAATATGTAGGGAATAATTTCAGTCTTTTGATATTGGTTGATGCCTGATTTGTGACCCAGTATGTGTTCTATTCTAGAGAAAGTTTCAGGGGGGCTTGAGAGGAATGAGTATTTTGTTGTTTTAAGGTGGAATGTTCTGCACATATCTATGAAGTCTATCTGGTCCAGTGTGTCATTCAAAGCTCTCGTTCCTTTGTTGATTTTCTGCTGAGATGATCTGTCCATTGCTGAGAGTGGAGTGTTAAGGTCTCCTACTAATGTATAATTAATTATTAATCTCCTATTAATGTATTATTATCAATATGTTTCTTTATTTTAGTTAACAGTTGGCTTATGTAGTTGGCTGCTCCCATCTTGGGGGCATAAATATTTACAATTGTTAGATCTTTTGGTGGATAGACCCTTTAAGAATGATGCAATGTCCTTTTGTATCTCTGACTACAGCCTTTAGCTTAAAATCTTATCTGTCTGATATAAGAATCGCTACCCCAGCTTTCTTTTGAGGCCTGTTGGAATGAAAGATGGTTCTCCATCCCTTCACTTTCAGTCTGCTTGTATCTTTAGGTTCAAAATACATCTCTTGTAGATAGCATATGGGTGGGTCCTGTCTTATTATCCAATCTGCAACCCTGTGCCATTTTATGGGAGCATTTAGGCCATTCACATTGAGAGTGACTATTGAAAGATATTTTTATTATCATCATGTTCTCTGTGAGGACATTGTTTTTATAGATTGTCTCTGTAAATTTCTGTTCTATATCGCTCTTGGGGGTCTTTCTTCTTTTATAGAGCCTTCCTTGATATTTATTGTAGTGCCAGCTTGGTAGTCACAGAATCTTTTAGTCTTTACCAGTCTTGGAAGCTCTTTATCTCTCCATCCATTCTAAATGTCAGCCCTGCCAGAGAAAATACTCTTGGCTGCATGTTCCTCTTATTTAGTGTCTTGAATATTTATTGTCAGCCCTTTCTGGCTTGCCAGGTTTCTGTGGACAGGTCTGATGTTATTCTGGTGTTCCTCCCTCTGTATTTTAGGAATCTCTTCCCCCTAGCTGCCCTTAAGATAATTTCTCTGAATTTACAATTTGCAAATTTCATAATCACATGTCTGGAGGTCTTTCTGTCCTTGTTGATCTTGGGGGGGTGTCCTCTCTGTCTCTAGGACATGAATACTTGTTCCATTCCCCAGATTAGGGAAATTCTCATCTAGGATTTGCTCAACTTTATCTTCTAGACCTCTTTCTCCACACCCTCAGGGATCCCAATAATTCTGACATTGGAACATTTCATGGTGTCATTTATTTCTCTAATTCTGTTTTATATATATAATTATATTTTATATGTATATATTATTATATACATATATGTATGTATATGTATTTATATTTATATATATTTATATGTATATATTATTATATACATATAAATATATATATAAAACAGAATTAGAGAAATAAATGACACAATGAAATTATATATAATATTTATATATATTATATATATAATACATATGTATAGAGAAAGAGAGAGAGAGGTAGTATTGAATAGGGAAAAAAGACTACATTGAAGTGCATATCTATATATATCTATATATCTACATCTATCTAAAAGAAAAAAATGTATATGTATGAAAAAAGTTCAAGTTAAAAAGTTACTTTGGAATATGTTGTATTAAACATCTAGTTGAAATGTAAGTAAGTAAAAAAAAAAAGAACAAGAACCATGAGAATGAATAAAAAAAAAAAAGAAAAAAGTTATATCTAAGAAATATACAGGCTCTGAGGCAATACCAGGAGCTTAGTATATTGATTTCCCTTGATTCTGGGCTTTTACAGTTTTATGGGGACCCTGGGGTTGATGTCCTCTTGTTTCTTTGGCTTGTCTTCTGGGGGAGTGGCCTGCCTTGTTGTTTTTTAGTCAATCCTGCTTGGGCAGAGTTGTCATGCCCCTATCAAGGGGCTGAGCTCCATGGAAACCAGTTTGGGGGGCTTCTGCTCTCTGGAGGCTTCCATTCTCTGGCAGCTTTTTGTGCCTTTTTAGAAGGTTAGAGCAATGTAAAATGTGCATACCTGGACCTCTGCCTCAGGCAGAAGCCACAGTCTGCTCCTCTCTGAATGGTCCAGAACACACAGACTCCCCTTCTCTGCAAAATCTGTTGAACACTGCAGCCTTCTACAGGGGGTGCGCACCCTTAGCCATTGTCTCTGTGGTTGCCCGAGTCTCCTGTATTGGTCCTCATGTACAGGCACTTTTGCATTGGGGTATTACATTCCAATGGCTTGCTTCTGATGGCTCCCTCCCCCTTCTGTTTATCCTCTGATATTTGTCCACAGACTCCCAACTCCTCTGTATCTCTCCACTGATGATCCTCTGCCCTGGTAGAGATCCAGAAGTGTGTAATTTTATGTCTCAGGCTGATTTCATGGGTGTTCAAAGTACCCTGGTAGATATCTAGCTCAATTCAGGGTTGGTCTCCCACTCCTCCACCGTCTTTCCCCTCCTCCCCTCTGTTTGCATTTTTGTTCCATTTCTTTTTCTCTTATCTTGGATCTGGCTTTTTCTTTTTCCTTTTCTTTTCTTTTCCTTTCTTTTCTTTTCTTTCCTTTTCTTTCTTCTTCTGCAGGCTTGACTTGACAAATCAAAGCATACTGACTTAAGGATCCAAACACTCCCCACTATAAGCAAGGAGGAACTCTGTAGAGGATGAACCAGTGAGAAAAAGGAGCCAAGACACAACAGCAGAGTGTGCACAGCTGAAATACTTCCTGACACCAGTGACACTGGAAATACTTCCTGAAGTTCTCTTTTTGTTGTTGTTATTATCACTGTTTTTTCTTTCTTTTCTTTTTTCCCCCTTCCTCTTTCTTTTCTGGACACAACAATTAGATAGAGACATTCACTGCAAAAGAAGGAACAGAAGGTAGTACTCTCTGCCATGGATTTAATCAATATGGATATAAGTAGGATGTCTGAACTAGAATTTAAAGTAATGATTGTGGGATGCCTGGGTGGCTCAGTTGGTTAAGCAGCTGCCTTTAGCTCAGGTCATGATCCCAGCATCCTGGGATCGAGTCCCACATCGGGCTCCTTGCTCTTCAGGGAGCCTGCTTCTCCCTCTGCCTCTGCCTGCCATTCTGTCTGCCTGTGCTCGCTCTCTCTCTCTCTCTCTCTCTCTGACAAATAAATAAATAAAATCTTAAAAAAAAATAAAGTAATGATTGTAAAGATGCTCATGGGGCTTGAGAAAAGGGTAGAAGACATAGAGAATCCCTTAATGCAGAAATAAAAGAACTAAAATCTAAACAGGCTGAAATTAAAAATACTATTACTGGGATGCAGTAAAAAATGGAGGCTCTAACATCGAGGACAAATGAGGCAGAATGGCAAGTGAGTGATATAGAAGGCAAAATGATGGAAAATAAAGAAGCCAAGAAGAAGAGAGAAAGACAACTACTGGATCATAAAGCAGATTTTGATAAATAATTTATTCTTTAAGGGAAAATCATATCTGGATAATATGGATCCCAGAAGATAAAGACAGGGGGAGAAGGTTTATTTGAACAAATTGTAGATGAGAACATCCCTAATCTGGGGATGGAAATAGTCATTCAGATCCAGGAGACACAGAGAACCCCTCTCAAAATCAATGAAAATAGGTTAACACTCCAACATAAAGTGAAGCTTGCGAATTTCAGAGATAAAGAAAAAATCCTGAAAGCAGCTCAAAACAGGAGGTTTTTAACCTACAATTGTAGAAACATAAGGATGGCAACAGGCCTGTCCACAGAGAGCTGGCAGGCCAGAAAAGACTGACATGATATATTCAATGTGCTAAGCAGGAAAAATATGCAGCCAAGAATACTTTGTCAAGCAAGGCTGTCAGTCAGAATAGAATGAGAGAAACCAAAAGGAGTTTCCGGGACAGAAACCAGAGGAATTTGTGAACATTAAACCAACCCTGCAAGAAATATTCAAGGGGATCCTTTGAGCAAAGAGAGACCCAAAGTAACAAAGACCAGAAAGGAACAGAGACAATCTACAGAAATAATAACTTTACAGGTAATACAATGACATTAACTTCATATCTTTCAATAATTACTCTGAATATAAATGGATTTAGAACTCCAATCAAAGGACATAGGGTATCAGGTTGGATTAAAAAAGGAAGAAAAAAAGATCCATTGATATTCTGTCTAGAAGACACTCATTTTAGACCCAAAGACACCACCAGATTGAAAGTGAGAGGGTGGAGAAACATTTATCATGCTAATGGATATGAAAAGAAACCTGGAGTAGCAATCCTTGAATCAAACCAAATTTTAAACCAGAGATTATAATACGAGATGAGGAAGGACAATATATCATGACTAAGGGACCTATTCAATAAGAAGATCTAATAATTATAAATATTTGTGCCTCTAACTTGGGAGTAGCCAAATATATAAACCAATTAATAACAAAATTAAAGAAACCCATTGATAATACAGTAACAGTAGGGGACTTTAACACCCCACTCACAGCAATGGACAGATCATCTAAGCAGAGAATGTGGAAGCAAGCACTTTGAATGACACATTGGACCAGATGACCTCACAGATATATTCAGAGTATGCCATCCTAAAGCAACAGAATATACATTCTTCTTGAATGCACGTGGAATGTTCTCCAGACTATATCATATACTGGTCACAAATCAGGTCTCAACCAGTATCAAAAGATAGTCAATATTCCCTGTATATTTTTAGACCACATGCTTTAAAATTAGAACTCCATCATAAGAGAAAATTTGGAAGGACCACAAATACATGGAGGTTAAATAGAATCCTAATAAAGAATGAATGGGTCAACCAGGATATTAAAGAAGAATTTTTAAAAGATTCATGGAAACTAATGAAATGAAAACACAGCTGTTCAAAATCTTTGGGATGAAGCCAAAGCAGTCCTAAGAGGGAATTTTAGAGCAATGCAGGCCTTTCTCAAGAAACAAGAAAAGTCTTTAATTCACAAGCTCACCTTACACCTAAAGGAGCTGGAGAAAGAACAGCAAATAAGCCTTCGAATAGGAGAATATAAATAATAAAGATTAGAGCAGAAATAAATGACATAGAAATAAAAAACACAGTAGAACAGATCAACAAAACTATGAGCTTGTTGATTAAAAGAATTGACAAGATCAATAAACCCTTAATAAGATTTATCAAAAAGAAGAGAAAGGACCCAAATAAATAAAATCATGAGTGAAAAATGAGAGATCACAACCAACACCAAAGAAAGACAAACAATTACAAGAGGATATTATGAGCAATTATATGCCAACAAATTAGGCAATATGGAAGAAATGGATGCATTCCCAGAAACATATAAACTACCAAAACTAAAACAGGAAGAAATAGAACACAAGAACAGACCCATAATCAGCAAAGAAATTGAACCAGTATTCAAAAAACCCCCAACAAATAAGATTGCAGGGCCAGATGGCTTCCCTGCAGATTCTAGCAAACATTTAAAGAAGAGTTAATACCTACTTTTCTGAAGCTATTAAAAAAAAAAAAAGATATGAAAGGAAAACTTCCAAACTCATTTCATGAAGCCAGCATTACTTTGATCCCCAAACCAGACAATGACCTCACCAAAAAGGAAAATTACAGACCAATATCCCTGATGAACATGAACTTAAAAATTCTTACCAAGATACTAGCTATTAGGATCCAACAGTACATTAAAAGGATTATTCACCAAGACCAAGTAGGATTTATTCCTGGGCTGCAAGAGTGGTTCAGCATCCACAAATCCACAATCAATGTGATACACCACACTAACAAAAGAAAGGACAAGAACCGTATAATCATCTCAACAGATGCAGTAAAAGTTTTTGACAAAATACAGCTTGATTAAAAACTTTCAGTGTTTTAGTGTAGGGATAGAAGGAGCATACCTCAACGTCAAAAAAGTCATATACAAAAACCTACAGTTAATATAATCTTCAATGGGGAAAAACAGATTTTTTACCCTAAGGTCCAGAACCTGACTGGGATGTCTACCTCACCACTGCTGTTCAGTTTAGTACTGGAAGTCCTAGCCTCAGCAATCAGACAACAAAAGAAATAAAAGGCATCCAAATTGACAAAGAAGTCAAACTCTTACTCTTTGCAGAGATATGATACTCTATGTGGAACACCCAAAATACTCCACCTAAAAATTGGTAGAACAGATACAGGAATTCAGCAAAATGGCAGAATATAAAATCAATGCTCAGAAGTTAGTTTCATATCTATGCACTAATAATGAGACAGAAGAAAGAGAAATTAAGGATTTGATCCCATTTACAATTACACCAAAACCCATAAGATACCTATAGCTAGGAAGAAACCTAACCAAAGAGGTAAAGGATCTGTACTCTGAAAACTGTAGAACATTTATGAAAGAAGTTAAGGAAGGCATGAAGAAATGGAAAAACATTCCATGCTCATGGATTAGAAGAACAAATATTGTTAAAATTTCTATCCTACTCAAAGCAATCTACACATTAAACACAATCCCTATCAAAATACCACCAGCATTTTTCACAGAGCTAGAACAACCAATCCTAAAATTTGTGTGGAACCAGAAAACACCCTGAATGGTCAAGGTAATGTT
The DNA here is from genome assembly GCF_902655055.1 of Lutra lutra. Lineage (NCBI taxonomy): Eukaryota > Metazoa > Chordata > Mammalia > Carnivora > Mustelidae > Lutra > Lutra lutra. The sequence goes on from NC_062282.1 coordinate 152,179,098, forward strand.
GAAAAAGACAGCCAAAGTTGGTAGCATCACAATTCTGGACTTCAAATTGTATTACAAAGCTCCAATCATGAAGATAGTAGTACTGGCACAAAAACAAACAGATAGAAAAATGGAATAAAATAGAGAACCCAGAAATGGACCCTTAACTCTATGGCCAACTAATCTTTGACACAGCAGGAAAGAATGTCCAGTGGAAAAAAGTGTGTTCCACAAAAGGTATTGCAGAGGAAAGAAACTAACCACTCTTTTATACCATACATAAAAATAAACTCAAAATGAATGAAAGACCTAAATGTGAGATTGGAATCCATCAATACCCTAGAGAAGAACACAGGAAACAACTTCTTTGACCTGGGCTGTAACAACCTCTTTAACCTGGGCCACAGCAACTTCTTGCTAGCCACATCTCCAAAGGCAAGGGAAACAAAAGCAAAAATGAACAATTGGGACTTCAAGATAAAAAATTTTGCACAGGAAAGGAATAGTCAACAAAACTTAAAGACAATCCATGGAATGGGAGAAGATATTTGCAAATGTCTTATCAGATAAAGAGCTAGTATCTAAAATCTATGAAGAACTTAAATTCATCATTCCCAAAACAAAAAATGCAGTCAAGAAATAGGCAGAGGACACGAACAGACATTTCTCCAAAGAAGACATACACATGACCAACAGACATATGAAAAAATGCTCCATATCACTTGGCATCAGGGAAAAAATACAAATCAGAATCGCAATGAGATATCACTTCACACTGGTCAGAATGGCTAAAATGAACAACTCAGGAAACAACAGCTGTTGGCAAGGTTGTGGAGAAAGAGAGGAATCTTCTTACATTGTTGGTGGGAATGCAAACTGGTGTAGCTACTCTGGAGAACAGTATGGATTTCCCTTAAAAAGTTAAAAACAAAGGTACTCTATGACTCAGCAATTCAGGTAGGTATGAGGTATTTATCCAAAGGATACAAATATAGTGATTTGATGGGGCAAAAGCACCCCAATGTTTATATCAGTAATATCCACAAGAGCCAACTATTGGAAAAAGCCCAGATGTCCATCAATGGATGAATGGATAAAGAATATGCAATGGAATATTACTCAGCCAACAAAAAGAATGAAATCTTGCTGTTGCAAGGAATTGGATGGAACAAGAGAGTATTATTCTACACAAAATAAGTTGGTTAAAGAAAGAAAAATATAATTTCACTCATATGTGGAATTTAAGAAACAAAAGAAGTGAGCATAAGGGAAGTGAAGGAAAAACAAAATAAGATGAAAATAGATGGAACAGAAGTGGGTTGGGGGGAAGGGATAATTGTATGGTGGATTTTAAGGAAGGCACTTAATGAATGAATGTAATTATGTGCAACAGATGAACTACTAAATTTTACCTCTGAAACTAATAAAAATATATTTAAAAATAAAAAATGACAAGTGTTGGTGAGGATGTGGATGAAGGGAAAAATCATGCACTCTTGCAGGAATATGAATTGCTGCAACCACTTTGGAATGCTATATGGAGTTTCCTCAAAAGATCAAAAACAGAAATACCAAATAATCTAGTCATTCCACTACTGTGCATTTACCCAAGGAAAACAAAAACACTAATTCAAAAAGATGTCTGCACCTCTATGTTTACTGCAGCATTATTTACAATAATCAAGATAATGGAAGCAATCCAAGTGTGCATTGATAGACCAATAGATACAGAAGATGTAGTATATAAATATATACAAAGGAATTTATTCAGTTTAAGAAATGAGTGCTTTCCATTTGCCACAACATAGATGGCAGAAGATATTATATTATATATTATTATATATATTATATATTAGAAGATATTATATTAACTGAAATAAGTAAAAAAGAAAAAGAGAAATACCATATAATTTTAATTGTATGTGGAGTCTAAACAAACAAACAACAAGAAAACAGACTGTTAAATGTAGAGAACAAATTGGTGGTTGCCAAAGGGGAGTTGGGTGGAGGGAAAGATAAAATAAAGGAAATTAAGAGGTACAGTTATAAAGTAAATAAGTCAAAGAGATGAATAGTACAACATGGGGAATGTAGTCAATAAGATTGTAACAATGTTGAATGGTGACAGATGGTGACTGTACTTACTGTGGAGAGATTTGAGTAATGTATAGAGTTGTTGAATCAATGTTGTGCACCTAAAACTAAGATAATATTTTATGTTAATTACTCTTCAATCAAAAAATGTGTTGTGGGGGGATAAACTCCAGGTTGGAGGAAGGAGTTGCTATTAGCAGATGTTCACCAGTGTTTACTAGGATGATGGCAGGTCTTAGTTCTTTTTCTTCTTTTTTAAAATTACACCTTCATTCAGCTATAGTTTGAATACTGAAGGTATTATGTCTTTCTTTCTTTCTTTTTTTTTTTTTAGATAGAGAGAGAGCACATTTTTTTAGAGGGAAAGAGAGGGAAGGAGAGCAGTGTCTGCAAGCAGGGGAAGGAAGGAGGGGAAAATGGAGAGGGACAGGCTCTTCAGCAGGCTCAAGGCTGAACACAAGGCTCCATGCCAGGCTTGAGATCATGATCCTGAGATCATGATCTGAGCAGAAATCAGTCAAAAGCTTAACCAACTCAGTCACCCAGGTGCTCCTCACAAAGGTATTATTTCTTGACCTATTTGTTTCTGAAACAGATATTTGCTTGGAAAGACATTAATAAAAATATTTTTAACAGGAGGAGCTTTGAGTGTGCTCATCTAGAACAATAACCAAATAACAAATGAAGAACCCAGGGTATAGGACATTGTGTAGGCAATGCTGCCATTTTTGTAAAAAGGCAAAAAAAAAAAATAGATGTGCATGTTTGCTCATATGTTCATTAAATGGACTTGTAAGAATGACATGGTCTCTCTGGTACAGACACTTCACGAATGACCATTTTATGTGGAGGGACATATTATTATATACATATATGTCTTACACCTCTTGAATTATAAACTATACAGTGGATTTCCACTTAACAAGTAAATAAAATAAATAAATAAAAGTTAAAGCCAGAACATGGCTACCAAGGACACAAGTTTACTCCCTATTCAGTTTGCACTCCAACTGGAAATAGTGCCTTTTAGTTCCTGCACTAACCACTCAAAGTTAACAAAAACTTCCTGGGTTTCAGGGCTCAGTCTTTGACAGTCCCTCACTTCAGACACTAGCTGCACTTGGGGGATTACCTGGGTCACCTGGACCTCCAGCTGTCTACCAATTTGATGGTTCCTATAATCCCCCTTGATAATTAACCAGAATGATCAACAAAAGTTAGGAAAGTTTTATACTTACAAATACAGCTTTATTTGAAAGGATATACATAAGGTGAGGTCTGGGAGTGAGTATACTTTTCCATGCCTCTCCACATGGAATCATGATTCATCACTTTCCTAGAACATCAATGCAAACATCAACCAAGAAGCCCACACCACTGAGCCTTGAATTCCAGAGTTTTGATGGGGATTAAATTGCATAGACATGATTAATCAAATCATTAGCCCTCGATTGAACTCAGTTTCCAAACCCCGTTCTCCTCCACAGATCCAGCTGTCCATGTCTCCCCTGCCCCCACTTCACATGGTTGGTCTGTCACCAACCACTAACCGGAAGCTATCTAGGATCCTGCCAAGAATGACTTCATTAGCATAAGAAAGTCAACTCCTATCACTTAGGGAATTCCTAGGGCTTTTGAAGCTCTGTGCCAGGAATTAGGGACAAGGACTAGATACCCTCTTTATTAAGTTTCATTCCCCATAGAGTTTGGGCTGTCCAACGTTAACAGGGGGGCCATGAGTGCTATTTCACCAGGACTCAGGCCTGAGTTTTCTGATTCTAGATTCAGATTCTGACTGGCCTGGAGCCTGGGGCCTGGTTATGGTTTCCTTTGGGGGTCACTGAGAAGCCTCCTGCTTGGGATCCAGTGTCCTCCTCTCACTCATGAAGCCAAAAACACACCATATGAATGAATGGTCCTGATGCCTTTCAGTTTCCTTCCTGACAATGGCTGTGTTTCTCAGAAAAGGAGCCCTCAACTTTGATTTCACTTTCTATTCTGGGAAATGCAGAGCTCTGCAATGTGATGGGCTTCTTGCCTTTGTGCAGGTTCCTGTGAGGGTGGAGCTGAGGCCACAGGTGTTTTAAGTTTGGCCAACTCTTCACTGTCAGCTCTTTATCTCTGTGGTGACCACACCAGCACACAGGACCTGTTCCAGTGCAAGGCCAGTCTGAGGAGAGCAGCGCTCCTGCTGTGGGCTGTAGGGAGCACTTCAGCCAGTCTCAGCATTTCCTGAGCTGCCCAGAGACACGTTCAGAGCTCAACACTGACAGCAGAAGTCTCTTTTCCTCCAGGAGCTGGTAAGCAAGAAATTATTTTGGATTGAGGCCACGTCTAAAATTGGAATTACAGATCTGTAGGCCTAAGGTTGAGAGAGACTGGATGTTCGATTTTGGGGGCTGTGGATTTGAGGGGTGGATGGGTATGGATGGCTGTAAACCACTTAGAGCATTTAACTATTTGGGACATTTTCAGAGGGCAGCTGGAGAACAAACTTTATTCCTATGAACACAGAGGGATTATGTGAATGTCAGGGGTGTCAGTGGGTTGGGGATTTCCCCAAGAACTTCTGGATCAGACACCCCCATCTCATGCCTAAATACCTTTCACTAAAGAGACAATGCATCTTATGTGTTAAGAAACAAAATTCAACTAAAAATTTTAAAGAGCTAGTTAGCTTTATTAAGTGACTCATGAGTTAGGAATCATCTTACCTAGCAAATAGCAAGGAACTCCACAGAGCTGTAGGAAAGGACATGTTTTTAAAGGTAGAAAAGGAAGGGTAAAGGAAAGAAATTATTAGCTAAGAATCTATTATTTTAGTCAAAATTACTCTCCTAAGGGGAAATGAAAGGGTCTATCAGCAAATTTCCTAGTGCTGACCAGGAAATACAAAGTTCACTGTTTAAAGGGCTCATTCCTTTGGTATTTAAACTGTAGTTAGGCATTAGGTTTTGGTTACTGAGTTGAGGCCTTAATTTAACTGTCTTCCTATGGCCCTGTGGCCATGTGACCCTGTAGCCCTTTTTCACAATTACCTGCTTTTGATCAGACTCAGCTTAAGTTATAGGTGTGATCAAAATGTACGATACTGGTGTCACTTTCAGGTACTGTTCAGTGTTCTTGCTGTTTTTGCTGATCTTTGCATGGTATTCACCTGTCATCATGTTTTTGCTTAATCTCTGTGATATTCCCAGGTTATGACTTCATATTCATAATTTTTGAATTATCCATCTACATCCTTTTTCTGATGGTCCAGTCTCAGGGAGATTACTTACTTGATGGTTACCATCTGTGAACATGCATTTACAACTTCTGAGAGAGTACTATCTACTTGTCAGATTATTATGATTTTTATGAGCAGGATATTTTTTAATGGTTAGAGTGCACATTGAAGCCATGGTTCCCAAGACCCCAACAATCAAATGTAAGTCAAAGAGAGATCCCACCAAAGGAGTCTTTTTAAGCCAAGCAGCTTGCTCAGTGATCTTACGTAGCTGTGTTTCAACTTCCCCAGAAGTGTTAATCCAGATGCACCAGGTGGTGTTGGTCACAATATAAACAGCTCTTGTTTGGAGAAAAGATAATAAGGGGGGATATCTTATTGTCAAGAGGATTTTTGGCTAGAGAGTCTAAGCAGTTTTTTTGGGCAGCTATTGTGTTAGCCATGGATTTCGTAATATCTTTCAGAGTTAAGGAAAAGTTCTGGATCAAACTGGCATATAAATTTACTCTTAACCAGAGAAGCATGATCTTGCCAAAGGATGCAAACCCAGAGTCATGAATGCCTCTGGTTGGTCTCTTTTCTTTCTTTCTTTTTTTTTTTTTTAAAGATTTTATTTATTTATTTGACAGAGAGAGATCACAAGTAGGCAGAAAGACAGGCAGAGAGAGAGGAAAGGAAGCAGGCTCCCTGCTGAGCAGAGAGCCCGATGCGGGGCTCGATCCCAGGACCCTGAGATCATGACCTGAGCCGAAGGCAGCAGCTTAACCCACTGAGCCACCCAGGCGCCCCCTTTTTTTTTTTTTTAAGATTTTATTTATTTATTTGAGAGAGAGAGAGAGAGAGAATGAATGAGGGAGAGAGAACGTGAGAGGACAGGTTCAGTGGGAGAAGTAGACTCCCTGCCAAGCAGGGAGCCCAATGTGGGACTAGATCCAGGGACTCCAGGATCATGACCTGAGCCAAAGGCAGCCGCTTACCAACTGAGTCACCCAGGCACCCTCTGGTTCGTCTTTTTTTTTTTTTTTTTTAAATTCAATGATGTAAACCTGAGAGAGCCACCCAGGCACCTTCTGGTTGGTCTTTTTTTAAACTCAATGATGTAAACCTAAGAGAGCCGATCAATGAGAGGTCTTATTTTGATTGTGAAGGGTTAGGAACACAATTAGATTTTCTCTTAGCCTAAAATAAAAGGTTGTTTTACAGTTTATTCCCCTTGTGAGCAATGAGCTCAGACATAACAGCTGAAGGCATTATTTTTCCAGGATTATGCCAGAGTAAAGGAAAGGGAAAGAAGAAAGTGCTTCTCCTTTAGTTAAAGTATGAAGACTTGATCCGTTGTCACGATGAAAGCAGTCTACCTCGATGTCAGGTACTTATCTTCCTCATCAATTTTATTTAGAGGTATCTAGAATCTGTGCAGGACAAGGTGCAGGGAAAACCTTCTTTAGCTGTGCAATGTGAACCCAAGACTCAACACCTTATAATTTTCTAGCAATGTCTGATTGAGAGCACTTGGTAAGATCCCTTTCAATGGAGTCAAAAGCTGTATTCCTCTTATGTTTCTAGAATACTCAGTCACCAGGTTCTAGACTGTGTCTGATAGGATTCTTTGAATTGGGAGGTGGGATGACTTCTCTAATCTACTGATGATAGGTTTTATGGTAAAACATTAGAGATTTTGCTTTAGTTGGTCATACTAGCAGGCGACATCAAGGGATCAGCAGAAAGTTGTATTTCCAATAGACGTTGGTCTTCCAGTGACTATGTTGTGTGGGGTGAGTTTACATGCCCCAAATGGGTACTGCAAACAGTCAGTAAGTCCAAAGGCAATATACCTTAGGGCAGGGAAATCCAGTAGTTTTGGCTAGTTTAAAAATTTTAAGTTTGATCTCTCAACCTTACCTAATGATTGAGGGTGATAGGACTAGTGATGATTCCAAGAAGTTTGAATGGTTTTTGTTAAGGCTGATATGATTTGTCCAATGAAGAGGCTGCCTCAATCACTGGAGATTGTGGAAGCTATACTGCACGTGGGAAACACATTTTCTAACAGTACCTTTGGCACTGTGAAGGCTTTAACTTTGTAGCAGGTGAAATTTTCAACCTTACTGGAAAATATATATACAATATCAAGAACATATTGATAACCCACAGCTGCAGGTCTTCATAAGTCTAGAGGGACTAAGATGTGAGGCCTCTGGGGGCTAAAATAATTTCTCCAGGATAATGGACCTGAGAAATCAGACATTGATTGTAGACTGTTTCCACAATTTTATAGAAATTTCCCCACTAATGTCCAGTCATAGTTTGAGTCATCTTAAATGGACCATGATGGGTAAAGGAATGAAAAAAAGCAAAACAAAACAACAAACAAAGAAACAATGGAGTTTACCAGGGAAAGAATCAAGCAACTGCCTTGGGTTTCCCAAGCCCTGACTATTTAATTTACAGCTGTTGGTTACCCATCATGTTTCATCTGATTCAAAAGCAGAGGGTTGCCATGTTACACTGACATCAGAATGGCAGAAATCTCACAATGAGGGGACGTTTTTGCAGCGGCAGAATGGATTTTATCCACATGTGCCACATTCTTTATAGATGCTTTTGCTGCCTGCCTTTACATAAGAGTCAGCTGGGGCATTCTCCTGATATTCTGGTTCAGTCCTTTTAGTGTGAGCATCAGTTTTGATGACAGCAGTTTCAGAAGGTAAAAGGGTAATTTTAAGAGATAACATTATACTAGGACATATCAAATTTCCAGGAATTACACATAATTTCTACAACACTTATATACCTGTACAAATAAAACGTAAAACTCAGGATCTTTGTTTTCTAGGAAGATCACTTAAATGGTAAGGGAACTTTTACAATGTATTAGTAAAGGTAGATCAAATGTTTAAAACAGACAACTCTTTGTCCTTTTAACAGATAAGAAACCAAATTCTAATTTTGTACCAGCTTACTTATATGTGAGAACATATTCATTGCAATGTTAGTCAGTCCTGACCATGAATAAATTCCTTTTCAAAGACTCCTTTTTCACAGTCTTAATACAAATTTCTTTTGCATCAAAAAAAGTCATCTCTCATCCACATACTTTTTTTTTAACCAAAAGCACATGCCCTACTTTTTTTTCATTTAGAGAAGTTTCCTTTTTAAAAAATTTTTAGTAGCTCTAGCCACACACATTAATTAGAGTTCTTAACATTTAGAAACTTTAATGTCTAAGAAAAGTAAAGGGTAAGTACTTGTTAAGTGTATGTCATACCAATATTCTTTAGATTGTACATTTATAAATACATATCATGATTTATGGAAATGTGCTTTTTTATAGTAGTTTCTTGTATTTCCAGTAGTGTGATTACTGGATCATAGGGTAGTCCTATTTTTAGCTTTTTGAGAAACTTCTATACTGTTTTCTACTGTGCCTGTCTTAGCTTGCATTCCCACCAACAGTGTACCAGGATTCCTTTTTCTACACATCCTCCCTTACACTTTTTTTCCTTGTGTTTTTCATTTTAACCTTTTGGTTATCTTATTGTGGTTTTGTTTGGCATTTCCCTAATGTGATTTTGAGCATCTTTCCATGTGTCCGTCGGCCATCTGGATGTCTTCTTTGGTGAAATGTCTGTCCTTGTCTTGTACCCAATTTTCCCCTTTAAAAAAAAATTTAAATTCAATTAGCCAAAGTATAATACATCATTAGTTTTTAATATATTGTTCACTGATTCATTAATTTAGTATAACAGTCAGTGTTCATCATATCATATGCCCTCTTTAATGTCCATTTTTAAATTGGATTATTTTTGTGTTTTGATGTATCAATTCCTTGCATATTTTGGACACTAACTCTTTATCTCATATATCATTTACAAATATCTGATCCAGTTCAGTAGGTTGTTTCTTAGTTAATAGTTTTCTTTGATATGCACAAGATTTTTATTTTGATGAAGTCCTAATAGTTTATTTTTGCTTTTATTTCTCTGCCTCAGGAGAGTGGTCTAGAAAATGTTGCTTTGGCCAATGTCAAAGACTTTACTTCCTGTGTTCTCTTCTAGGATTTTTATGGTTTCAGGTCTCATATTTAGGTCTTTAATTCATTTTGGATTAATTTTTGAATTAATTTTTGTGTGGTCCAGTTCCATCCTTTGGCATGTAGCTCTCCAGTTTTCCCAACACCATTTGTTGAAGACTCTATCTCTTGCCCATTGCATATTCTTTCCTGCTTTGTCAAAGATTAATTGACCATATAATTGTGGGTTTATTTCAGGGTTTTCTATTCTTTTGCATTGATAGAAGTGTCTATTTTTATGTCAGTGCCATACTGCTTTTATGATTACAGTTTTGTAATATAACTTGAACCCTGGAATTGTGATACCTTCAGTTTTGTTTTTCTCTCTCAAGGTTCCTTTGGCTATTTAAGGTCTTTTTTTTTCCCCCATAGAAATTTTAGGATTATTCATTCCGTGCCTGTGAAAATTGCTCTTGGTATGTCTGTAGAGCTTGCATTGGAACTGTAGATTTCTTTAGGTAATAAAGACGTTTTAACAATATTTGTTCTTCCCACTCAAGCATGGAATGTCTTTCAATTTCTTTGCATTGCCTTGATTTTCTTTCATCAGTGTTTTATAGTTTTCAGAGAACAGTTCTTCCACCTCTTTGGTTAAGTTTATTCCTAGATATTTTAGTGTTTTTTGGTGGAATTATAAATGGGATTGTTTTTCTAGTTTCTCTTTCTGCTGCTTTATTGTTAGCATATAGTAATACAACAGATCTCTATACATTGATTTCATATCCTGTGACTTTACTGAATTTATTTACTAGTTCTAGGAGTTATTTGATGGAGTCTATAGTGTTTTGTGTATATCATACATGTCATCTGCAAATAATAACTTTTACTTCCTGCTTGTCAATTTGAATACTTTCTGTGACTTTATGTAGTCTAATTACTATGGCTAGGACTTCTAACCTATGTTGAATACAAGTGGTAAGAGTGGACATCCTTCTCTTGTTCCTGACCTTAGGTGAAATTCTCCCAGTTTTTCTCAACAGAGTATGATGTTCACTGAGGGTTTTTCATATATGGCCTTTATTATGTTGAAGTATGTTACCTCTAGACCTACTTTGTGTAAAGTTTTTATCATAAGTGGATGTTATACATTGTCAATGCTTTTTCTTCATCTATTTAAGTAATCACATGGTTTTCATTCTTTTCCTTATCGATGTGTCCCATTGATTATTTTGCAAACATTGGACCACACTTTTACCCTGAGAATAAATCCCACTTGATTTTTTTTCTCAAGCTATTTTTAAAATACATTTTCCCTCCAAGTTTTTATTTAAATTCCAGTTAGTTAATTATACAGTGTAATATTAGATTCAAGTGCAGACTTCAGTGATTCAGCACTTACATACATCACCCAGTACTCATCACAAGTGTCCTGCATAATACCCATCACATGTTTAAGCCATGTACCCTGCCCACCTTCCCTCCAGTAGTCATTGGTTTGTTCTCAAAGCTAAGAACCTGTTTCTTGGTTTTACCTTGGTTTACCTGTCACTCCATGTTCATTTTTTTGATTCTTAAATTCCACATATGAGTGAAATGATATGGTATTTATATTTCTCTCATTGAATTATTTTCTTAGCACAATATTCTCTAGCTCCATCCACATTTCAAATGGCAAGATTTTATTCTTTCTTATGGCAGAACAATATTCCATTGTAAGATACCTATATATCTATATCTATATCCATATATATCTCTCACATCTTCTGTATATATATATAGAGATATATATATATATCTCACATCTTCTTTATCTATTCACCAGTCAATGGATATTTGGGCTCTTTCCATAATTTGGCTATTGTTGGTAATGCTGCTATAGACATCAGGATGCATGAATCCCTTTGAATCAGTATTTTTGTCTCCTTTGGGTAAATACTTAGTAGTAAAATGGCTGGATCCTAAGGTAGTTCTATTTTAACTTTTTGAGGACTCTCCATACTGTTCCGGAGTGGCTGTACCAGTTTGCATCTGCCAACAGTGTAAGAAGGTTACCACTTCTCTGCATCCTCACCAACACCTGTTGTTTCTTGTGTTGTTAATTTTAGCCATTTGACAGGTGTGAGGTAATAGCACATTGTAGTTCTGATTTGTATTTCCCTGATGATGAGTAATGTTGAACATCTTTTCATGTTCTGTTAGCCATCTGTATGTCCTCGTTGGGGTCATGTCTATTCATGTCTTCTATTTTTTAATTGGATTAGTTGGTTTTGGTGTTGAGCTTATAAATTCCTTTTGTATCTGGACACTAATCTTGTTATCAGATATGTCATTTGCAAATATCTTCTCCCATTCCATAGGCTGCCTTTTAGTTTTATTGATTGTTTCTTTTGCTCTAAAGAAGCTTTTAATTTTGATGAAGTCCTGGTAATTTATTTTTCCTTTCCTCCCCTTGCCTCAAGAGACATGTTGAGTTAGAAGTTGCTTCAGCTAATGTTAAAGAAGTTACTTTGATTTTAGGACTTTAATGGTTTCCTGTCTCACATCTAGATCTTTAAATCATTTTGAATTTACTTTTGTATATGGTATAAGAAAGTGGTCCAGTTTCATTGTTCTGCATGTTGGTGTCCAGTTTTCCCAAGACCATTTGTTGAAGAGACTGTTTCTTCTCTGCCCACCCCCCCACTGGAAATTCTTTCTTTCTTTGCCAGAGATTACTTGACCAAACCACTGGGGGTCCATTTCTTGCTTTTATATTCTGTTCCATTGATCTATGTGTCTGTTTTTGTGCCAGGACTCTACTGCTTTGGTCACTACAACTTTTTATATAACTCAAAGTCCAGAATTATGATGCATCTCATTTTGCTTTTCTTTTTCAAGATTGCTTTGGCTATTTGGGGTCTTTTGTGGTTCCATGTGAATTTTAAGATTATTTTTTCTAGCTCTGTGAAAAATACTTATGGTATTTGATAAAGATTGCATTAAATGTGTAGATTGCCTAGGATAATATAGACATTTTAACAATATTTGTCTTTCCTATCCGTGAGCATGGAATTCTTTTCCATTTCTCTGTGTCATCTTTAGTTTTGTTCATCAGTGTTTTATAGGTTTTCTGTGTACAGGTGTTTTAAGTCTTTGGCTAGGTATCTTATGTTTCTTGGCATAATTGTAAATGGTATTGATTCCTTAATTTCTCCTTCTTCTGCTTCGTTACTGATGTATACAAATGCAACAGATTTCTATAGGTTTATTTTGTATCTTGTGACTTTACTGAATTCTTGTATAAGTTCTAGCCAGTTTTTGTGGAGTCTTTCAGGTTTTCTACACACAGTAACAGGTCATCTGCAAAAATTTGACTTCTTCCTTGCCAATTTGGATGCCTTTTATTTCTTTTTGTTTTTAGATTGCCAAAGCTAAGGACTTCCAGCATAATGTTAGATAACAGTGGTGAACGTGAATGTCCCAGTCCTGTTCCTGACCATACAGGAAAAACTCTCAGTTTTTCCCCATTGAGGATGATATTAGCTGTGCGTCTTTTATACATGGCCTTTCTTACTTTGAGGCATGCTTCCTCTAACCCCCTCTGTTGAGAGTTTTTTTTTAAATCATGAATTGATCTTGTACTTTGTGAAATGCTTTTTCTACATCTACCGAAAGAATAATAGTGTCCTTATCCTTTCTTTTATTAATGTGGCATATCACATTGATTGATTTGCAAAATTTGAACCACCATTGAAGTCCAGGAATAAATCTCACTTGATCATGGTGAATGATTCCGTAAAGGAATCTGTATTGTTGGATTCATTTTGCTAACATTTTATTGATAATTTTTGCATTCATGTTTATCAGTGATATTGGTGTGTAGTTCTCCTTTTTAGTGGACTCTGTGGTTTTGGAATCAGGGTAATGCTGTCCTCATAGAAAGAATTTGGAAGTTTTCCTTCTATTTCTCTCTTTTGGAACAATATGAGAAGAATAGGTATTAATTCTTCTTCACATGTTTGTAGAATTCAACTGTGAGGCTAGCTCATCCTTGACTTTTGTTTTTTGGGAGATTTTTGATTATTGATTCAATTTCTTTGCTGATTATGGTCTGTTAAGGTTTTCTATTTCTTTCTGTTTCAGTTTTTGTAGCTTATGTTTTTAGGAAATAATCCATTTCTTGTAGGTTGTCCAATTTGTTGGCATATAGTTTTTCATAATAATCTCTTATTGTTTGTATTTTTGTGGTATTCCTTGCTGTTTCTCCTCTCTGATTTGTGATTTCATTTAATTGGCTCTTTTCCTTTTTCCTTCTGTTAAGACTGGCTAGTGTGTTATCAATTTTCTTAATGTTTTCAAAGAACTGGCTTCTGGTTTCATTAATACCCCCTCCTATCCTCCTCCTCCTTCTTCTTCCTTCTTCTTCTTTCTTTTTCCCCTCCTCCACCTCCTCCTCCTCCTTCTCCTCTTCTTCTTCCTCCCTTCTTCTTCTTCCTTCTCTTCTTCTTCCTTCCTTCTTCTTCTCCTCCCCCTCCTCCTCCTTTTTCCTCTTCTCCTTCTCCTTTCTCTTTCCCTTCTCCTTCTCCTCCTCCTTCTCCACATCATTTATATCTGCTCTAATCTTTTATTTCCCTTCTTCTGCTGATATTCTTTTTTGAGATTTTTCCTACTTCTTTAGGCAGGCCTGTATCTTATGACCACTTTTGCTGCCTCCCAAATTTTTAGACTGTTGTGTCTTCATTTTCATTTGTTTTCATGTAATGTTTATTTCCTCTTTGACTTCTAATGAGTTAATGCTCTTTAGTAGTATGTTGTTTAACATCCATTTATTTTTGGTCTTTCCAAATTTTTCTTGTGGTTGACTTCTCATTTCATACTGTTATTTTCAGAAAATATAGATGGTATGATCTCTTTCTTTTTGTACTTAATGAGGATTGCTCTTTGGTCCAGTTTGTGATCTATTCTGCAGAATATCCAATGTGCACTTCAAAAGAATGTCCAGTGTGTATTTTGGTGACATAGGGTGCAATGTTTTGAATATATCTGTTAAGATCATTTGGTCCAGTGTGTCATTCAAAGCTACTGTGGCCGTATTGCTTTTCTACTTATATGATCTTTCCATTGATGTAAGTACAGTGTTAAAGACCCAGCTATTACTGTATTATTATCAATGAGTACCTTTTTGTTTGTTATTGTTTTATATATTTGGGTGCTCCCATGTTGGAGGTATAAATATTGACAATTGTTAGATCTCCTTGTTGAATACTTCTCTTGATTATGATATAGTGCCCTTCTTCACTTGTCACCTTCTTTGGTTTAACATCTGGTTTGTCTGTTACAAGTATCACTTCTCCAACTTTCTTTTGAGGTCCATTTCCATAATTATTTCTCCAACCCTTCACTTGCAATGTGCAGGTGTCTCTAGGTCTGAAATTAATCTCTTTTAGGAGGCATATAGATAGGTCTTTTTAAAAAAAGTGCATTCTGACACCCCATGTCTTTTTATTGGAACATTTAGTCCATTTACATTCAGAGTAATTACTGATAGATACATATCTAGTGTCATTTTATTACTTGTTTTGTCATTATTTCTGGAGATTTTCTCTGTTCTTTTCTTGCTTTTGTCACTTTTGGTGTCCCCTTTTATATTTCTTGCAGGGCTGGTTTACTGGTCATGAAGTCCCTTAGAATTGTTTGTCTGGGAAACTCTTTTATCTCTCTTTCTATTCTGTTTTTTTTTTTTAAATTTACTAATGTCTATTATCTTTTATTTTTTATCTCTCCTTCTATTCTGAATGATAGCCTTCCTGGTTAAAGTATTCTTGACTACAGATTTTTCCCATTCAGCATGTTGACTATATCATGCCACTCTCTTAGGGATTGCCAAGTTTCTCTTGAAAGATCAGCAACCAGCCTTGTCAGTTTTCTTTTGTCTACCTCCTCCTTCTC
Source organism: Lutra lutra (assembly GCF_902655055.1). Taxonomy (NCBI): domain Eukaryota; kingdom Metazoa; phylum Chordata; class Mammalia; order Carnivora; family Mustelidae; genus Lutra; species Lutra lutra. The sequence goes on from NC_062282.1 coordinate 152,194,337, forward strand.
CTCCTCCTCTTCTTCCTCCTCCTCCTTCTCTTCTTCTTCTTCTTCTTCTTCATCCTCACTCTTATTCTTTTTCTTCTTCTTCTAAGTATACAATGGCTTTATTTTTATTTTTAAAATTTTATTTAAATTCAATTTAACATATACTGTATTATTAGTATCAGAATTAGAATTTAGTGGGGGCACCTGGGTGGCTCAGTGGGTTAAGCCGCTGCCTTCGGCTCAGGTCATGATCTCAGGGTCCTGGGATCGAGCCCCACATCGGGCTCTCTGCTCAGCAGGGAGCCTGCTTCCTCCTCTCTCTCTGCCTGCCTCTCTGCTTACTTGTGATCTCTCTCTGTCAAATAAATAAATAAAAAAAAATCTAAAAAAAAAAAAGAATTAGAATTTAGTGATTCATCAGTTGCATACAACACCCAGTGCTTATTACTTCGAGTACCCACCTTAATATCCATCACCTAATTATACCATCCCAATACATCCCACGTCCCTTCCAGCAACCCTCAGTTTGCACTTTCTTAGAGTTAAGAGTGTCTTATGGTTTGTTTCCCTCTCTGTTTTCATCTTATTTTGTTTTTTCTCCCCTTCCCCTATGTTCATCTCTTTTGATTCTTAAATTTCACATATGAGTGAAACATTATGGTATTTGCTTTCTCTGACTGACTTATTTTGCTTAGCATAATGCTTTTTAGTTCCATCCAAGTTGCTGCAAATGGCAAGATTTCACTCTTTTTGATGGGTCAGTATATCTATCTATCTATCATCTATCTATCATCTATCTATCATCTATCTATCTATATCTATATCTATATCTATATCTATATCTATATCTATATCTATATCTATATCTATCTATCTATATCTATATCTATATCTATATCTATATCTATCTATATCTCCCCTCTTCTTTATCCATTCTTCTGTTGATAAACACCTGGGCTCTTTCCATTGTTTGGCTATTGTGGACATTGCTGCTATAAACATTGGGGTGCATGTGTCCTTTCAAATCACTATGTTTGTATCCTTCAGATAAATACCTAGTAGTTCAATTGGTTATAATGCACCTCTATTTTTAACTTTTTGAGGAAAATCCATACTGTTCTCCAGAGTGGCTGCAATGGTTGGTATTCCCACCAACAGTGTAAGTGTAAGAGAGTTCCCCTTTCTCTGCATTTTTGCCAAAATCTGTTGTTTCCTGAGTTGTTCATTTTAGTCTTTCTGACCAGTGTGAGGTGGTATCTCATTATGGTTTTTGATTTGTGTTTTCCTGATAATGAGTGATGTTGAGCATCTTCATGTGTCTGTTGGTCATGTGCATGTCTTCTTTGGAGAAGTATCTGTCCATGTCTTCTGCCCATTTTTTGACTGGATTTTTGTTTTTTTCAGTGTTGAGTTTGATAAGTTCTTTATAGATTTTGGATACTAGACTATTATCTGATAAGACATTTGCAAATATTTTCTCTAATTCCACGAGTTGCCTTTAGTTTTATTGATGGTTTCTTTGCTGTGCAGAAGATTTTTTATATTGATGAAGTCCCAAAAGTTCATTTTTGCTTTTGTTTCCCTTGCCTTTCGAGATTTATCTAGTAAGAAGTTGGTGTGGCCTGGGTCAAAGAGGTTTTTGCCTGTGTTTTTCTCTAGGATTATTATGGATTCCTGTCTCACATTTAGGTCTTTCATTTGTTTTTAGCTTATTTTTGTGTATAATGTGAGAACATGGTCCAGTTTCATTCTTCGTCATGTGGTTGTCCATTTTTCCCAACACCACTTGTTGAAGACATTGTCTTGTTTTTACTGGATATTCCTTCCTGCTTTGTCAAATATTAATTGACTATTGAGTTGAAGGTCCATTTCTGGGTTCTCTATTCTGTTCCATTGTTCTGTGTGTCTGTTTTTGTGTCAGTCCCATATTATTTTGATGATTGCAGCTTTCTAACACAGCTTGAAGCCATATTTTGATGCCCCCAGCTTTGTTTTTCTTTTTCAACATTCCTTTGGCTACTTGGGGTCTTCTGTTTCCATATAAATTTTGGATTGTTTGTTTCAGCCCTGTGGAAAATGTTAGTGGTATTTAGATAGAAATTACACTGAATGTGTAGGTTGATTGGGTAGCATAGACATTTTTAACAATATTTTTCTTGTTTCTTTTAAGATTTTTTCCTTATTGCTATATTTTGCAAATTTAATTACAATATGTCTTGGTGTTGATCTGTTTTTGTTGAATTTGGTGGGAGTTCTCTGTGCCTCCTGAATTTGGATGTCTATTTCCTTTCCTAGATTTGGGAAGTTTTAAGCTATGATTTCTTCAAATAAATTTTCTGTCCTGTTTTCTCTCTCTTCTTCTTCTGGGACTCTTATAATACAAATGTTACTATGTTTGATGGAGTTACTGAGTTCTCTAAGTCTCTTCTTGTGTTACATATTTCTTTTTTTTCATTTTTGTTCAACTTCATTTTTTTTTAATCTTCCTCTTAAAAATCTTTTGCTTTTGGGGCACCTGGGTGTCTCAGTGGGTTAAGCCTCTGCCTTCGGCTCAGGTCATGATCTCAGGGTCCTGGGACTGAGCCCCGCATGGGGCTCTCTGCTCAGCGGGGAGCCTGCTTCCCCCCACCCCCGCCTGCCTCTCTGCCTACTTGTGATCTCTCTCTCTCTGTCAAATAAATAAATAAAATATTAAAAAAAATCTTTTGCTTTTATTTTCACTTCTTTTTTAAAAAATGTTTATTTTATTTTATTTTTTTTCACTGTTCCAAAATTCATTGTTTATGTACCATACCTAGTGTTCCATGCAATACGTGCTCTCCACAATACCCACTACCAGGCTCACCCCACCCCTGCCCCTTCCCCTCCAAAACACTCAGTTTTTCTCTCAGAGATCAGTGTCTCACAGTTTATCTCCCCTTCTGATTTCCCCCAACTCACTTCTCCTCTCCATCTCCCAATGTCCTCTGTGTTACTCCTTATGCTCCATAATTTTGTTTTATCCTCTTTATCACTTATTCATTCCTCTCCTTCTTCTACCCTTGTATTCACTGCATCCAGTCTGTTTTGAATGTCAATTATTGCATTTTTCATTTCTGTTTTTTAACTCTTTTATCTCTTTGGTATGGACCTCCCTGAAGTCTTCCATTCTTTTCTCAAGTCCAGTATATTTGTGATTGTTGCTTTAAATTATCCATAAGGCATATTACTTATATGTTTTGATTAGATCTCTGGATATGACCTCCTCTTGTTATTTCAGTTAGGATGAATTATTCTGCCTTGGTATTTTGTTTAAGTCACTGTGTTCTTCTTCTCTGTGTTAGAAAAGCCTGCTATGTTTCTGCTCCTGAGAGTAATGTCTGTGGCCTGGTGCTTTTTGATATCTCTGGTGTGTGCTGCATACACGCAGCTACTGTGTTTTGGCTACTTTGTCCTTCCAGGCTGTCATCTGCAGAGGCTGTCCTTTCCTACAGTGGACAGTGTTTGAACCTTTTCCAGAGTGTGGTGAGTTTTAACTAGGTGTGCTCTGGTCTATTTGCTAAATGAGACCTGATGCTACTTCAGTGAGAACTTGTAAAAGTCTCTGGTCTAGAGATACAGTGTGTGTGGTGGTTTCTGCTTGTCTTCTGGGGGAGTGGTGTGCTGTATTGGGACCAAGGCAAACTTCACCAAGATGGGCAGTTCTGGTAGAACATGGGTTTGTGAGACCTCGTGTAAGTAGGTTAGGCAGCCAGTGTTGGTGCTCAGTTGTTTAATGCAAGTGATTCTCTGTTTATGCTGGGGGGCAGGGGTAGGGAAATGGTTCCATCTAGCTCATTGTCCTCAGAAAGGATTCTTCATGCTACTGTTTTCAGGGAAGTACTCTCAGTAGAGTGACGTCTCCCATTTGTGTGTCCTAGGTATTTTTCAGATCACTATATTTTTTAAGATTTTATTTATTTATTTGACAGAGAAAGAGAGAGAGAGAGAGAGAGATCACAAGTAGGCAGAGAGGCAGACAGAGAGAGAAGGGGAAGCAGGCTCCCCACCGAGCAGAGAGTCTGACTTGAGGCTTGATCACAGGAACTTGGGATCATGACCTGAGCCAAAGGCAGAGGCCCAACCCACTGAGTCACCCAGGTACCCCCAGATCACTGTTTTAACTCTATTTTTGGGTCATTTGTCTGCCCTCCCTCCAGGAGCAATGCAGTTTCCTCCCAACTCTATCCCAACCAAGCCACCAATCTTAAGCTCTAGTCTTTGAGCCCCACCAATTAAAAATTTTACAAAAATCAGCCAGTGGCTTTCGGGTAGTGTTTTCCTTGTGCATCCCTCTGTGTGTTCCTCTCTGTTGCCTTTCTCTGTGACCAGAGAGACCAAAATGGTAAGTATAATTCTAAGTTGTAAATCTCCCTGAGGCCTGGCAGCAGTTTGGTGGGACCCTAATTACAATGGAGTTCAACACACATTTCTCTTCAACCACATCTAGTAGAAAATCAAATCAAAACCCACATTTTTGTTTGGCATTATTTTGTGGCTCCCAACCTCATATAACCAAGTCAAGTTTTCAGGACCCACAAAAAAGTCTTGTAATTTTTATAGCTTCCAGAACCATAGTTCTTTTTCCCCAAGTATGTATGTATTTATTTATTATCTATCCCTTTGTTAAGTGTCTTTTTTCCATTAATTTTAATTAGCCAACATATAATACTTCATAGTTTTTGATGTAGTGTTCAGTGATTCACTAGTTGTGCATAACACCAAGTACTTAAATCCCAGTTAGATACCATACTATATAATATTAGTTTCAGGTGTACAATTAAGTAATTCAACACTTACATACAGTGCCCATGCTCATCATGACAAGTACACTCCATAAACCCCACTGTCTATTTATTCCACCCCCGTCCATGCTTCCCCTCTGGTAACCACCCATTTGTTCTCTATAATTAAAAGTCTCTTCCTGATTTTCTTCTCTATTTTTTCCTCCATGATCATCTGTTTTGTTTCCTAAATTCTACATAAGGTTGAAATAATATAGTACTTTTCTTTGAATGACACATATAGCATATGTGTCACAGAGCTATAATACTGTCTCCATCCACTTCCTTGCAAATGGCAAGATTTCATTCTTTCTTTATGGTTGAATAGTATTTCATTATATATATAAATATTAGCAGGTTCCATTAATGAAGACTGCAGGCAGGAAATGGGGGAACATACTAAACCAGCAAAGATCAGTAAATACAGACTGTGGGCTGGAACTGGGGAAGGGGTTCTAATGTGGACTTCTGGATTGAACTAAGGGTGAAGGATGGGAGTTCTGTCAGAGCCTTCTGTCAGAGATAGATTAATCCATTAAGTCAACTCAATCAGGAGCTATAAGGCAAAAGAGATCAGAGCTCAAAGCAAGATGAACTTACAATGGTCCTTGGAAATGTTGAAAAAGACAGTGAACTCAAAAGGATTCATGGGACTCCACACCTGTGTTTCTTATAGTCTCCAAATACAGTCAGAAATTTGCTTTGGATCTAGACACTGCCACCAAATTTGTTTAAAAAATTGAAACAAATAAATTCTAAAGACTTCATTAGCTTTATTAAATAATTTTTGAATTGAGTAGTATCCCAGCTAGCAAATAGAAAGGATCTCCACTGAGCTGCAAAAATGAAAAGGTTTTTAGGTAAAGTAGATAAGAAAAAAATTATTAACAGAGAATACATTGCTTTAGGCAATGTTGTCCTTCTAAGAGAAGAGGAGGGAATCTGTCAGTAAAGGTTTTAGTGCTGACCAGGATATGGCCATGCTGACTGCTGAAAGATTACATTCCTGGGGGTTAGGTACTAACTCTGCTGTTAGGTACTACGTCTTGGTTTACCAACTTGGGGCTTTAACTTAAGTGATCCATTATGGTCCTGTTGCTTTCTTTTTAACATATCTCTTCATGGAAAATAAATCTTGTGTGTATCACACTGACTTCATTTTGAGTCCTCTGCACACCATAATGTGTGCTCTGTCTTTCCTTCCTGAGACAGAACTCTACCCTTGGCAGAGGGCCCTCACCTTGAATCCTAGCTCTGAGCTTTGCTAATGGTGGGATCCTCATTGTCTGTCCCTCAACCTCATCATTTATTTGATGCTCAATTCATGGTGGAAATGATTATAATGTCTGTGTAGGGTTGTAAAGAGAATGACATGAGAAATATATCTACAGGTGCACATCTAAGCTTTGTTGGCATGGATTTCTCACATCTCCTTCCATTTCTATCCCAGCTGCAGAGGACACACTGCCAGAGGATGGAATACAAGTTCCCAGGGATTCCATAGACTACTCTGCAACTGCTACGCCTGCATTGCTTTTACAGCAGAAAATAATCAATAACAGAACTTCACATGCAACATCAGGTGAGGTATGGAACCTTAACAATAGGGCATGGGTGTGTGTGGTTAAAATTTGCTCAGCACACAGAATTTTGTTGTCCATATCTGCTTGCCCTCTAATCCTGTCATTTGGTTCCCTTTCTCTTTATTTGTGCCATTCCTTAGGACCTGTTTCAGTCAGATTTCTTCAACCTTCTGTGTATTTTCCCCCCATCCTTTGAGAATGCACAGGCATGAGACTACACCTGATGGGGTTTGAGTCTCATCTTTTTGGCTCCTCTTAAGGCCCACGTTGTATATGCCACTTGCACATTCAGTCTGGCTCATTCTGCTTTGTGTGTTCCCTGCTCTCAAAAGGGATGGTGGGGTTGTTTGCTCTCCAAAACATGAGAGGTTGTCCCTGCACATGCCAGATGCTCAGAATTTCCACTCTTCTGTATGTGAAGAATACTCCTGCTGGGTAGTCAGAAGTGTTGGCACCATGATTCTTAGTTGCTTAAGAGCTGCCCCTTTCACCCTTGACAAGCTAGACTCTCTTAGTTATCTCTTCTAAGAAGAATGTTTGCATGCCCCATTCATATATGTACCAGGTGCCAGTTCAATGTACACTTGCTCTGAATAGTTTCTTCCCCAAACATTTTTTTTTGCCATCCTCTCCTAGGTTGCAGCCTGTGGCTACCAAGGAGACCCCAGGTGAAGTGCCTGATCTGTCACAAACACACCTCTCTAGCCTGCATGTTGCCCAGACATCAGTGGTGACTTGAGGTGACTTGCTTCCTGGCCTAAAAACTGGTCTCAAACTCTTTAGGGGACAGTATACAAGTCTTTCACATTACTTTTAATCCTGGGTATATGATTTCTTCTGTTGCACCATCTCAAAGTATAAGACCCCAGTGATCAGATAGATTCAGGATTCCAGATCATGCTCAGTTTGATTGATAATTAGAGAAGGTGACAGAGGAACCTCTTTATCATGGCTGCCTTACATCCTAGTCAGCTCCTGCTTCAGTCTTTGCTAACACCATCTTTTGTTCCAATGACACTTTATACATCAGTCAGTCCCCTAGTGGATTATCTTCCTGACTTGATTTCTGTCCCCTTTATGCACATGCATGAAGCAGGTGATGGGTGGGGTCTCAGGACAGTCAGAGTAGCTCATAGCAAGTCCCAGGTGGATAGTCCAACATATTTTTTTAGAACATGGGAATCCATGCCACCTGCTATTTCTGCTCTGGGGAAAATAAAAAGAACCCTTTCAACACCTTGTTTCATGAGCCAACATACTTTCTAGATAAAAGAAAAAACATTTGCAGTCATTAAAAGTTCCTACCTCCTAATGTAGATGTACAGTATCTTTTATGAGAAAGAAAGGAGCCACTCATCCTTATTTAGCTCCATATGAGAACCAAAATTTATGACATGAAGTTGGAGGTGATCAGAAGTGGATCTTCTAAAGGGTCTCACACCACAGGTGGGAAGGGTTGTGGGCATAAATGCTGGTTTTGTCTCCTTAGGTTTCCAAGAAGAAGTATCATTTTCATAACATTACAGATAAAGAAAACTGAAGCAAGATAAGGAAAGAATAATGTGGGCAGGAAAGTTTGGAAAGAAGAGTCAGGCTTTGAAATAGTTCTGGAAGAATGAAAAGTATCTTAAAGAAGAAGGGCTTTCCAAGATAAGGGAAGAGACTGAGCAAGTACAAACTTTATATCTAGGTCAGAAGTTCACACAATGCCTGGACAGAAAGAGAAGGGCACCTGACTACAATATTATGGCCAGGACTTAGGTTCTCCCTGCCCATAATAGCTTATCTCAAGCCACCCCTCTTTGTGGTAACTCTTTTTCCCTCCTTCTTCTCTCTTCCCCGTAGTGTCTTTGGTTCCAGCCATGGGTCAGGTGTCTTCTTCCACACCCTCTCATAGAAAGGGTGGTGATTTGTCCTCCAACTTTGAGGATTTTTTTAAGGAATTCAAGATGGAAAGAAAAATCCTCTCTCAGGAAACCATCACCTCGATTCAGTCATATCTGGTGAACGGGGACCTTCAGAGAGCAGTTTCTGTAATCAGCGATGCATTGAGAGACATGGAGGATGTCCCAGTAAACATAGCTGTGACTGGGGAGTCTGGGACAGGGAAGTCAAGCTTTATCAATGCCCTGCGGAGGGTGGATCATGAGGATGTTGGGGCTGCCCCCACTGGGGTAGTGGAGACAACCTTTATGAGAACTCCATACAAATACCCAAAGTTTCCCAATGTGACACTATGGGACCTTCCTGGTGTGGGGACCACTACCTTTCCACCACAGACATATCTAAAGAAAATGAAATTTGGTGAATATGATTTCTTTATTATCATCTCTGCTACACGCTTTAGGAAAAATGATGTATTTCTGGCCACAGAAATTAGAAAAATGAAGAAGAATTTCTGTTTTGTCCGAAGTAAAGTAGACAGTGATTTACATAACCTAGAAATTAGTAAATCGAGCACATTTAACAAGCATGAAATCCTGCAACAGATCCGTGATGACTGTGTGACACATCTGCAGGAGGCCAATGTGGGTGATCCTCAGATCTTCTTAGTTTCCAGCTTTGAGTTGTCTGGTTATGATCTCCAAAGCCTGGAGACCGCCATGCTGAGGGGGCTCCCTGCCCACAAGCGCCACATCTTTATGCAATACCTGCCAAATGTTACCGAGGCCGATATTGACTGGAAGAGGGATGTTCTGAGACAGAAGATATGGTTGGAGGCTGTTGTGAAGGCTGGAGCATCAGAAAATCCCTTTCATGGGTTTTGTCAGTGATAATGATGTGGAGAAGCTGGAAGAGACTTTAACCCTCTACAGATCTTACTTTGGACTGGATGATGCATCCCTGGAAACTACAGCCAAGGACTTGCCTGTGTCAGTGGAGAAACTCAAGGCAAACCTCAAGTCTCCCCATTTGCTATCAGTTGAGAAGGTTGATGAGTCACTAGAGGAAAAACTGTTCAGTTATATGAAAAAATTCTGCTCTGTTAATGGAGGACCCATTGCCAGTGGTATTTACTTTAGGAAGAATTTCTACATACAAAATTATTTCCTTGAGACCGTGGTGAATGATGCGAAAGTTCTTCTTAAAAAAAGAAGAGATTTTTAAGGATTCTGTGGGCTCTGGGAAAACCTATCTACATCAGGATGTTGGGAATGATGATGGGAAAAGTGAAACAGCCAGCTCCTGAATTATTCTAAGTGCTGACATGGCACTGATGCCTGGAAAGTTGACTTAGGGCTCCCCAGAAGCAATACTGACCCACTGCTCTCAGGGATTGTCACAGATATTTCCATAATTTATTCTTGAACAAACAATGAACATAGTGACTATTATTTGACAGTGAAAACAATGAGCTCTGAAGAGTCCTTCCTTCATATGATCCTTCTTGGGAAAATGAAGAACAGGAATCTGGAATTTTTCTGCTTAGTGGGGAGTATAACACTTTGTGTGATGGTTACTTTTTACTCAGCACTGGTCTTTCTACTGATATAGTAGGAATAAAATGGCTGTACACACAGTAGGTCCTCAAAAATGATTTTTTAAGTCAATGTATACATAGTCTGTTTTTTTGTGTTCCTCATGTTCTGTTGTGAATCCATAAATTGTGATCATTAGTAGATCAATTAATGTTGACTGAGAACCTCCTTGTCCTTTATAGGGTTATTATTTCAGTTAAAAACACAAGAGGTGGTGAGCTGAACATGAGTCACAGGAAATGAAAGAGAAACATTAGCTAAGGAAAAACTTTATCTGGAGTACACTGTGAGAAGGACACATGTATAAGATGGAACATAGTCCAAGGTTTGCAAATTGCAAGTCTAGGCACCCCTTGGCTGCTATCAGTATATTTTCTGTCTGAACTTGAGAAGTTAGGGAATAAGAGAAAAGTGGATTGTGATGCATCTAGGTAGAAATTTTAAAAAAATGCAAAAGGTACTTGAACATATCCAACCTCTCATCTAATAAGACGAATGCAAATTCATGTCAAGAAATGTCATGTATACTAAGATATCATTTATTTCCTATTAGATTGGGGAAATTGCATAGTTTGACATTCTGTGGGTGAAACTGTAGAAAAACAGTTGCTGTCATACAATGCTGGTATTCCCAGAAAATGATCTAGTCTAATGTGGCATATTAGGTCATCTCTAGGAACATTGCACACATATTTACACTTTGCCCCAGTGATCTCTCTTTGAAGAATCTGGGTCATAAAATTGAGAGTAGAGTAATGGCTGGCAAAGGTTGGAAGGTGGGGATAATGTGTAATGCCGTTGAAAGAGCACATCTTTCAGTTATAAGGTGAATGTATAGTATGGTGACTATAGTTAATAAAACTGTGTAATAACACTATACAACAATACTTGAAATTTGCTAAGACAGTAGATCCTAAGCCTGCTCAACACACACACACAAAAGGTAAATATGTGAGGGGATGGATGTATGAATCAACTTGAATGCAGTAGTCATTCCACCATATGTAAATATATATAAAATCACCAGATTGTATACTTTAAATACATATGATTTTATTTCCAGTTTCTCGTAAATAAAGCTGGGGATGGGGAGAAAAACAAGAACTCTGGGAAAAATTCCAAAATATATATGATTAAAGTTATTAATTGCAGCACTATTTGAAATGGTAAAACATAAAATTGAAATGTTCTTCAATAAAAAATGTTACAACCAAAAAATAAATGACTCCACAATTATATGGAGTGAGTAATACTCTATATATTACTGTAATCTCATCTCCAGGATGTATTGTTCATTGTTTAATGCAAAGAGTGAGGTGGAGAATTATTTGTATAGTGTGTTCGTGATAATCTAAGACTGTAAAATATGAGAATATATTTGCACATACTCTTCAGTTAACTATGACATAACTTCAGTAATAAAATTCAATTATCTATTGGGGAAATGTACTGTGTGGAGAGGCAGCATAAGGGCTAGATTTTACTCAATTTTATTATTTTTTAAAGATTTTTTTTTATTTTTTTGATAGGGAGAGCGTGCATGTGCACAGGGTGGGGAGGGGCAGAGGGAGGGGGAGAAGCAGACTCCCCGCTGAGCAGGTAGCCACATACTGGGCTGGATCTCAGGACCCTGAGATCATGACTTGAGCTGAAGGCAGATGTTTAAATGGCTGAGCCACCCAGGCACCCCAATGCAACTTATTTTACATTGGAACATGAAATATTTTACAAAGATATGTAACTCTATAATATAACAAAAAGACCCAACATTTTCACTTACATGTGGAACATAAGGAATAACGTGGAGGACATTAGGAGAAGGAAAGGAAAAGTGAATGGGGGGGAATTGGAGGGGGAGATGAATGATGAGTGATTGTGGACCCTGAGAAACAAACTGAGGATGGTTGAGCCTGGTGGTGGGTATTGAGGAGGACATGTATTGCATGGAGCACTGGTTGTTATATGTAACATAGAATTACTATATAAGGGGTGCCTGGGTGGCTCAGTGGGTTAAGCCTCTGACTTCAGCTCAGGTCATGATCCCAGGGTCCTGGGATCAAGCCCCGCATCTGGCTCTCTGCTCAGCAGGGAGTCTGCTTCCCCCCCACCCCACCTCACCCTCTCTCTGCCTGCCTCTCTGTCTACTTGTGATCTCTGTCTGTCAAATAAATAAATAAAATCTTTTAAAAAAATAGTGTCTTACAGTCCTTTAACACTGTGGTGTTATTTTTATTTCTCTTCTTTCATTTCCGATTTTGATTATTAGAATCCTCTCTGTATCTCTCTCTTCCTCTGATGAGTCTCACTAAACATCTATTAATGTTGTCGATCTTTTAAAAAAATTTTCCTCCTTCTTTCATTGATCTTTTCTATTGTTTTTTTTTTCTTTGTTTATATTTTATTTCTCTTCTAGTCATCATTATTTCCTTCCTTGTACTAGTGTTAGGTCTTGTTTATTGTTCTTTTTCTAGCTCTTTTATGTGTAAGGTTATGTTATTTGAGATTTTTTTTGATTCTTGATATAGTCCTGTATTGCTAAATCTTCCCTCTTAGAACAGCTTTGGTTCATCCCAAAGATTCTGGACGTTGTGTTTTCATTCTCATTTCTCTCCATGTCTCCATTTCTCTCTCATTTCTCTCCAAATCTTCTCTTTGATTTCTTGGTTGACCCATCTACTGTTTTGTAGCTTGTTATTTAAACTTCATGTATTTGTGTTCTTTTTAGATAGTTGTCTCATAGTTGATTTCTAGTTTCATGGTGTTGTGGTCAGAAAAGATGTGTAGCATGACTTAAATTTTTTTTAATATGTTGAAACTTGTTTGTGGCCTAACATGTTCTATTCAGGGAAGTGTTCCATGGATACTTAAAAAGAATGTGTATTCCGCTGTTTTGGATGCAGGCTTCTGTAAATATCCATTAAGTCCCTCTGGTCCAGTGCGTCATCAAAACCACAGTTTCCTTGTTGATTGTCTGGATGATCTATTTATTGATGTCAATAGGTTGTTCAAGTCCCTTGCAAATATTGTAGTCCTTTTGGTTATTTCCTTCATGTGTGTTAATATCTGGATGCTCCCCTGCTGGGTGCATACAAATTGTGTACGATTGCTATATCTTCTTGCTGGAGTGTTTTCTCAATGATACGTATGTCCTTCTTTGTCTTTTTTTTTTTTGATTTTTTATTTCTTTTCAGCATAACAGTATTCATTGTTTTTGCACCACACCCAGTGCTCCATGCAATCCGTGCCCTCTCCAATACCCACCACCTGGTTCCCCCAACCTCCCACCCCCCGCCCCTTCAAACACTTCAGATTGTTTTTCAGAGTCCATAGTCTCTCATGGTTCACCTCCCCTTCCAATTTCCCTCAACTCCCATCTCCTCTCCATCTCCCCTTGTCCTCCATGCTATTTGTTATGCTCCACAAATAAGTGAAACCATATGATAATTGACTCTCTCTGCTTGACTTATTTCACTCAGCATAATCTCTTCCAGTCCCGTCCATGTTGCTACAAAAGTTGGGTATTCATTATTTCTGATGGAGGCATAATACTCCATAGTGTATATGGACCACATCTTCCTTATCCATTCATCCGTTGAAGGGCATCTTGTTTCTTCCCACAGTTTGACGACCGTGGCCATTGCTGCTATAAACATTGGGGTACAGATGGCCCTTCCTTTCACTACATCTGTGTCTTTGGGGTAAATACCCAGTAGTGCAATTGCAGGGTCAGAGGGAAGCTCTATTTTTAATTTCTTGAGGAATCTCCACACTGTTCTCCCAGGTGGCTGTACCAACTTGCAGTCCCACCAACAGTGGAAGAGGGTTCCCCTTTCTCCACATCCTCTCCAACACACGTTGTTTCCTGTCTTGCTAATTTTGGCCATTCTAAGTGGTGTAAGGTGATATCTCAATGTGGTTTTAATTTGACTCTCCCTCATGGCTAGTGATGATGAACATTTTTTAATGTGTCTGATAGCCATTTGTATGTCTTCATTGGAGAAGTGTCTGTTCATATCTTCTGCCCATTTTTTGATATGATTGTCTGTTTTGTGTGTGTTGAGTTTGAGGAGTTCTTTATAGATCCTGGATATCAACCTTTTGTCTCTACTGTCATTTGCAAATATCTTCTCCCATTCCGTGGGTTGCCTCTTTGTTTTGTTGACTGTTTCCTTTGCTGTGCAGAAGCTTTTGATCTTGATGAAGTCCCAAAACTTCATCTTTGCTTTTGTTTCCTTTGCCTTTAGAGACATATCTTGAAAGAAGTTGCTGTGGCTGATATCGAAGAGGTTACTGCCTATGTTCTCCTCTAGGATTCTGATGGATTCCTGTCTCACGTTGAGGTCTTTTATCCATTTTGAGTTTATCTTTGTGTATGGTGTAAGAGAATGGTTGAGTTTCATTCTTCTACATTTAGCTGCCCAGTTTTCCCAGCACCATTTATTGAAGAGACTTTTTTCCACTGTATATTTTTTCCTGTTTTGTCGAAGATTATTTGCCCATAGAGTTTAGGGTCCATATCTGGGCTCTCTATTCTGTTCCACTGGTCTGAATGTCTGTTTTTATGCCAATACCATGCTGTCTTGGTGATCACAGCTTTGTAGTAAAGCTTGAAATCCGGTAACGTGATGCCCCCAGTTGTATTTTGTTTTTCAACATTTCCTTAGCGATTCAGGGTCTCTTCTGATTCCATACATTTTCTGGATTATTTGCTCCAGATCTTTGAAAAATACTGGTGGAATTTTGATCGGAATGGCATTAAAAATATAGATTGTTCTAGGCAGTATAGACATTTTAACAATGTTTATTCTTCCGATCCAAGTGCATGGAATGGTCTTCCATCTTTTTGTGTCTTCTTCAATTTCTTTCATGAGTGTTCTGTAGTTCCTCGAGTACAGCTCTTTTACCTCTTTGGTTAGGTTTATTCCCAGGTATCTTATGGTTCTTGGTGCTATAGTAAATGGAATCGATTCTCTAATTTCCCTTTCTGTATTTTCACTGTTAGTGTATAAGAAAGTCACTGATTTCTGTACATTGACTTTGTATCCTGCCACGTTGCTGAATTGTTGTATGAGTTCTAGTAGTTTGGGGGTGGAGTCTTTTGGACTTTCCATATAAAGAATCATGTCGTCTGTGAAGAGAGAGAGTTTGACTTCTTCATTGCCAATTTGGATACTTTTTATTTCTCTTTGTTTTCTGCTTGCTGTTGCTAGGACTTCTAATACTATGTTGAACAAGAGTGGTGAGAGTGGGCATCCTTGTCGTGTTCCTGATCTCAGTGGGAAGGCTGCAAGCTTTTTTCCATTGAGGGTGATATTTGCTGTGGGTATTTCATAGATAGATTTTATGAAGTTCAGGAATGTTCCCTCTATCCCTATACTTTGAAGCGTTTTAATCAGGAACGGATGCTGGATTTTGTCAAATGCTTTTTCTGCATCAATTGAGAGGACCATGTGGTTCTTCTCTCTTCTCTTACTGATTTGTTCTATCACATTGATTGATTTGCGAATGTTGAGCCATCCTTGTAGCCCAGGAATGAATCCCACCTGGTCATGGTGGATAATCTTTTTAATGTGCTGTTGGATCCTGTTTGCTAGGATCTTGTTGAGAATCTTAGCATCCATATTCATCAGTGATATTGGTCTGAAATTCTCCTTTTTGGAAGGGTCTTTGCCTGGTTTGGAGATCAGGGTAATGCTGGCTTCATAGAAAGAGTTTGGAAGTTTTCCTTCTGCTTCAATTTTTTGAAACAGCTTCAGGAGAATAGGTGTTATTTCTTCTTTGAAAGTTTGGTAGAATTCCCCAGGGAATCCATCAGGTCCCGGGCTCTTGTTTTTGGGAGGTTTTTGATCACTGCTTCATTCTCGTTACAGGATACTGGTCTATTCAGGTTGTCAATTTCTTCCTGGTTCAATTTGGGGAATTTTTTTTTTTCCTTCAATTCTTCTTCTTCTTTTTTTTTTTTAAATTTTTTTATTTTTTTCAGCATAACAGTATTCATTATTTTTGCACCACACCCAGTGCTCCATGCAATCCGTGCCCTCTACAATACCCACCACCTGGTGCCCCCAACCTCCCACCCCCCACCCCTTCAAAATTCTCAGATCGTTTTTCAGAGTCCATAGTCTCTCATGGTTCACCAAATTTGGGGAATTTATGGTTTCCAGGAATGCATCCATTTCATCTAGGTTGCTTAGCTTATTGGCATATAACTGTTGATAATAACTTCTGATGATTGTTTCTACTTCCTTGGTGTTAGTTGTGATCTCTCCCTTTTCATTCATAATTTTATTAATTTTGGCTTTCTCTCTTTTCTTTTGGATTAGTGTGGCCAATGGTTTATCGATCTTATTGATTCTTTCAAAAAACCAACTTCTAGTTTCATTGATATGTTCTACTGTATCTCTGTTTTCTACCTCATTGATCTCTGCTCTAATCTTGATTATTTCCCTTTTTTCATTTTTTAAAAATTTATTTTCAGCATAACAGAATTCATTGTTTATGCACCATACCCAGTGCTCCATGCAATATGTGCCCTCCATAATACCCACCACCCGGCTCCTCCAACCTCCCACCCCCCGCCCCTTCAAAACCCTCAGATTGTTTTTCAGAGTCCATAGTCTCTCATGGTTCATCTCCTCTTCCAGTTTCCCTCAACTCCCTTCTTCTCTCCATCTCCCTATGTCCTCCATGTTATTTGGTATGCTCCACAAATAAGTGAAACCATATGATAATTGACTCTCTCTGCTTGACTTACTTTGCTCAGCATAATCTCTTCCAGTCCCGTCCATGTTGCTACAAAAGTTGGGTATTCATCCTTTCTGATGGAGGCATAATACTCCATAGTGTATATGGACCACATCTTCTTTATCCATTCGTCTGTTGAAGGGCATCTTGGTTCTTTCCACAGTTTGGCGACCATGGCCATTGCTGCTATAAACATTGGGGTACAGATGGCCCTTCTTTTCACTACATCTGTATCTTTGGGGTAAATACCCAGTAGTGCAACTGCAGGGTCATAGGGAAGCTGCATTTTTAATTTCTTAAGGAATCTCCACACTGTTTTCCAAAGTGGCTGCACCAACTTGTGTTCCCACCAACAGTGTAAGAGCGTTCCCCTTTCTCCACATCCTTTCCACAAGAAACAGATTCTTAACTAGAGAGAACAAAATGGTACTTACCATAGGGGAGCGGGGTAGAAGGATGTGTTAAATATTTGATGTAGATTAAGGAGTGCCCTTGTGATGAGCTCTAGGTCTTGTATATAAGACTTGCATCACAAAATCCCACATCTGAAAGTAATATTACACTCTTATGTCTACTAATTGGATTTAAATAACACTTGGAAGAAAGAAAAAGAAACACATGGAAATAGCCACATGCTTAACTCATAGAAACTATAATGTATATAAATGGTCTTTATTTTATTTTTTTAAAGATTTTATCTATTCACCTGACAGAGAGAGAGAGATCACAAATATGTAGAGATAGGCAGAGAGAGAAGAGGAAGCAGGCTCCCTGCTGAGCACAGAACCCCATGCGGGGCTTGATCCCAGGACCCTGGGATCATGACCTGAGCCAAAGGCAGATGCTTTAACCTGCTGAGCCACCCAGGCGCCCCATAAGTGGTCTTCAAGTAATATCTTCTTTCATTAAAAAAAAAAGTGTCTAGAGTGTAATCCCATTTTCCTCTTGACCCAGCTCTGTGACCTTAGGCAAATGACTCAACAATCTCACCTGCATTTGAAAGAAGTGAGTGATAAAAGTACCACATCTCTTACTCGTTAAGAGTGTCAACTATGATAGCAGTAACTTGACCACAGTTAGTTTTCAGTTAGAGTTCTCTGTCATCCCACCTCACAATTATGCAGGAGAAAAGGCATCCCAACAAAGATCACTAAAGTTTACCTCTTTCTTTCTTGATGCTGACTTCTAGGAATTGATTTCATTTGTCCCTTGCTGTGTTGATTTAGGGCTGCTACTGTAGGAGAGAGGCCCAGCTAACCTGGGAGTTGGACTTTTCACATCACCTGTTCCAACAGTGTCCGAATTCTCATAGCCCCTGAGCTGGACAGAAGTTAGGAGAGGGGCTGTTTTACCACTGACCCAACTGGTGAGAAGATTGTAAGAAGAAGCTTCAGGCAGGAGCACCAAGGATCAGGGTTGGGAAGTTTCCCTCTCACCAACACCAACCCTCTGGTAGTCCAAGTCACTATACCCAAAGTCAGGCCATGAGAGGAGTTTTGTCCTCGTGGGGAACAAAAAGATTAAGGCACTATGAGATTGTTGGGCTGCTGAATGACAGGGCTCACCCCAGATGCCCATAGTGATGGCCAACCATCATGGCACCTCCTGGAGAAATTTAAGTCCCCTCAGACAGATTCTAGCTGAGTCTTCAATGCTGAGTTGATAATGACCCAAAATCTCTCACAATTGTTGACTAGCTGGGCCCACAGGTCTTGGTTTGCAGACACCTCACAGCTCCATCTCCTGCTCCCAGACACCTCTCTATCCTCTTAACTCCTACCTCCTTTTACACTTTTCACTGCCAGGGAAATAATGAATGCCAGCCAGGTACGTGAAAGCTCTTATTCACCCTGGGAGAAGGCTGATAAAACCAAAGCACTAAATCTTATTCCCTTACTCTCAACTTCTTCTGAGTTCTTTCTTCCCACAGTGAAAGAAAGACACACATAGTTGGGACAGTTGCAATTCTGCTGATGGCTTGGGGTGGTGAATATCCCTAGGTAGGTGGGGCCATCTGGGGCTCGTTCACACTGTTGGCCACCTACCTCCTCAGTGTCAGACAAAGAATGGGAGTCCAGCCTCTTTCCCTGGAGATCATCTGAGGTAGGAAGACCATCCCAGCCCTTACTTTTTTCCCAGAAGGAAAACACATCCCCTTGCAACAGGCTTGCCTTCTCATCCTCAACTTGATAGCTGTGCTTTCCGTCCCCCTGCCTTTTTTTTAAAAAAGATTTTATCTATTTATTTGAGAGAGAGAGAAAGAGAGAACAGAGCGAGAAAGGGAGAAGCAGACTCCCTCTGCTGAGCAGAGAGCCAAACCCTGACATCATGACCTGAGCCAAAAACGGACACTTAACTAACTGATCCATGCAGGCATCCCTAGCTGTGGTTTTCTAACACAGAAGAAGGATCAAGGGTTGTGGCGCCATGTTGAGAGTCTCTTGGCTGTCTAAAGTTGTATAGCTTGTTGTGAATATTTGCAATCTTGGCAGACAACTTTGCAAAGCAAACCATTTCTATCACCCTGTTACAGTCATAAGACACCTCCCTGGTGCCTCATTCCTGTCCACAAAGACCCTGAAGAGCTTTCCTTTCTGCTTCCACATGAGAATGAGAAAGTGACAATCACTGAGAGGTTGAAGAGCTGCCCAGAGTTACCCAGTCAGTAGTGAGCAGCGCTGGGACTCAGCCCTGAAACTGGTTGGGGCTGATGCATTGACACCAGGAGAGGCCACAGCTGAATTCAGAAAGGACACTCGATGGTGGAGGTAGCATCTGCATCTGCTCTCAGCAGATGGAAGCCAGGGAGGTCCTGAGGTGGACATGTTGGGAACTCCCAGGGAACAATTTTATGGGCAGTGTGTGCACCCATCTCAGGGGCTACCCCCACAGGGGCTAAATGTGGACTTCTTAGTGGTCTGGGCCCAGTATGGAGTTCATGCAGCCTCTGAATTGTCCCTGCCCTCTGGAACAGAAGTGGACTTAGGGCATTTCTATTTTTGAGAACTGGAGTCCTTTCCAGGAATAGAAACTGAAACTGACCTTTCCTGACTTCCTTCTTGCTGGATCTAGGGTCCTGCCAACTGCTTTATCTAGAAATGATAGAGCTCTGAGCATGAGCGGTGCTAGAGCAGAAAAATGTACAAAATTGCACTGTCCTTCCCAGCTCCTCTTCCCTCCTTCTCTCTAGGCTCTTCCTAGAAAATCTGAGCCCAACATAATTCCCTTCCTTCCTTCTGGAGAAAATGGGGCCTGGAGGTATTTTGGATAGTCCCAGAGGGGATGGCCTCTGCCTGAGGGCTGGACCCTTCCTCAAGGAGAGGTAACTTTATAGGAGGACCACTGACATCTTCCTGATCATGGTCGCCCCCTCTTCCTGGAACACATAACTGAGAGAGCTGCTACAACCCAACTTGGTTACTAAGCCTGCTAGTATGAAGACATGGAAGGTGGAGCCTGACACCAGGGCAGGAGAGCGTGGGGACTGGCCTATCCATTTCAGTGAGTATTCACAACAGTCCCCCCACCCCTGATATTCTTCAATGACAAAGCTCAGCACCCAAACTCTGGATCTCCCAGATCCACCCAGCCCTCCCATATGGAGGCAATGTACCTCTCATCATCTTTCCAAGTTAGTTCTGGTCTATTCAAGAACAGGCCCACTGAGCATGAGGAGTTGTTCCACTTTCCTGGAACAAACTGGGATATTGGTTTCCCCTTAGACTTTCCTTGTGATGATCAGATAAAGAACACATCTGGGGCTTGACCCACAATGAGTTTTGAGCTGACAAAAGTCCTTGATGTTTCAGGCTATTCATCTGGTATAAGGTGGGTTCCACTTCTCCATGAATCTCCCTTGTTGGTGCTCAGGATAAACAGGCATGGTGCAACCTGTATGGGAAATTACCTAACAAGTGTCCTCATTGTATGTCTTAGGTGGTGAAATCTGTTTTATGAATATGAATAACGTTATATTTTATTTTATTTTTCACTTTCATGTATTCATTTACTAAAACTTGCATAAGCCTGACCTTATTCACCAACACAAAACATACGAACAGGACAACGCACATGCACAAGGCCTTGGAGGAGGCTGAATATGACCAGCATTTTTAAAAAGGTTAACTGATTAGAATAGATGTGAGTAGAACACCAATTGTGTGGTGAAACATAGTTTTGGATGAATGAGTGTGTGTGTGTGCACAAGTGTTGAATGTGTGCTTAGTTCCTATGTGACATGCATCTCTTACTGCTGGTCTCATTCAGAAGACTTTGGAAGACCTGCTCACAGTTCTGGTTCTCCTTCTAAGCACCACTGCCCTCTCCTGTTGAACCTGTCTCATGGGCTCCCACCATAAAGGCCTATGTCCCTTTTTAAAGGGGACATTCAGTTCCTCTTCAGAGAGAGAGAGAGAGACCAGAGGTACGACATGAATAGGGTCTGCAAGGAAGGGAGAATGGAGGGCCACTTGCATCCCAGGTTGATCCTTGATGGGCCTTTCTTGACTTCTGGGTCAGTGCTCTGGGCCTCAATGTCCTGAAGGCTCATACACACCAACAATGACCACTCTTGGAGGACCCTGCAATTCTCATAAAGTTATGTGTTCTCACCCTGGCCTGGTGGGGTCACATGGATACAGTACTTCACTGGAAGGGCAATTGGGCCATGGCTTGGGCAGCTCTGTATACAAGGTTGATCAGCATCAGGGTTCAGGTTATGGACAGATGAGCAGGCAATGGGGGCAGGGAGTTGGGACTTTGAGGTCTCAGCACCCTCTTCATCAGGACCCAGCAGAGGTACTCAGTTGAGCAGACAGGTGCAAAGTCCATGAATAGGTCAGATGTGGTCACAGAAATGGTCTATCCTAGCTCCTACTCACTTTCCTCAGGGGTGTGAATGAGCTGGCTTCAACACTTCAGGTCACAGATTTAGGAAGAAAAGTTAATTTATTTGTCACCAATAAGTTCAGGATATGAAAAAAGTATATTATGTTTCTTTCATCTAATAGAAATATGCCAAGTAGCAGCTGGGAGCTAGGATCACAGGAAAAGGAATCTATTAGATTTATTTGATTAAGAGTACCAAGATCTGAATGCATATTTTCATACCAAGTATTTCACACAAGATGTGGCAATACTTTCTGTGACTTTAACCCATTCTTTTATGTCAGTCTCAGCCTATTGACAGTGGCTATAGTGTCTGGGAGAGACTGGGGCATTAACCTGGGTCTCTAATACTTGAGGCTAGCCAGCATAGATATTGCCATGGCCTGAGCCAATGCTGCGGCTGGACTGGCCCTTGTACTTCTTATTATGATTAGAAGATACACCTAAGCAAAACCCATCAGGGAACTTTGAAAAACAAGATGTATTACTCACAGGTGTTGGAGGACACACGGTATGCAAGGGGCCACACGGTGAAGTTAAGGGGAGAGAGAGAGAGAGCTGGACTTGAGGTTCTGTCTTTGTTGGGGCCAAATGTGGGATGCCTAGGGCTTGGAGGCTCACTCTTTATTAATGAATTTAAAACATGAGAGTGGTAGGGGGAGGAGTCAAGATGGCGGAGAAGTAGCAGGCTGAGACTATTTCAGGTAGCGGGAGATCAGATAGATAGCTTATCTAAAGATTGCAAACACCTACAAATCCAACGGGAGATCGAAGAGAAGAAGAACAACAACTCTAGAAACAGAAAATCAACCACTTTCTGAAAGGTAGGACTGGCGGAGAAGTGAATCCAAAGCGATGGGAAGATAGACCTTGGGGGGAGGGGCCGGCTCCCGGCAAGCGGCGGAGCAACGGAGCACAAAATCAGGACTTTTAAAAGTCTGTTCCGCTAAGGGACATCGCTCCAGAGGCTTAACCGGGGTGAAGCCCAGGCGGGGTCAGCGCGACCTCAGGTCTCGCAGGGTCACAGAAGGATCGGGGGTGTCTGAGTGTCGCAAAGCTTACAGGTATTAGAATGGGGAAGCCGGCTACAGAGACAGAGCAGAGTAGTGAGCTCTAAGCTCGGGGTTACCTTGAACCGGTTGCAGGCTCGGTCAGCTCAGAGCGCGGCCGGAGGCCAGGGTGACGGGAGTAATTGGGCGCTATTCTCTGAGGGCGCACTGAGGAGTGGGACCCCAGGCTCTCAGCTCCTCCGGGCTGGAGACCGGGAGGCCGCCATCTTCATTCCCGCCCTCCAGAACTCTACGGAAAGCGCTCAGGGAACAAAAGCTCCCGAAAGCAAACCCGAGAGGATTACTCAACCCGACCCCTGGTAAGGGCGGTGCAACTCCACCTGGGGCAAAGACACTTGAGAATCACTACAACAGGCCCCTCACCCAGAAGATCAACAAGAAAGCCAGCCAGGACCAAGTTCACCTACCAAGGAGTGCAGTTTCAATACCAAGGAGAGCAGCGGAATTCCAGAGGAGGAGAAAGCAAAGCAAGGAACTCATGGCTTTCTCCCCATGATTCTTTAGCCTTGCAGTTGATTTAATTTTTTTTCTTTTTCAATTTTTTTTCTCTTCTTCTGCTAAATTTTTTTAACTTTTACCGTTTTCTTTTTTAACGTTTTTTAAATAGTTTATCTAATATATATATATATATATATATATATATTTATTTATTTATATATATTTTCCTTTTTATATTTTTTCTTTATCGGTTTTCTTTTTTTAATTGTTTCTTTTTTTTTTTTCTTTCTGAACCTCTTTTTATCCCCTTTCTCACCACTCACGATTTGGGATCTCTTTTGATTTGGCTAAAGCATATTATCCTGGGGTTGTTGCCACCCTTTTAGTATTTTACTTGCCTCGCCATATACTCTTATCTGGACAAAATGACAAGGCAGAAAAATTCACCACAAAAAAAAAGAACAAAAGGCAGTACCAAAGGCTAGGGACCTAATCAATACAGACATTGGTAATATGTCAGATATAGAGTTCAGAATGACAATTCTCAAGGTTCTAGCCGGACTTGAAAAAGGCATGGAAGATATTAAAGCAACCCTCTCGGGAGATATAAAAGCCCTTTCTGGAGAAATAAAAGTACTAAAATCTAACCAAGTTGAAATCAAAAAAGCTATTAATGAGGTGCAATCAAGAATGGAGGCTCTCACTGCTAGGATAAATGAGGCAGAAGAATTAGCGATATAGAAGACCAAATGACAGAGAATAAAGAAGCTGAGCAAAAGAGGGACAAACAGCTACTGGACCACGAGGGCAGAATTCGAAGATAAGTGACACCATAACGAAACAACATTAGAATAATTGGGATTCCAGAAGAAGAGGAAATAGAGAGGGGAGCAGAAGGTATATTGGAGAGAATTATTGGAGAGAATTTCCCCAATATGGCAAAGG
This sequence comes from Lutra lutra, assembly GCF_902655055.1. Taxonomy (NCBI): domain Eukaryota; kingdom Metazoa; phylum Chordata; class Mammalia; order Carnivora; family Mustelidae; genus Lutra; species Lutra lutra. The sequence continues at coordinate 152,218,264 of NC_062282.1, forward strand.
GAACAAGCATCAAAATCCAGGAGGTTCAGAGAACCCCCTCAAAATCAATAAGAATAGGCCCACACCCCGACACTTAATAGTAAAATTTACAAGTCTTAGTGACAAAGAAAAGATCCTGAAAGCAGCCCGGGAAAAGAAGTCTGTAACGTACAATGGTAAAAATATTAGATTGGCAGCAGACTTATCCACAGAGACCTGGCAGGCCAGAAGGAGCTGGCATGATATATTCAGAGTACTAAACGAGAAAAACATGCAGCCAAGAATACTATATCCAGCTAGGCTATCAATGAAAATAGAAGGAGAGATTAAAAGCTTCCAGGACAAACAAAAACTGAAAGAATTTGCAAATACCAAACCAGCTCTACAGGAAATATTGAAAGGGGTCCTCTAAGCAAAGAGAGACCCTCAAAGAAGTAGATCAGAAAGAAACAGAGACAATATACAATAACAGTCACCTTATAGGCAATACAATGGCACTAAATTCATATCTCTCAATACTTACCCTGAATGTTAATGGGCTAAATGCCCCAATCAAGAGACACAGGGTATCAGAATGGATAAAAAAACAAAACCCATCTATATGTTGCCTACAAGAAACTCATCTTAAAGCTGAAGACACAGGTTTCAAGTGAGGGGGTGGAAAAGAATTTACCATGCTAATGGACATCAGAAGAAAGCAGGGGTGGCAATCCTTATAGCAGATCAATTAGATTTTAAGCCAAAGACTATAATAAGAGATGAGGAAGGACACTATATCATACTCAAAGGATCTGTCCAACAAGAAGATCTAACAATTTTAAATATCTATGCCCCTAACGTGGGAGAAGCCAACTATAAAAACCAATTAGTAACAAAATCAAAGAAACATATCCACAATACTACAATAATAGTAGGGATTTTAACACTCCCCTCACTGAAAATGGACAGATCATCCAAGCAAAAGATCAACAAGGAAATCAAGGCCTTAAATGACACACTGGACCAGATGGACATCACAGATATATTCAGAACATTTCATCCCAAAGCAACAGAATACACATTCTTCTCTAGTGCACATGGAACATTCTCCAGAATAGATCACATTCTTGGTCCTAAATCAGGTCTCAACCAGTATCAAAAGATTGGGATCATTCCCTGCATATTTTCAGACCACAATGCTCTGAAGCTAGAACTCAATCACAAGAGGAAATTTGGAAAGAACTCAAATATATGGAGACTAAACAGCATCCCTCTAAAGAATGAATGGGTCAACCAGGAAATTAAAGAAGAATTGAAAAAATTCATGGACACAAATGATAATGAAAACACATCGGTTCAAAATCTGTGGGACACAACAAAGGCAGTCCTGAGAGGAAAATATATAGCAGTACAAGCCTTTCTCAAGAAACAAGAAAGGTCTCAGGTACACAACCTAACCCTACACCTAAAGGAGCTGGAGAAAGAACAAGAAAGAAACCCTAAACCCAGCAGGAGAAGAGAAATCATAAAGATCAGAGCAGAAATCAATGAAATAGAAACAAACAAACAAAAAAACAATAGAACAAATCAACGAAACTAGGAGCTGGTTCTTTGAAAGAATTAATAAGATTGATAAACCCCTGGCCAGACTTCTCAAAAAGAAAAGAGAAAGGACCCAAACACATAAAATCATGAATGAAAGAGGAGAGATCACAATGAACACCAAAGAAATACAGACAATTATAAGAACATACTATGAGCAACTCTACGCCAACAAATTTGACAATCTGGAAGAAATGGATGCATTCCTAGAGACATATAAACTACCACAACTGAACCAGGAAGAAATAGAAAGCCTCAACAGACCCACAAGCAGTAAGGAGATTGAAACAGTCATCAAAAATCTCCAAACAAACAAAAGCCCAGGGCCAGACGGCTTCCCGGGGGAATTCTACCAAACATTTAAAGAAGAACTAATTCCTATTCTCCTGAAACTGTTCCAAAAAATAGAAATGGAAGGAAAACTTCCAAACTCATTTTATGCGGCCAGCATCACCTTGATCCCCAAACCAGACAAGGATCCCATCAAAAAAGAGAACTACAGACCAATATCCTTGATGAACACAGATGCAAAAATTCTCGTCAAAATACTAGCCAATAGGATTCAACAGTACATTAAAAGGATTATTCACCACGACCAAGTGGGATTTATCCAGGGCTGCAATGTTGGTTCAACATCTGCAAATCAATCAATGTGATACAACACATTAATAAAAGAAAGAACAAGAACCATATGATAATCTCCATACATGCTGAAAAAGCATTTGACAAAGTACAGCATCCCTTCCTGATCAAAACTCTTCAAAGTGTAGGGATAGAGGGCACATACCTCAATATTATCAAAGCCATCTCTGACAAACCCACTGCAAATATCATTCTCAATGGAGAAAAACTGAAAGCTTTTCCGCTAAGGTCAGGAACACGGCAGGGATGTCTGTTATCACCACTGCTATTCAACATAGTACTAGAAGTCCTAGCCTCAGCAATCAGACAACAAAAGGAAATTAAAGGCATCCAAATCGGCAAAGAAGAAGTCAAACTATCACTCTTTGCAGATGATATGATACTATATGTGGAAAACCCAAAAGACTCCACCCCAAAACTGCTAGAACTTGTCCAGGAATTCAGTAAAGTGTCAGGATATAAAATCAATGCACAGAAATCAGTTGCATTTCTCTACACCAACAACAAGACAGAAGAAAGAGAAATTAAGGAGTCCATCCCATTTACAATTGCACCCAAAACTATAAGATACCTAGGAATAAACCTAACCAAAGAGACTAAGAATCTATACATAGAAAACTATAAAGTACTCATGAAAGAAATTGAGGAAGACACAAAGAAATGGAAAAATGTTCCATGCTCCTGGGTTGGAAGAATAAATATTGTGAAAATGTCTATGCTACCTAAAGCAATCTACATATTTAATGCAATTCCTATCAAAGTATCATCCATTTTTTTCAAAGAAATGGAACAAAGAATCCTAAAATTTATATGGAACCAGAAAAGACCTCGAATAGCCAAAGGAATATTGAAAAAGAAAGCCAAAGTTGGTGGCATCACAATTCCAGACTTCAAGCTCTATTACAAAGCTGTCATCATCAAGACAGCATGGTACTGGCACAAAAACAGACACATAGATCAATGGAACAGAATAGAGAGCCCAGAAATGGACCCTCAACTCTATGGACAACTCATCTTCGACAAAGCAGGAAAGAATGTCCAATGGAAAAAAGACAGCCTCTTCAATAAATGGTTTTGGGAAAATTGGACAGCCACATGCAGAAAAATGAAATTGGATCATTTCCTTACACCACACACGAAAATAGACTCAAAATGGATGAAGGATCTCAATGTGAGAAAGGAATCCATCAAAATCCTTGAGGAGAACACAGGCAACAACCTCTTCGACCTCAGCCACAGCAACATCTTCCTAGGAACATCGCCAAAGGCAAGGGAAGCAAGGGCAAAAATGAACTATTGGGATTTTATCAAGATCAAAAGCTTTTGCACAGCAAAGGAAACAGTGAACAAAACCAAAAGACAACTGACAGAATGGGAGAAGATATTTGCAAATGACATATCAGATAAAGGGCTAGTGTCCAAAATCTATAAAGAACTTAGCAAACTCAACACCCAAAGAACAAATAATCTAATCAAGAAATGGGCAGAGGACATGAACAGACATTTCTGCAAAGAAGACATCCAGATGGCCAACAGACACATGAAAAAGTGCTCCACATCACTAGGCATCAGGGAAATACAAATCAAAACCACAATGAGATATCACCTCACACCAGTCAGAATGGCCAAAATGAACAAGTCAGGAAATGACAGATGCTGGCAAGGATGCGGAGAAAGGGGAACCCTCCTACACTGTTGGTGGGAATCCAAGCTGGTGCAACCACTCTGGAAAACAGCATGGAGGTTCCTCAAAATGTTGAAAATAGAACTACCCTATGACCCAGCAATTGCACTGCTGGGTATTTACCCTAAAGATACAAACGTAGTGATCCGAAGGGGCACGTGCACCCGAATGTTTATAGCAGCAATGTCTACAATAGCCAAACTATGGAAAGAACCTAGATGTCCATCAACAGACGAATGGATAAAGAAGAAGTGGTATATATACACAATGGAATAATATTCAGCCTTCAAAAGAAATGAAATCTTGCCATTTGCGACGACGTGGACGGAACTAGAGGGTATCATGCTTAGCGAAATAAGTCAATCAGAGAAAGACAACTATCATATGATCTCCCTGATATGAGGGAGAGGAGATGCAACATGGGGGGTTAAGGGGGTAGGAGAAGAGTAAATGAAACAAGATGGAATTGGGAGGAGACAAACCATAAGTGACTCTTAATCTCACAAAACAAACTGAGGGTTGATGGGGGGAGGGGTGTTTGGAGGGGGGCGGGATTATGGACACTGGGGAGGGTATGTGCTATGGTGAGTGTTGTGAAGTGTGTAAACCTGGTGATTCACAGACCTATACCCCTGGGGATAAAAATATATTATATGTTTATAAAAAATAAAATTAATAAAAATTAAAAAAAATAAAAAAAATAAAATATTAAAAAAAAACTTATACACCTCAACACCAATAAAGAAAACAAAATTGAAAAATGGGCAGAGGACCTCAATAGACATAACTCAAAAACATAGAGACTAACAAAACATGCAGAAGATGAACAGATGTGAATATACCTTCAACATTACTACTCATGGGAGAAATGTATATAAGAAAACACAATGAGATTATCATCTCACATTGGTCAGAAAAGCTAATATCAAAAAGATAAAAAACAAGTGTTGGTGAGGATGTGGAATGAAGGGAATTATCTGGAAGAAGTAAAGATTTCATTATATGCAGATGACATGATACTATATATAGAAACCCTAAAGACTCTACAAAAAAACTGGAATTACATTCCTGTTGCAGGAATGTAAATTAGTGCAACCACTGTGGAAAATTTTATGGAGTTTCCTCAAAAGATTAAAAATAGAAATACTTTAAAATCTAGTAATTCCATTATTGGACATTGACCTAAAGAAAACAAAAATACAAATTCAAAAGGTATCTTCACCTCTATGTTTATTGCAGCATTATTTACAATGGTGAAAATTCAAGTGTGCATTACTAGATGAATAGATATATAGGATGAATATATGTACATGGATATATACACACACATGTGGAATATTACATATATATAATACATATTATATATACATATATATACACACACATATATATTACATATATATATATACACACACACACAAATTCCATATAGATATAGAGGATGTACATATATTTATGGATATATATACACACACACACACACACACACACACAGAATATTACTTACCCATAAAAAGATAGCTTTCCCTTTGTGACAAAATGGATAGAAATAGAAGATATTATACAAAGTCAAAAAAGAAAGAGAAAGACAAATATATAATTTTACTTATATGTGGAATCTAAACAAACAAATAACAAAACAGATTGTTAAATACAGAGAAGAAACTGGCAGTTGCCAGAGGAGAGGTGGGGGGGGAAGGTAAAATAAGTAGATTAAGAGGTACAAACTTCCAATTATAATAATAAGTCAAAGAGATGAATAGTATAACATGGGGAATGTAGTCAATAATATTGTAACAATGTTGGAAGGTGACAAATGGCGACTGCACTTACTTGTGGAAAGATTTGAGTAATGTACAGAGTTGTCGAATCAATGTTGTGCATCTAAAACTAATATAATGTCTTACGTTAATCATTCTTCAATCAAAAACTTGTGTTTGTGAGGGTGTAACCTCCATATTGGAGGAGGGGTTGCTATTCACAGGGTACCACCAGAGTTTACTGGGTTGATGGCAGGTCCAATTTCTTTTTCCACTTTTTAAAAATGACAGCTGTTTTTTTTTTTAAATAATTTATTTATTTGAGAGAGAGAGAGAGATAGCACTAGAGAGCACAAACACAAGTGGGGGGCCAAGGGAGTGGGAGAAGCAGACTCCCCGCCGAGCAGGAAGCCCTACTCGGGACTCAATCCCAGAACCCTGAGATCATGATCTGAGTTGAAGGCAGATGCTTAACTGACTGAGCCACCTAGGTGCCCCAAAATGACAGCTTTTTTGAGCTATAGTACACATAGGTCTTATTCCTTCAGCTACTTGTCAGTAAAACAGACACTCGTTTCAAAAGACATTAATAAAAATATTTTTAACAGGAGGAGCTTTGAGTGTGCTCATCTAGAACAATTACCAAATAGCAAATGAAGAACTCATGGTGCAGGACGTTGTGTACGAAATGCTGCCATTTTTGTAAAAAGGAGGAAATAGGGGTGCATATTGGTTCATAGGTTCAAAAATGGACCTGTAAGGATGGCATGGTCCCTCTAGTTCAGACACTTGATGATTGCCCATTTTGTGTGGAGGGACATATTATTGTATACATCTTACACCTCTTGAATTGTAAACTATATAGAGGATTTCTACTTCAAAAGTAAATAAAACCAAATAAAGGCAGAATATGGCTACTGATGACACAGGGCTGCTCCATTCTGTTTCCACTCCAATGAGGTATAAAGTCTATAAATTCCTATACTAGCCATCAAGAGTTAACAAAGACTCTGGGTTTAAGAGTTTAGTCCTTGGAAAGACTATCATCACTTCAGACACCAGTTGCACTTGGGGAGGTTCCCTAGGTCACCCGGACCTCCCGCTGAATGTCTACAAATGTGAGGGTTCCTATAACCCCCTCAGGCTTGATAGTTGATTAGAATGATTCACAGAAGTCAGGAAAGCTTTTATGTATAAATATAGTTTCATTGTATTTGGGATATAGGGATAAACATAGGGTGAGGTCTGGGAGGGAGGACACAGCTTCCATGCCTTTCCCCATGGAATCAGGGTGCACCATCCTCCCAGAACAACAATGTAAATATCAACTAAAAAGCCCACTTGGGCATTGGTGTCTAGGTTTTTATGGGGATTTTATTACATAGACATGATGGATCAAATCTTTGGCTACTTGATTAAACACAATCTCCAAACTCCTCCACCCACTCTCCCCCCAGGGATCCAACTGAACCAAAGACCCCACCCTCTATTCACATGGTTGGTCTTTCTAGTGACCAGCCACTGACATGAAGCTATCTAGGATCCTGCCTGGAATCACTTCGTTGGCACAACAAAGTCAGCTCCTGTCACTCAAGAAATTCCCAGGATTCTGAAGCTCCGTGCCAGGAACCAGGGACAAGGACTAGATACCCTCTTTACTAGACTCACTCCCCGCAAAGTATGGTCTGTCCAAGGTTAACAGGGGGGGGCCCGAGTGTCATTTTTCCAGGGCTCAGGCCTGTGTTCTTTGATTCTAGATTCAGATTCTGACTGGCCTGGAGCCTGACGCTTGTTTAGTGTGATCTCTCAGATGTCACTGAGAAGCCTCCAACCTGGGATCTTACGTCCTCCTCTCACTCTTATGCCAAAAAACACACCACATCAATGACCATGGTGGCTTTCACTTTCCCTTCCTGACAATGGCTGTGTTTCTCAGAAAGGAGCTCTCAGAACTTTGTTTCATTCTTTGTTCTTGTGAATGCAGAGCTCTGCAATGTGATGGCTGCTGCTTTACTACTGGCCAGATTCCCATGAGGGTGGAGTAGAGGCCAGAGATGATTTAAGTCCTGCCAGCTCCTCACAGGCAGTGTAGACATTTGGGGTGACCATCAGCTCTTTCTCTCTTCAGTGACCACACCAGCACGCGGGACCTATTCCAGTGCAAGGCCAGTCTGAGCAGGGGAGTGTTCCTGTTTTAGGCTGCAGGGAAAACTTCAACCAGGCTCAGCATTTTCTGAGCTGGCTGGGAACACATTTAGACTCAATTCTGACACCAGAAGTTTCTTTTCCTCCAGGAGCTGGTAAGCAAGAAACCACCATGGATTGAGTTGAGATCTAAAAATAGAATTACAGCTTTGTAGGCCTGAGGTTTGGAGAGCCTGGATGCTTGATTTTGGGTGCTGTGGACTTGAAAGGCTGAGGGGAAGGATCTCTGCTGGATGACTGTAAGCCAGTTAGAGAATTTAACTCTTTGGGGCTTTTTCAGAGGGCAGTTGGAGAACAGACTTTATGCCTGTGAACTGCAGAAGGATCATGTGAATGTCATGGCTGTCAGTGGATAGGGTCTTTCCCCAAGAACTTCCTGATCAGACACCCCTGGCCCTACCATACCTCATGTCTAACTACCTTTCCCTGGGGAGACAATGCATATATTATCTATTAAAAAACAAAATTCAACTGAAAATTTTAGAGCTGATTCTTTTTTTGTTTAATGATTCATGAGTTAGGCAACATCTTATCTAGCAAATAGAAAAGAGCTCCATTGTCCTGTACGGAAAACACACACACACACACACACACACACACACACACAAACCCCCCCCCCAAAAAAAAACCCTTTTTTAAAGGAAGAGAAGAAGAAAAAAAGAAAAATCATTAGCAAAGAATGCACTGTTTTAGTCAAGATCACTTTCCTAAAGAGAAGGAAAAGGGTCTATTAGAAAATTTCCTAGTGCTGACCTGAAAATTCCTAGGCTGACTCGTTAAATTATACATGCCCAGGGGAGTAAAACTGCAGTTAGTCTTGGTCAGGCCTTAACTTAAGTGGCTTCTAGGGCCCTGTGACCCTGTGGAACTTCTTTTTCACAATTCTGCTACTTTGATCAGACTCTTAGCTTCATGTAGAGATGTGATCAAAACGGAAGGCATTGGTGCCAACTCGAGCTACTCTTCAGTGGTTTTCTCAGCTTTTGCTGTTCCTTTTCCTGGTATTCACATGTCATGATGTTTTTGCTTAATCTCTATGATAGTCACAGGTGATGACTTCAGATGGACAATTTTGGTACATTTTTCTGATGTTCCAGTCTCAGAGAGATTACTTGCTTGATAGTTAGCATCTGTGAACATGCATTTAAAATTTTTGAAAGCATACAATGTACCTGGCAGATTATCAGGATAATTTCAATGGCTGGAGTGCACATTGAAGCCATGGTACCCCAAACCCAAACCCTCCAAATCAAATAAGTCAAAGAAAGACCCCGCTGAAGGAATCATCTTTTTAAGCCACGTGGTTTGCTCAGTGATTTTATGTAGCTGTGTTTCTACTTCCCCAGAAGTGTCCATCTGGATGCACCAGGTGGTGTTGATCACAGTATAGACAGCTCCTGCTAGGCTGAAAGAGAATCAAAGTTTGTCTTATGGTCAAGAGAATCTTTGGCCAGAAACTAAGCACATTTGTTGGGCACCTATTGTTTTAGGAATGGATTCTGAAAGATCTTTCAGAAGTAAAGGAAGTTTCTCCATTAAATTGTCATGTAAATTTACTCTCTTTTTTTTTTTAAAGAATTTATTTACTTGACAGAGATCACAAGTAGGCAGAGAAGCAGGCAGAGAGAGAGGAGGAAGGGAGGAAGCAGGCTTCCCGCTGAGCAGAGAGCAAGATGCTGCTTGATCCCAGGACCCTGGGATCATGACCTGAGCTGAAGGCAGAGGCTTTAACCCACTGAGCCACCCAGGTGCCCCTGTAAATTTACTCTTAACTAGGGAAGCTTGGTCCTGAAAAGGAATAAAATCCCAAGTCATGAATGGACCATAATTGGTCCATTTTAATTCATTTATGTAAATCCAAGGGATTCAACAAATGAGATCTCTTATTTTGGTTAGGAAATGTTAGGGACAAGATTAGACTTTTCTCTTAGCCTGAATTCTGGAGTTTATGCCCCCTTTGGGCATTCAGCTGAGGGCATTCAATTTCCAGAATTACCCCAGAGCAAAGCAAAGAAAAAGGAGAAAGGGTTTCACATGTAGTTAATGTGTGAAGACTTGATCTGTTGTCTTGTGTGAAAGCAGTCTGCCTTGATGTCAGTTACTTATCTTCCACATCAATTTCATTTAGAGGTCTCTAGCATCTGCATAGGGCCAGGTGTCAGGTAAAGCTTTCTTTAGCTCTGAAATGTGCACCTTCTAGTTTTATAATAATGTCAGTGGTTGGCAGCATTTAGTAAGATTCCTTTCAATGGGGTTCAAAAGCTGTATTCTTCTGATGACGATTACAGAATATCTGGTCACTAGGTTCTAGACTATAAACAACAGGCTCCTTTGAACTGCGATCTGGGAAGATATCTTTAACCTGTTGATGACAGGCTTGATGGTAAAACATTAGATATTTTCCCATAGTTGGTCATACTAGCATGAGACAACAAGAGATCAGCAGAAACTTTATACCAATAGACATTGGTCTGCCATTGACGGTGTTGCATGGGGTGAGTTTACATTACCCAAAGACAATACAGCAAACAGTCAGCAAGTCCAAAGGCAATATCTCAGGGCAGGGAAGTCTGCTATTTTTGGCTAACTTAAAAATTTTAAGTTCGAGGATTCCATTAGATCTTTCAACCTTGCCTGAAGATTGAGGGTGATAGGGCCAGAGATAATTCCAAGAAGTTTGCAAGTTTGTTGTTAAAGCTGGTATGATTTCTCCAATGAAATGGCTGTCAGTTTACCAAAGATCGTGGAAATATACCCTTCATGGGAAACGCATTTCTCCAATGAAATGGCTGTCAGTTTACCAAAGATCGTGGAAATATACCCCTCATGGGAAACGCAAACAAGTCCTTTGCCACCCCGAGGACATCAGCCTTTCAGCACAGGAAAGCTCCAACCTAACTGGAAAACACACATACGTAAATAGAACATATTGATAACACGTACCTTGTGGCAATTGAATAAAGACAAGCTGTGGGTGTTCAAAAGTCTTTTCAAAGGAGGAGTCGTGAGGCCTCTGGGGGCAAAAGTAATTTTTGCGGGATAATGGGTCTGACAAGTCAGACATGGATGGCAGAGCTTTTTCACATTTATATAAATCTCCCCTCAAATGTTTAGTCAAAGCCTGAGTTATCTTAAATGCACTATGATGGGTGAAGGAATGGGGGGGGGCAGGGGATGGGGTTTGACAGGGAGCCAGGAAGAATCCAGCAGCTGTCTTGTGTTTTGTAAATCCCCGACTGTTCAACTTACAGCCATTCTTTATCCATCTTATTTTCTCTGGTTCAGAATGTTGCCATGTTACCCTGATGTCAGAATGGCAGAAATCTCACAACGAGGGGACATTTTGCAGAGGCAGAATGGATTTTAACCACATGTGCCACATTCTTTATAGATTCTTTTGCCGGCTGCCTTTGCATGAGAGTCATTGGGGGCATTTTCCTGTTACTCAGTTTCAGTCCTTTTAGTGTGAGCCTCAGTTTTGACGACAGCAGTTTCAGAAGGTAAGAGAGTAATTACAAGCAATAACATACTAGGATGTATCAAATTTCCAGGAATTTCACACAATTTCTAGAATACTTACGTACCTATACAAATAGAACATAAACCACAGGATCTTTGTTTTCTAGGAAGATCACTTAAATGGTAAGGGAAGTTTCACAACCTATTACCAAAAGTAGATCAATGTTAGAAAAACAAATAAACAGCACTTTGTCCTTTTAACAGATTGGAAACCAAATTCTATTCTAGAAACCTATTCTATCTAGGAAACCAGTTTATATTTCTATTAAAACGTATTCATTCCAAAGTGAGTTGTCCTGACCATGCATAAAGTTCCTTTCCAGAGTTTCCCTTTTCACAATTTTTATACAATTTTCTTTTGCCTTAAGAAATAAAGTGCATCGCTAGTCATATATATATATATATATATTTGTTTTTTTAAGTAGATTCCATATTGAACATGGGGTCTGATCTCACCACCCTGAGACCAAGACACTTACGGTATTTGGACTGAGCTAACCAGGCACCCATATATATATATATATATATATATATATATATATATATATATTACCAAAAATGCATGTCCTATTTTACTTTCATTTAGAGATGCTCCTTTTTTCTATTTTTAGTTCCTTTGACCACATACATTAGAGTTCTTAACCCATGGAAACATTAATTTCAAGCAAACATTAAGTAGTAAGCATGAGTTAACTGTTTGCTAGAGTAGTGTTCTTTAGATTGGCAAATTTACAAATTTATAAATATACAAATATACGTTGTATCTTTATATACGATCTTTCAATATAATATGCCAAAAAATGTTTGCCAACAGCCTACATTTATCTTTAGTTTCTCAGTAATAAAGAAGCCAAAATTAGAGAAACGTGATTAGTAGTTAATGTTTCATTATTTCATCTTATTTGGAAATAATCTAGACACTTAATGAATTTAACTTAAATCACTACTGAATCTATCTCGGTGAAATTTTAAGGTTTTAGTTTATCAAAAGGATTTTGGAAATGATTTAAAAGTTTACCTCAATTTTTTAAAGTTAAATTATTATCTATTTAATTTCCTTGTTCTTAACAATTGTGGCTAGATTACATGACACATCAAAGTCAATTATTCTCCCAAGCTATTTTTATTTTTATTTTATTTTTAATTTATTATGTTTTATCATATTTTTAACTCCAGTACAGTTAACATACAGTGTTATATTAGTTCAGGTGTGCAACATGGTGATCCAACAATTGTATACATTACTCAGGGCTCATCATGATGAATGTACCCTTAATCCCCTTCACGTACTACACCTATCCCTCTACTCACCTCCCCTCGGTATATTCAGCAGTTCATTCTCTCTAGATAAGAGTCTGTTCCTTGTTTTGTGTTTTTTCTCTTTTTCATTCCCTTTGTTTACTTATTTTGTTTCTAAAATTCCACATATGCGTGAAATCATATGGTATTTGTCTATCACTTACTGACTTGTTTCCCATAACATTACAGTCTTCAGCTATATCTGAAGCTATAGAATTATAGTCTTCAGGTCCATCCATCTCATTGAAAATGGCAAGATTTCTTTCTTTTTTCAGGCTGAATACTATTCTAATGTGTATATATGTGTATATATATATATACATACACACACATTTTATATATATATATGTATATACATATATATAAATATTAACTAGAATATATATTTATATTCTATATAATAATATATTCTATAAATATATATATATTTCATATATATATATATTGGAAATTGCTCCTAGATTCTGGAGGTTGGTTTGCTATGGTTGCCATAAAAAAATATCATGGGCTGGGACACTTAAACAACAGAGGCTGGACATCTTAGATCAAGGTGCCTGTAGGTTTTGCTTCTTCTGAAACCTCTTTCCTTGGCTCCTTTCTCCTGTGTCCTCACATGGCCTTTCTCTCTGTGTGCATCCCTGGTGTCTCTTCCCCATCTTCTAAGGAGATCAGTCCTATTAGACAGGGTCCCACAGATCTGAGCTCAGTTAAATTCATTATCTCCTTGAAAAATCTCCTAGAAATGCAATCATAATGAGGATTAGGGCTCAACACAGGAACTTGTGGGTGTAGACTTTATTCCAGAATGAAGCCTAGGTATAAAAAAGTGTTTATTAGCAGTACTCCTTGTGTAATGTTACAGTTGAATGAGAGAATAGTGTGGGGGAGTCTGAGAACCCCAGTACCCCTGGTGAATTCCATTCAGAGGAAGACCCAGGAGGATGAGCCAGTAGATTCGCAAAGCTTAAAGGACATGACTCAGGAAGCTGCTTCAGATGCAGATGTGGTCTGATACCATGTAACCTTCTCGAGAGAGAAATGGGTCATCACAGGCACCAAATTACAACTATAGTCTACATTTGAGATATAAGTGTAAGAGAGACTTCTCGACTGACCAATAGTAATAGAAATACAGAATATATATGAGAGATGGGAGATCTCAGACTTTTTAAGGGGGCAATGCCTTGTCTTCCTTTCATTAATGTGTAAGAATCTGTGTGTTATGACCCAGCAATTCCACACCTATTTCTGGAGAAGGTTCTACACAGGTGTACCAGAAACATGTGTAAGATATTTTTAGCAGAATAGGCAGTAACCTTTTTGATATTGGCCACAGAAACTTCTTTCAAGACGCGTCTCCAAAGGCAAGGGAAACAAAAGCAAAAATGAACTTTTGGGACTTCATCAAGATAGAAAGCTTTTGTACAGCAAAGGAAAGAGTCAATAAAACTAAGAGGCAACCCATAGAATGGGAGAAGATATTTGCAAATGACACTATAGATAAAGAGCTGGTATCCAAGATCTATAAAGATCTTACCAAACTCAACTCCTAAAAAAAAATATTGTAGTCAATAAATGGGCAAAAGGCATGAACAGACATGTCTCCAAAGAAGACATACAAATAGCTAACAGACACATGAAAAAATGTTCACCATCACTAGCCATCAGGGAAATACAAATCAAAACCACGATACAATCTAACCTTATACCAGTTAAGATGGCAAGGAGATAGATCTTCAGAATTCTAAGATGGAATGATGTAAAAAGCAGAATTCTGTAGTCACACTATTTATTAAAAGTGACCAGAAAATGAAGGCATTAATTGGAACTGCAGAGACTCAGAAAGTTTATCTCCCTACTCCCCTCACTATTACCTCCCGTGGAATGAATTTATTTATTATCTACCTACATTTACTCTTCCTCTCACTACTGAGCATGCCTTTCTTTCTTTCTTTCTTTCTTTCTTTCTTTCTTTCTTTCTTTCTTTCTTTCTTTCCTTTCATTCTTTCTTTCTGCCCCTCCCTATTTTTTCTTCTTAAACATAGAGCCTCCAACTGGGTAAGTCTATGTGGCCTGAAGCTGGATGAAATGACCTGAGAATGTTAGCAGAGGCTGATCCTTCACTAGACAGCAGGGAAGGACATGCCGAGGGGCCAGGGAGGGAAAGGCTGTGATTGAAGAGGGTGCAGCTCCTACATGCTGGGTCCATGCAGGAGTGAGTGTTATATTGAGGGAAGAGGTCATTCACAATTGCCAGTACTGTGTGGAGCTTCTTGATGGTATTATCTGTTATCTGTTGCTGTGGATCAAATTACCCTGAAACTTAGTGGCTTAAAACAAGCACTTATTTGAAAAAATAAAACAAATAAAATAAAATAAAATGAAATGAAAAACAAGCATTTATTTGCTTATAGTTTCCAAGGGTCAGAAATATAGGAGCAGTTTTAGTTGTGTGATTCTGAATAAGGGTCTCTCCTGAGGTGGCAGTCAAGTTATCAACTTGGCTCCATCTTTTGATGCCGTGCCTGAGGCTGGAGGGTTTGCTCCCAAGATGACACACTTAAATGCCTAACAGTTAATGCTGGCTGCCTCTGTTCTCCTCCATAGGGCCTGTAATTCTTCAGGGCCTCTCCAACAGGTTAGCTTAAATATTCTATTTTTATTAGGCTGAGAGACAGAGAGAGAGAGAGAGAGAGGTGGAAGAGACAGAGAGAAAGAGAGAGAGAGAGCATGAAAGAGAACAAGAATGAGCCAGTGAACAGAGGATTTGTAAGTCAGAAGCTGAGACTTTTCATGACAAAATTTTGGAATCTTGGGCCTTTCTTTCTTTCTTTCTTTCTTTCTTTTTATTTCCTTTTCCTTTCTTTTCTTTTCTTTTCTTTTTTTTTTTAGAGAGAGAGAGCTAGAGAGAGAGAGTACAAGCAGGGGGAGCAGCAGGCAGAGGGAGAAGCAGCCTTCCCGCTGAGCAAGAAGCCTGATGGGGGACTTGATTCCAGGACCCTGAGACCACAACCCAAGCTGAAGGTGAACACTTAACTGACTGAGTCCCCCAGGTGCTTGGACATTCCATTCTTGATGCCATTTTTCACTAGTCATTCCACAGTACAGGAATAAATGAAGCCATGAATATAGGAAATATTGTTAGAAGCCATATTAAATCTACCTTCCATTGAACATTCACCACTGACCTGCAGCTGGTCAAGATTGTATTTTCCATTCCTCTTTGGCTTTACCCCTGCTGGGATTCCCTGTGGCACTGAGGAGGAAGCTTTAATCAGAGGTTCTGATCACCTTGTCTTCTGGTTTGTCTCATTTGTTGATCTGTCTTCTTTTGTCTGAGTGCATTTCTAGCTGACTTCCTGTGTGGTAAACTTGGTGGCCTCAACCCCTCCAGTAGACCCCTGCAGTGGTCAGGCTTCCTGGTGTTCAGTGGGACCTGGTTTTCTCCTTGCCTGTGCTATGGGAGGTTCCAGTTGGTGTGGCCTCTTATTTACCCTCCCTCATCACGATCACCCAGGATAGGCTGTCTAGGGTTAGGTTTACTCCAAGAACTCTGCACCTATAGCCATTCTGACCTTTAAAGCCCTTTAACCACTCATCTCAGTTTTCTCTCTCTTCCCTCATTCTCTGAGGATCTCACAATGCAGAACAGTGCTCTACATGGGACTGTCTTTTGCTTCCTGAACTCTCCAAGAAGGAAACTTAACAAGCTCGTTGGGAATAAGATAAGATGTAACTATTCTTTGAAGGCTTCCATGTGATTGCAGGACTCTCCAGCAGACTCTTCTCACTCCACTGGATGGAGAATCTGAGTAGGACACTCACTTTTTGGTGAAACTGTCTTTTAATGTGATCTTATGTTGTCCCTTCTTGGCCATGAAGAGAAGGAATGATAATGATAATACCAAACATTTACTGAAGTCCATACGTGACCCTATTCTAAGTGCTTTATGTGCTTTAACTCATTAAATCCTCACATTACCTGGACTCGGATGGACCCCCTAGGATGTAATATTATTACCATCACCATTTTAACTATTGGAAAACTAAGATAGTGGAATGTGTCCAAGGTCTCATGGCAGAGGTATACTGGAGCCAGGATTTAACCATAGGATTCTTTATCACTTTATTATGCCTCTTTCATTTCACTTTCATTCAATATTAACTTCACTTTCCATCTCAGTTAGTATTTATGATAACCTCTGAAAAACCCTCCTCTTTGAGCAGAAGCCTGAAGATGGGTCAAAATTATACACATTGGTCCAGTTTAGGTACATCCACCAAATTCAGATTGGATTCCATATTGGAGAATATCTTCCCAGGTAAGTAGATTAAGGTGATGAGGTTGATGGAGAATGATGCAGAGAAGGAGGGATGCTCTTGGTAGGACTGAATGATTCCCACAGTGGTGAGAACCAAGTTAGGATACTTCTGGTGGTGGAGAGTGAGTTTTCAAATTTTATCTGAAAAAAACTCTTAAAAATTTTTTCATTACATATACACCCACCCAGGAGAAAAATGTAGATTGAGGGTGTGAAATGGTTCAAATTAGGAGAGTTTTCATAGTCACAGCAGACCAGAACCAAACAAACAGGGCACATGCCCCAGACAGATACTCACACACTGCTGGGGAGCAGCCCAGCCCTCAAGAAATACTGAGTGGGAGCTTTCTATCATCCATTACAAACAGCCCCATCACTGCAAGGGTACCTGAGTTTCAGAGGTAGTTCTTACCATACTACCAAGGGCTATTGTTGGCTGTCTGTTTGTGTTCATTGGCATCCACAGCTAGTTTTCAAGTTCGTTTGTAAGCTTGCATTTTTTACTTGCAGTTATTTCTACCCAGAATGCTAATATTTAACTGCATTGAAGAAACTGCCCCTATTGCTGGACACCAAATCCATCCTTTATAGATATATTGGTGAGGTGGGCTTTTCAAACACTATTTCCCCAGACCATGTCCTTTAGAGCTTCATGCCCATTGATGATGCAGATGTTTATTATACTTCCCTAGAATAAATCAATATGTTGATTTTTTTTTCCTCACCTTTTCCTTGTGGTGATAAAATGGGGAGAAATGTAGGGTTTGGTCTACACTGAGTTCATGCTCACAAAAATTCCTGATGCCTCAGAACTCTAGTCTGGTCCAACGCTAGGTCCTGCTACATGACTCAAGATAATTAATTGGGCATGACATGAACTAAACAGGATCCTGCATGGAAAATGTACTAATGAGTGTTTTTCATTCTGTTTCTTAGATCATGAAATCTATCTGGTACATTATAACAAGAGTTCAGAAAAGCTACCCATTGGAATAGATGCAGAAATCAAAATGGAGGGTAGGGAAATTATTGGTAAATCTTTCCTCAAGTGTATGCATGTGTGTGAATGCATGTGTGCATTTTACTGCTGCTGTCCATCAGAAGATGAAAGATCTACTCACAGTTTCTTGTTCTCTTGTAAGCTCAACTGCCCTCTCTAGTTGAATCTGCTCCCTGGACTCTTTCCATAAAGGCCTAGGTTTCCTTATTCAAAGACCTCAAAGTCTGTTGGGGAAGAGGGGAGACCAGAAGTAAGATCAGTAAGTTGGGAGCTGATGGGTCACCTGCTTTCTGGGCTGAGGTCCTCTACTCAACTTCTGAGCCAGTAATCTGAGTCACAAGGTCCTACAGGTTCACACATGCCAAAAATTGCACACTGAAGATTCCTGGAAGACCCTGCAACCTCTCATGTAATTACCCTTGTTCCAGCCTGGCCTGGCAGTGTCACATGAGGCGAGTACGGTTTTAAAGGATCCCGAGAGGGTCCCATGTGCAGGGTTGTCTAGCATGAGGCTCAGGGCAGGGACCAGATGAGAAGGTAGTGGAGGATATGGAGCTGTGGCTGGTGCTGCAGGGCCCCAGTTACCCGCTCCAGTAGGGCCCAACATAGATGATCTGATGAGCAGACTTTGCAAAGTCCATGGCTAGGTCAGACATGGTCACAGAAATGTTCTGGAAAGCATAGGTTTGTGCTCACCTCCCACACCCACATTGAGGGGGAGGTGTCATACTCTGTCCTAGCCCCTACTTGCCTTTCAGTGGACTCTGGAGTAACTTCCACATTTCCACATTTCAGATGACAGATTTAGGAAGAAAAGTTAATTAATTTGTCAACCAAGGAGTGAAAGATATGCAATGATGCTTTGTGCTTCATTCCTCTAACAGAAATATGTCCCATATCTGCTGAGCACTAAGGCCAGCACAGAGAGAGTCTAGGGAATTATTTACTCTAGGTGCCAAGGCCTGTATATGTGTTTTTATGATACTTTCTGGGACCTTTTCACCTTTTGAAAAGACAGGATTTTTTTTTTTCAATTGATCTAGCACATGGGAAGTCAAGGTGAGTTAGTACTCATGGAGGTTGTGATGGGATTTACATAAACCCGGAAAAGGATTCAAGGGTTTTAGCCTAGATCCTATGTTCTGACTGGCCTGGGCCCCACAGGACATCCAGCCTTCCCCATCCCATACCAGGGGCAAACGTAAAGGCAACCAGAATACATAACATGCTCAAGGGCAGAAGAAACCCCTTCATACAACCAAGTCAGTAAGCCTGGAACTCACCCAGGAGATTGTCTCCCTGGAGTCAGGGTGGCTGGTAAGACCATCAGAAACCTCCATGTTCCCCCCTAAACAAGAACTTGGGCTATTGTTGGGAAAGGTCAAGAAAGGTATTAAAGAAGGTTTTGAGTACAAAGGAAAGGGAGGTAGTCTCAATCCAAAAGTAATCTTCATTTTTCAAAATTTTCCCTCAGCCTGAGCCAGCCCAGAGCTCCATCTTTCTGGCTTGTAGCCAGGTTTGCCCTTTTATGCTCTGAGGTTCACTGCACTGGTACTGAGGCAAACTTGGTCAAGAACAGCAATACCAACTTTTGTAGCAGCCTGGACGGGACTGGAAGAGATTATGCTGAGTGAAATAAGTCAAGCAGAGAGAGTCAATTTTCATATGGTTTCACTTATTTGTGGAGCATAACAAATAGCATGGAGGACAAGGGGAGTTAGAAAGGAGAAGGGAGTTGGGGGAAATTGGAAGGGGAGGTAAACCATGAGAGACTATGGACTCTGAAAAACAATCTGAGGGTTTTGAAGGGGCGGGGGGGGGTGGGAGGTTGGGGGAACCAGGTGGTGGGTATTGGAGAAAGCACGGATTGCATGGAGCACTGGGTGTGGTGCAAAAACAAGGAATACTGTTATGCTGAAAAAAAAATTAAAAAAAAAAAAAAAAAAAGAACAGCAATACCAGCAGAGTACATTAGTGTGAGGCTTGGAGTAAGCAGTTTAGGCAAGCAGTGTTGGTGTGGTGCTGTTTACCGAAGGTATTACCGAAGGTATTATTGTTGAGGGGTGGGGGAGGGAATGGCCTCAGTCCCCACTTTGTCCACAGGGAGGAGTCTCTTTGCTTGCTGCTTGCAGGGAAACACTGCCAGAAGTGCTAATAATCTCCCTTCTGTGTGTCTCAGGAGTTTTTCAGATTGCTGTTTTCATGATCTCTGTCTCTGGGTTGTTTGCCTTCTCTCCAGGAACTGCACTGTGTACTCTGGACTCTAGCCCAGCCAAGGCTGCTGACCTTTAAAACTCCAAACTTTAGGGACATTTTGCAGCTGGGAGCCTGTGCTGGTCCTCTAGTGGAGGGTTTTGTCTCACTGGGACTGATGCAGGCAGGTTTGACTGAGATGGGCAGTCATACCAGAGTGCAGGGGCTTGGGACTTGGAGCAAGGTGACTAGGCAGCCAGGGTCAGGGGGAATCCCCCCTGAGCAGGTGGCTCTGTGCCTGTCCTGAGGGGTGAGGGAGGGAAATGGGGCCCATTCACACTTTTATCCCCTGAGAGGCATCTCTGTGAACTCACCTCTCACAGAGGATGCACTCCAAGAAGAGTGAACTATCTCTCCCCTGTGTGCTTTTCTCCATGACCAGGGCTTCCTCCTCTCTCTGGAACCCATGATCCATTTCCCCTCCAAATCACATCTCCATGCTTCCTATCTTCCTCAATGTGGTCTCTTCTCTCCTTCTAGTTGTGGACTCTGTTCTGTCAGTTTCAGGTCAATTTCTTGGGTGTTCAGAATGATTTGACAGTTATCCAGCTGTCTTTGAGGGAGGGGACCAACTTAGGGTCCTTCTCTGATACCACCATCTTAGCTCCTCCTCCTATAGTACTTACCTAACTGATAGCTGAAATCTTGTACTTTTTTGACCACTTCCTCCAATTCACCCTCCTCTCATCATCTGTTTCTGCCTCTTCACAAGCCTGATCTGATTTTCAATGAATTATTTCATTTTAGTTTTAGATCCACACGTCAGTTAGATCATACAGTATTTGTCTCGCTCTGCCTGATTTATTTTACTGAGCATAATGCTTTCAAGGTACATTCATGTTGTCACAAATGATAGGTTTTCCTCATTTTCTATGGTTGAATAATATGTTCAAAGTTTTGACAAACTATTAAACAGTTTTTCAGCGGCTTGCTGTTTCTTTTCTTTTTTTTTTGTAAGATTTTATTTTTAAGTAATCTCCACACCCAACATGGGGCTCAAACTCACAACCCCAAGATTAAGAGTCCCACTCTCTACTAACTGAGCCAGCCAGTTGCCCCAAGGCTTGGTGTTTCTAATCTAAATACCTTTGCAGTGAGTTGGGACTGGATCTGATACCCTCAGTTTGATATAACAAATCTGATGATCCTCAGCCACCTTGTGCACTTGGCCCTCCTAACTCTCCTGCTTTTCTTATTTTGACAGGTCACTCCACTGATCAGAGACATGACACAGCCCAATCAGTCCCTTCACACTCCATTGTCTACATCCTTCACCCCAGCTCTGCAGTACAATACAGGATGGACAGTCTTACCTAAGGCAACTGCCCCAAACATTGAGAAGGCGCTGGTAGAAGCGAAGTTGCTGGGGGTGGTCTCTGTGGCCAGGGAAACCCTGGAGATAGCATCTATTGCTGTCACTGGGGACTCTGGCAATGGCATGTCTTCCTTCATCAATGCACTGAGGGGAATTGGGCATGAACAGGAGGACTCAGCTCCCACTGGGGTGGTGGGGACCACCCAGATTCCCACTTGCTACTTTTCCTCCCACTTTCCCAATGTGGAGTTGTGGGACCTACCTGGAAGAGGGGCAGGTACCCAAACCCTGGGGAACTATTTCACAGAGATGCAGTTTAGTCTGTATGACCTCTTCATCATCTTTGCATCAGAACAGCTCAGCAGGAATCTCGTGGAGCTTGCCAAAGCCATCCAGGGACAGGGAAAGAAGTCCTACATTGTCTGGACCAAGCTGGACAGGGACATCATCACACGTACCCTCTCAGAGGAACGACTCCTGCAGAATATCTGAGAGAATATTTGGAAAACACTCCAAAAGGAGGAAATGCACAAACCCATCATATTCCTGGTCTCCAGCTTTGACCCTTTATTGAATGACTTCCCAGAGCTTAGGGATACCTTGCACAGGGACATCTTTGATATCAGGTATCATTGTCCTCTAGAGAAACTGTCTGACACCTGTGAGAAGGTCATTAATGACAAAGTGACCTCTTTGCGGGGGCAAATAGCTTCAAATTCTTTCCAGGACGTCCTTGGCATCCAGAATGCAGATGATCTGGCAGAGTGTCTGATGGCCTACCACTTGTTTTTTGGTGTGGATGATGAGTCTCTCCAGCTGATGGCCCAGAGTATGGGGAAACCTATGGAGGAGTACAAGGCTATTATGAAGTCTCAGGATCTGCACACTGTCCTCACTGGGGACAGGATATTATCTTTCATGAATTGTAATATGGCTTCTTACTTATATTCAATTCCGAGACACATCCCGTTCTTAGGTGATACAGTTCTCAACTACCTGAGAGTGTGGAAACACAGACACTTCCTTGAAATAGTTGCCAAGGACACCAGGACCATCATGAAGAAAATCCTCACAGACTCAATCATCTGAAGAGCTGTGGTTTCCTCTGGAGGGAAGTCAGGACATCTGGGGTCCTCTTTTCACACTGTACCCTTCCTGAATTCTCAATCAAGCTCAATATTTCCACTTTCATTGGCTCTAAGTTCTTCAAGACAAATGAGCTGATTTTCTCATTTTGAATCCCTGTTGGGAAACTCTAAAATTTGTTCTACTTCTGATCACTTATTAAATGAGCCTGGATCCAAAGGTGAATGAAAAGATTTGCTCTGTGACATACAGTCTCATTCTGACATCCCCTTATCACTTAACATTAACATCCATTCTCCAGACCCTCTTGGTTTCTCATGTTCCTTCACTTTTCACCTCTGGACTTACAAAGGCATTCAGATGCAGAGGGGAGAACATCCTTTGGGATGTTCCCTTTGGGGAAATATGATGGAGAATGTATGTTTGGCTATTCTTTGGAAGTTTACAAGACCATTCTGGTATTCTGCAAAGTTCTGCCCTTATACCTCCCCTCACTGATTGCACAAAAACATTTATATAGGGGAAAAAAAAAGGGATACAGGAAATGGACACAAGGGCCATTGTTACCGGGAATAGAAAACTGTTGAATGTATAAGCAAATCTGACTATTGTAAGTAGTAACACTGACTGCCACCCCTCCACGAGTTCATGCTCTTCACATGCACAGCTCATGGTGGGCCTATCATAGGAAATAGTACCTGTTAGATTGTTTCCTTTAGAGAAGTGTTTGTTTACTTAAAGTTACCTTCTATGTTGTGTTCTTTGCCAAAGTTATCTCCTATGTTGGTCAAAGGAATTTAATCTGATTGTCAACATTGAGGAAACTAAATACTGCCTATGACCTCACTGTCTATACAGTTAACCCAACATATATAGACTCTATGGAAATTCTCCTAATTGGAAACCATTTTAGACCCTGGTTCTAGATTTTCCCCTTTACCGTGTGTGTGTGTGTGTATAACAAAAATTGTTTTTTATAATAGCTTTTTTTCAATGATGTTTGAAACCTCACTCTCCATACCAGAAGTAACATAATCTGGGTCTTACCACTGTGGGAATCATTCATTCCTCACAAGAGCAACCATCCTTCCTAGCAACATTCTCCATCAACCACATGACCTTACACTATTTACCTGGGAAGATCACACCCAGTATGGAACCCAATCTAAATTTGTTGGACATATCTGAATTGGACCAATGTATAAAATTTGGGCCACCAAATCTTTGTAACCGAAGGTATAAGATAATTAAACAAATCTGGGGACAATGTAAGAAGGGGATGAGGAAGTGGCACGATATGGTTTTTTCATAATAATACTATGCCATTCCCTTAACCTCAGATGACTCTGCATAGTAATGATGACATTACTCCAGAAAATCCTTTCTCCCTGAAAGGGTCCCATGCAACTCTTCTATTTCTTACTCTCAGTTGGACTAGTTGCTCTCCCAGCCTGGAGCACAGGCCTTGCTCACATCCATCCATTACCTTGGTGGTGCTGGTGCTTCTTGGATTCCCTGTTCATTCACATTAGGTCCATTCTCTAACAAAGTGAGAAAAAAAAGTTCCCTTGAGGTACTTTCCGAGTCTTTGCTATTCCATTTAAGGACTTTGTTTTGTGGTCACTTTTAATAAATAGTTTGAGTATATTTTTCTGCATGTGGCTGTCCAATTTTCCCAAAACCATTTATTGAAGAGGCTGTCTTTTTTCCATTGGACATTCTTTCCTGCTTTGTCGAAGATGAGTTGACCATAGAGTTGAGGGTCTATTTCTGGGCTCTCTATTCTGTTCCATTGATCTATGTGTCTGTTTTTGTGCCAGTACCATGCTGTCTTGATGATGACAGCTTTGTAATAGAGCTTGAAGTCCGGAATTGTGATGCCACCAACTTTGGCTTTCTTTTTCAATATTCCTTTGGCTATTTGAGGTCTTTTCTGGTTCCATAAAAATTTTAGGATTATTTGTTCCATTTCTTTGAAAAAAATGGATGGTACTTTGATAGGAATTGCATTAAATGTGTAGATTGCTTTAGGTAGCACAGCCACATGCAGAAAAATGAAATTGGATCATTTCCTTACACCACACACGAAAATAGACTCAAAATGGATGAAGGATCTCAATGTGAGAAAGGAATCCATCAAAATCCTTGAGGAGAACACAGGCAGCAACCTCTTCGACCTCAGCCGCAGCAACATCTTCCTAGGAACATCGCCAAAGGCAAGGGAAGCAAGGGCAAAAATGAACTATTGGGATTTTATCAAGATCAAAAGCTTTTGCACAGCAAAGGAAACAGTGAACAAAACCAAAAGACAACTGACAGAATGGGAGAAGATATTTGCAAATGACATATCAGATAAAGGGCTAGTGTCCAAAATCTATAAAGAACTTAGCAAACTCAACACCCAAAGAACAAATAATCCAATCAAGAAATGGGCAGAGGACATGAACAGACATTTCTGCAAAGAAGACATCCAGATGGCCAACAGACACATGAAAAAGTGCTCCATATCCCTCGGCATCAGGGAAATACAAATCAAAACCACCATGAGATATCACCTCACACCAGTCAGAATGGCTAAAATTAACAAGTCAGGAAATGACAGATGCTGGCGAGGATGCGGAGAAAGGGGAACCCTCCTACACTGTTGGTGGGAATGCAAGCTGGTGCAACCACTCTGGAAAACAGCATGGAGGTTCCTCAAAATGTTGAAAATAGAACTACCCTATGACCCAGCAATTGCACTGCTGGGTATTTACCCTAAAGATACAAACGTAGTGATCCGAAGGGGCACGTGCGCTCGAATGTTTATAGCAGCAATGTCTACAATAGCCAAACTATGGAAAGAACCTAGATGTCCATCCACAGACGAATGGATAAAGAAGAAGTGGTATATATACACAATGGAATACTATGCAGCCATCAAAAGAAATGAAATCTTGCCATTTGCAACGACGTGGATGGAACTAGAGGGTATCATGCTTAGCGAAATAAGTCAATCAGAGAAAGACAACTATCATATGATCTCCCTGATATGAGGGAGAGGAGATGCAACATGGGGGTTGAGGGGGTAGGAGAAGAGTAAATGAAACAAGATGGGATTGGGAGGGAGACAAACCATAAGTGACTCTTAATCTCACAAAACAAACTGAGGGTGGATGGGTCGAGGGGGTTTGGGAGAGGGGGGGTGGGGTTATGGACATTGGGGAGGGTATGTGCTATGGTGAGTGCTGTGAAGTGTGTAAACCTGGCGATTCGCAGACCTGTACCCCTGGGGATAAAAATATATTATATGTTTATAAAAAAATAAAATTTAAAAAAAAGAAGAAAAAAAATAAATAGTTTGAGTATAGGAAACAACATCATTTTCTCTTAGGACTCTGAAGATCTATCTCCTCCTAGCATGTCATGTTGCCAGTATAAAGCCCAATGCCAATTCCATTCCATTCCTTAAATGGTCACCCGGTTGTTGTCATCCCTGGGGACTATGTCAGAAGTGTCACCAGGGGACTAGTGACCTGAAGGACCTCCATCAACACTCAGCATTCAGAAGCCTCCTTAAGTGACAGCTGATGTGAAAAGACATGGATGAAATGGAAACGCATATTACCAAGTGAGAGAAATCAATTTGGAAAGGCTAAATACTGTGCAATTCCAAATATGTAACATTCCAACTAAGGCAAAACTGTAGAAATGAGAAAAAGATCAGTGGTTCTTAAGGGTTCAGGGCAGGGAGGGACAACCCAGTGGAGCACAGAGGCCATTTAGAGCAGTGAAACCACTCTGTGTGATATGATAATGGTGGATAAATTATATTTTTGTCTAATCTCATAGAATATGCAACACCAAGAGGGAACCCAATGTAAACTATGGACATGGAGGGAGAAAAATGGGTCAGTTTGGGTTCATGAATTGTAGGATGGTGTAAGTTGTTGATAGTGGACAGGCTGTACTTGTGTGAGGGCAGGGGGTTCATGGGAATCCTATGCACCTTCTGCTCAATTTTGCTGTGACACTAAAGCTGCTTTAAAATAGAGTCTAGTAGGGGCGCCTGGGTGGCTCAGTGGGTTAAGCCGCTGCCTTCGGCTCAGGTCATGGTCTCGGAGTCCTGGGATCGAGCCCCGCTTTGGGCTCTCTGCTCTCTCGGGGAGCCTGCTTCCTCCTCTCTCTCTGCCTGCTTGTGATCTCTCTGTCAAAAAAAAAAAAAAAAAGTAAAATAGAGTCTAGTGAAAAAGATAATGGCTGCTGACATCATTCTTCCCCTTTGGCACTGTTCCTTATGTGTTCTAAGCGCAATAATGTTCAGCAGCTAGCTACAGTAGGATATATATGATACTATACAGATATATACACAGAATGAAGTGAGATATAAAGATGAAGACCTGTTAACTCAACTCCCAAATTAAGAACTGCAGTGTTACTTAAATCATTGGATAGTCCCACAAGCATCACCCCATATCGTGTCTCTCTGCATCTATTCTCAGATGTACAGATCCTTTGAATTTGGAGTTTAATGTTTGTGTGTGTGTGTGTGTGTGTTTACTTTCTTTAGTTATTTCCACAGATGTGTGTTTCCTCAGACATTATATCATTTAGTTTTGCTTGTTTGGATGCTTTAGAAAAATTGAATTAGTTTGTGTTCCAGCCTCTGTAAGCGGCTTCTCACTTACATTGTTTCTCTGGCATGTGTTCTCCATTTTGCCAAGATAGCACATAATCTATTCACTGTCAGTGGAAATTTGAGTTTGGGGTTCTTTACAGTTGTTTCTATCTCTTCAACACCGTTCTTCTAAAAACATCCTACACATGTTTCTGGTACACCTGTGGCAAACTTTCTCTAGAACTAGCTGTGGGATTGCTGGGTCATAATATACAGATACACATTGCGTGAAAGGAATACTATGCATTGCTTACAAAACACCCTCAAATCTCCCATCTCTCAGATATTTTCTGTATTTCTAACTCTACTGGCCAGTTGAGAAGGCTCCTAACCTTAGAACTCAGATGTAGACTATACCTGTAACTTGGTGCCTGTGACCACCCCCTTGTCTCTAGGAGATTAATGGTGTCTAACCACATTTGCATCTGAAGCAGTTTTCCTGAATCATGTCCTTTAAGCTCTGCATGATTTGCTGGCTCACTCTCATGGGTCCTCCTCTGATGGACTTCCCCAGGGATGCTGGGGTTCTCAGATATGCACACAACATTCTATAATCCAACTGTAACACTACACAAAGACTACTGTTACTAAACATATTTTTAGACTTAGGGCTCATTTTTGAGTGAAGTGTATACCCACAAGTTCCTGTGTTGAAGCTGTAAAACCCTTTGTAACTATATTGTAGGAGGCTCATTAAGGAGACAATGAAGGTTAACTGAGCTCAGCTGGGTGGGGCTGTGACTCATGGGGCTGATTTTAGAAGGAGGAGAAGAGACACCAAGGATGCACACACAGAGAAAAGCCATATAAGGACACAGAGAATGGGGCCATCTGCAAGCCAAGGACAGAAGCTTCAGAAGAAGCAAAACGAAAGGCACCTTGATCTAAGACATACAGCCTTCAGAATAGTGAGAGAATAAATTTCTGTTATTTAAGCCTCCCAGCCCATGGTATTTTGTTATGGCAACTCTAGCAAACCAACTTCCTGAAACTAGAAGCAATTTCCAGAATACAGTCTGATCCCCAATGGATTTTTATTCTAATTCATGCCTCGGTTGCTCTCTATTGGATTGGAAGTATGTTTTTAGTTAGGGTTGATGAAGACTCCAGCGATTTAACTCCCCATTTTTTTTGGTCACTGAAGCCTTGAAAACTAGCCTTCTCTTCCAGCTAGCACCATGATAAGCTCTGGGGAGCTGCTCACCTAGATGCATGAGCCCAAGAGGCACCTGGTTGGCCTCCACCCAGCCTCCCACAGAGGCTCTACCATCATTCCTTCACCATCACTATGCAACACTGCTTAGGTTCCAGTGTGTGACAGCCAGAGTGGCCCACTGAGATCCTGAGTATGCTCTGAGCACTGAGGTCACAGGGCTGGGTTCAGGTCCCAGACCTTTCTCTGGGAGTATAGTGAATGAAGACAATCCTGACAATGGTTCCTCTCACTGGATGTGACCAGAGATATTTTGTGGTTCAAGAACTATGAAAGATGCTTTCTGACTTTTACTTTCTACCAACTTGAGAAATCAAAAAGGAAATTAACAAAAAAACATGACATCACTTCATATTGAGTGCCATTTTTAAATTTAAACATATAGTGGATTGTCCCATGAACTCAGTGACAGGAAAATGAGTGTGCTGAGAAGGAACATAAATGACTCAGAAAGTGCACAAAAGCAAATATTGGTGTTGTGCTTCTTCTATCAATATTGGAGACCAAGAAACTCAGGTTGTCTGGTTATAAGATGGGTGTTCCTGGCTGATGAAATAGAAATGTTTCCTATTCTCTAAGGTCTGGGTAGAACTTCCTTTGAGGTCACCACATTCACCTTCATTTCATAAACCAGCATGTGACTGTGACTCTCAGCACCCCCATATTAGGGAAGGTGGTAGCTGTGGAAAGCTTTCCTGCCTTCAGTATTTTCAGAGGCTCGTGGGAAGAAGCAGATAATGGAATGTAGGAAAAACTTTTAGAAAGAGACCACTCTTGTTGCTCAGGTAAAGACTGTCCTGGGGCAAATAGGAGGTGCAGTGTAGGGAATATGGCCAATGAGATTGTAGTAGTAGTGTATGGTGACAGCTGGTAGCTACAATTGTGATGAGCACAGCAGAGCCTACAGAATTGTGGATTTATTTGTTGTATACCTGAAACTAATGCAACATTCTGTTTCAACAATACTTCAAGGAAAGAAATAAGGAGTTTCCCAGGAGTTCTAATTAAAGAAATCCTTCATTAAGATAATGGGGGTTAGGCTGGCTGTGGAGGAGAGATGGGAGTTCAGAAGTAACTTATCTCCTTTCATGTTGAGATGTTGTCCCAAAGAGCAATCTACCAATCAATGCAGGACCTAGAGAACACATGGAAATCCCACAGCAGCTGCCTCTTACTCTCTTCCCTCTAGCCTCAGACTCTGGGTCACCTCCTCCATGGACCATGCCAGTCACAACATCACCCCAGACCTCATTCCTCATGCATAAAATACGGAATTGGAGGATAGTAGTATTCAAGGACTCCTTCTGCATCAGTGTGCTTTGGTTCTGTGACTCCCGGAAGCAAAGAGGACAGTTTCCCTGCCACCTAGCTATAGACTTGCACACCTGCTGACAGCAAGTTGGACTCAGTCAAGGGCTTTAGCTGCCCTTAGGGGCCTGAGACTTCATGGTTGCTCCATACAGATCCCCAAGAACTGATGTGGGATCAGGCACAGGCAGAGCAGCCTCCTTCTTGAGGTCAGGTCTAAGGGGGAAGGGAGTGATGACAACTGCCCTCCTTCTGTTATAAGCCACACCAACTCTCGCAGTTCCTTTCCTCCTTCCTCAGTTGGCTTCAGAAATGCTCGTATGCCTGTATAGATGGGGTGCTAGGTAGTTTCACACTTGCAAAAGGGTTCACCTTGGCCTGATCACCAGCCAGCAGCACTAGTGTTTTAGTCAGAATTATTTCTGCTGCAAGAGCTTTGTCTGCTCAGGCTGCCATAGCAATGTCCCACAGTCTGGGTGGCTTAAACAACAGAAGTTGGTTTTCTCATAGCTCTGGGGCTAGAAATCCTAGATCAAGGTGTTTTAGGGTTGGTTTCTTCTGAGGCATCTCTCCTTGGTTTGCAGAGTGCCAGCTTCTCCTTCTCCCTGTGTCCACATGGTCTTTCCTATGTGCCTGCTTGACTGCATCCAACTTTCCTCTGCTTACAAGAAGTCATATTGGATTCAGGACCATCCTGAATATCTCATTTTAACTTCACTGCCTCTTTGAAGACCTTGTCTCCACATACATTTACTTCAAAGGTATTGGGGGTTTGGACTTCATCACAGAATGGGGTGGAAGTGGGGGGACACAATTCAGCCCAGTACTGGCTTCAAGCACCTCCACCAGCCTGGGGCACAGAGGAACAAATGTGGCTGCTTTGTTGTCACATCAGGGTTTTGTTTTCTCAGGTCACCTAAATCCCTTTCCACTCACTCACCTGTTTCCTGGCTTCCCTCATTTGTCTTTTTGTTGTCTTGTCCCCTGGAATGTGTGTGTGTGTGTGTTGTGTCATGTGTGTGTGTGTGTGTTTGTGTGTGTGTGACTATTTACATGGGATAGGTTTCTATGTATATATAGGAAAGGACAGTCAAGGATCACAGCCTCTGGCATGAGCCCCTAAAAGTGATGGCAGCACTTAGATGGGAAGGCTATGGCAACTCAAAGGTATCAGAGGCAAATGAGGGAGCAGGAGGAAAATCAACCTTTCATTAGTGTCAGAGAGATAAGAAACTACTACACTATACCTACACCTAAATGATTTTCTGGCACATAGTAGCCAGTAAATGCTAGCTGGTTGAAAACTGAATGCACAAAGATCAGAGGCCATACATAAGGAACACTCAGAGAACAACAACAACAAAATCTGTTGGAAATAAGAAGTTTGAGAACTAGGTAGAAATGAAGTATACAAGGCTTAGAAAATCAGGGAATCTTCCAGAAGTAAAAAATAAATTTTTTAAATGACAGCATTTGAGCCTTGAAAGATGGCAGAAGTGTAGGAAGACCCTGGGCTTGTCTGTTCCCAGGAATACAAGTAGATAACTATCAACTCTTCCTAAATACTCCAGAAATCAGTCAGAAGACTGACAGAATAAACTTCATAACATAGAGAGGAGACTACCTCAAACATGCAGGGGAGGAGAGTCTACAGACAACTGGCCTGAAGGATTATACAGCCACAGCACAACAGCAGAGTGCACTTAATGCAAACCAGTCATTCTTGGGAGCACAAAGCCCCAGACATTACATAACCTGTTCTTCATAAAGCCATTACTTTCAGGAACAAGAAACATAACTGGCTTTTCTAACACAAAAAAAGAAGGTAGAGGGTTAGAAAAGATGTCAAGAGAGAGGAATTTATCCTAAATGAAAGAACAAGATAAGACCATAGCAGACATCTAAGCAAAACAGATAGAAATAACATGATGGTTAGAGAATTTAAACTGATAAGCAGGGGGTGCCTGTGTGTCTCAGTGGGTTAAAGCCTCTGCCTTTGGCTCAGGTCATGATCTTGGGGTCCTGGGATCGAGCCCCACATCAGGTTATTTGCTCAGCGGGGAGCCTGTTTCCCCCTCACCCTCTACCTGCCTGTCTACTTGTGATCTCTCTGTCAAATAAACGAATAAAATCTTAGAAAAAAAACCCTGATACCATTAGCATACTTACTGGGCTTGAGAAGATAATTGAAGACATCATCCTTATCACAGATATAAAATATTTTTAAAAGATCCAATCAGAATTGAAGAATGCTATAAATGAGATTGTAAACAGGCATTAATGCAATGAAGAAAAGGCTGGAAGAAACAGAGGAATGAATAAGTAATACAGAAAACAAAATAGTAAAAAATAATAAAGCTGAACAAGGGAAAAAGAAGAATTATGAAACACAAGAATAGACTTAGGGAACTCTGTGACTCCTTCAATTATAATAACATTCATAATATAGGAGTCCCAGAAGTAGAAGAGAGAAAAGGGGACAGAAAATTTATATGAGGAAATAATGGCTGAAAATGTCCCTAATCTGGGGAAGGAAACGGACATCTAGATCCAGGAGGCACAGAGAACTCCCATCAAAATCAACAGAAGCAGGCCAATGCCAAGATAGAGTAAAATAACATTTGTAAAATATAGAGATAAAGAAAAAAAAATCCTAAAAGCAGCAAGACAAAAAAAAGAAGTCCTTACTTACAATGGAAGATAGACAAGGCCAGTTGCAGATCTCTCAAGAGAAACTCATCAAGCCAGATGGGAGTGGCAGGCTATATTGAATGTGCTGAGTGGGAAAAATTTGCCGCCAAGAATATTCCATCCAGCAAGGCTATCATTCAGGATAGAAGGAGAAATAAAGCATTTCCCAGAGAAACGAAACTTAAAGGAGTTTGTGACCAGTGAACCAGCCCTGCAAGAAATATTAAAGGGTATCCTTTGAATGGGAAAGAAGGACCAAAAGTGACAAAGACCATAAAGGATCAGAGGAAATCTCCAGAAGCAATGACAAAATAAGTAATAATAGAGCATAAAATACGTATAAATATAATTACTTTGAATGTAAATGGACTACATGTTCCAATTTAAAGCAACAGGGTTTCAGAATGGATTAACATAAAACTATATGATGCCTACAAGAGACTCATTTTAGACCTGCACACCTCCATATTGAAAATGGAAGGGATGGACAAGGGACATACAAATCAAAACTACAATGAGTTATCACCTCAGTCCTGTCAGAATGGCTAGAATCAAGAACAGAAGAAACGACAGGTGTTGGTGGGGCCGTGGAAAAAAGGGAACCCTCTTACACCTTGATGAGAATGCAAACTGGTGCAGCTACTCTGGACAGTAGTATGGAGTTTCCTCAAAAAATTAGAAATAGAACTACCCTACAACCTAGTAATTGCACTACTAGGTATTTACCCAAAGGATACAAAAATACTGATTAAAAGGGGCACATGCACCCCAATGTTTATAGCAACATTATCAACAATAGCCACATTATGGCAAAAGCCCACATGTCCACATGAATGGATAAAGAAGAGGTAGTATATATATTCAATGGAATATTACTCAACCATGGAAAGAATGAAATCCTTCCATTTGCAATAATGTGGATGGAGCTAGAGAGTATTATGCTAATGAACTAAATCAGTCAAAGGAAGACAAATACCATATGATTTCACTCATATATGGAACTTAAGAAATAAAACAAATGATCATAGGGGGAAAAAAGAGAAGCAGAAGGAGAAAAAGACTCTTAACTATGGAGAACAAATGGGTGGTCACTGGAGGGGAAGAGGTGAGGACAGTGGGTGAAAAAGATGGGGATTAAAGAGTACTTATTCATTCACTTATTGTGGTGAGCATAGAGAAATGGTCAGAAGTATTGAATCACCATTGTATACCAAAACTAATATAACACTGTATGTAAATTACAGTGGAGTTTTAAAAATAGTAAATAACTAAATAAATAAAATCTTGAAATAAATTTTTTTTATTTATATAAGCAAATAAAGGAAGAACCTTGTCAAAAAGAACCCCAAGTGTAAGATTTATATACTATCAGGACAAACACAAAAACACAGAAACACTGGTGGAAGAAAAAGATGGGAGAGTGGTTATAAATTCTCAGTGTGGGCGAGGAAGTTTGTTTTGATTCTTCCTGGATGTATCTTGATATCTTTGTTAAAGGACTCAACTTTCCTAAGATAAAGGGGGATTAAAATTTGGTTTACTTATAGGGGTAGTATTGATTGGGAAAAGAGGATTACTTTGAAGTTTAACTCTACATGAATATTAGAAAATAAAAATAAAAAAGGAATAAACTAGACTAAACTAAACTAAAATTTAAAAAAATTTAAAAAATAGAAATGAAAAAGGAAAACACAGGTGTATGTATCAAAAACTTCAGGTTAGAAGGTTATTATGGAATTTTATGTACTGGACAGCTCACTGTGATGGTAAATAGGTTAAAAAATTATCTATATAAAAAAAATGAGCCAAAATAGTGGGAACAAATTAAAAATAAAAGTTGTCCTATGAAGTAGTGGTGGTTGTTCTCTTGTAGTCTTTTTTTTTTTCTTTCCTGGTTGGTTTTCTGGGGGAGGGGCCTGCCACTGGGGTTTTCAGTCAATGATGTTCCCTGAGTTAAGTCCTCCTGCCCCCTTCAAGGGGGTGGGCTCTGAGGAAACTGTTTTTTTCAGGCTTTTGTTCTCTGGAGGTTTTTATGTTTGTTCACTTTTTTTTTTTTCCTCTCACCTTGACCGCTTTTGATGGTTTTTGTAGGTTTAGAGGAAAGCAAACTGCACTCTGACCTCCCTCTCAAAGAGAAGCCTCAGTCTGGCTGCAGAGCCCTTATAAATTCCCCCTTGGCCACTGACAGAGCAGGTTCTGAGTCGTGGTCCCTGGGGATGAAGGATCTTCTGCTTGTACCCAAAACCATGGCAGCAGCGGCCATCTGGGCAGCTCCAGACTGCCAGAAAGGTTCCAAGCAGCGATTGCACACTGAGATTTTCCCACTGGCCCGGGCTGGGAGTGCCTGGTCTTTCTGGGTCTAAGAGCGCTGGACTTGCGCGCACCTCTCTCAGGGGAGGCCGTGGGTCCCGCGCGCGAGTCTCAGGCTCTGAGAGCGGGGCGCAGGTCCGAAAACACCAGGCTGGGTCTTCGCACACCTCTCTCAGGGGAGAGTTTGGGACGCATGTCTCAGGCTCTGAAACAATGGCGCGGGTCTAAGAGTGCGGGGTGGGGGGCACCTTTGTACACCTCTCTCAGGCGAGGGTGAGGGGCGTGCGTGTCTCAGGCTCTGTAGCAGGGCTCGGCGTTCTGCTGTCTGGCGTGGCTCCCAGCCCCTCACAGGAGCCAGACCCCACACAATTTCGGGCGCACAGGTGGCTCAGGGACCAAGACTTGGTTTCTCTGCCGCACACTCTCTGGCTCAGCACCAGGGGAGGCTGTCCTGGGTCCGGGGACTTAAGCTTCTGTCCCTAGCCACCCCAATTCCCACAATTCCCACCCCCCCATGATCCTTTGCTCTTTTAGAGTGCTTACAACCAGTCTCCAAGTTAATGCTGGTCCCCAGATGCAGGGCACTCTGGTATTAGCGGTATTACTTTCCAATTGGTTGCCTCTGGTGGCTTCCTCCCCCCTTTGTTTATCTTCCGATATCAGTCCACCTTTCCCACTCCGCTTTACCTGCCCACTGGCATCTTCTGCCCCTGTTGAGATCCAGACGTGTATAATTCTGATCTCAGGCTGATTTCATGGGTGATCAGAGTTCTTTGGTAGGTAATCAGCTCACTTTAGGGTACAGGTTGAAAAGGTGCCCCTTCCTACTTCCCCACCATCTTGTCTGAAATAAATTGTTTTAAGGAAGGGAAAAATGAAGCGGGGAGAATCAGAAGGGGAGACAAATCATGAGAGATGGTGAATTCTGAGAAACAAACTGAGGGTTTTAGAGGGTAGGGGGTGGGGGATGTGTTGGCCTGGTGATGGGTATTAAGGAGGGCACATATTCACGGAGCACTGGGTGTTATATGTAAACAATGAATCTTGGAACACTACATCAAAAACCAATGATGTACTGTATGGTGACTAATATAACATAATAAATGGAGGAGGAGGAGAAGGAGGGGGAGGGGGAAGGAGAGGGAGAAGGGGAGGAGAGAAGAAGAAGAAGGGGAGGGGGAGAAGAGATAAATTGTTTTCTTATACCAACAAAGTTTAGATTTGCTTTGTATTTTATTAAATGTTAGATCATCTTGTTTAATTACACAGTTACCAAGCTTTGTAAAACATTTCCATGCATTTCCAATGTAAAATAAGTTGCATTAAGGAAAATCTAGCCTTTACACTGCCTCTCCACCCATCACTTCCCCAATACACAATTGAATTTTATTACTGAAGTTGTTTCATATTTAATTGAAGAATATGTGCAAATATATAATTCATATTTTACACTGTCTTAGATTGTCACTAACATACTGTACATATAATTCTCCATCTTACTTTTTGCATCGAGCAATATATCTTGGAGATGAGAACACAGCAATATAGAGGATATTACTTACTCCTTTGTATAATTGTCAAATCATCTGTCTATTTTGTAGCTATAATGTCTCCTATTGAAGAACATTTAAATTTTGCATTTTGCCATTTCAAATAGTGCTGTAACTAATAATTTTTAACATATGTCTTTTTGTAATTTTTCCAGATTTATTATTCCTTTCCCCCTCATCTTCATTTAGGTAAATTGGCAAGCAAAATCATATATATTTTAAGTGTACAATGTGATGATTTGATATATATGTACATGTAGTGAAATGATTACATAATCAAGTTAATTAATATAATTAATACATCCATCACCTCACATATATACTGTGTGTGTGTGTGGAAAAAGGCTTAGGATCTATTTTCTTAGCAAATTTCAAGTATTATTATTATTGTTGTAGAATATAAAAGACTGTTACAAACCATAGTCACCATGCTATACATTCAACTTATAACTAGAGTATCAAAAGCAGTACACATTTCTCCCCCACTTTCCATCCCCTGTTAACCACCAATCTACTCCCAGTTTTTATGGCCCAGATTCTTCAAAGTGGGATCACTGG
Organism: Lutra lutra; assembly: GCF_902655055.1. NCBI lineage: Eukaryota > Metazoa > Chordata > Mammalia > Carnivora > Mustelidae > Lutra > Lutra lutra. The sequence goes on from NC_062282.1 coordinate 152,255,196, forward strand.
GGCAAGTGTAAAGGTGTGTTTTCCTACGGATGGCCTAATCTGTACACACTGTGTACGAATGAACATTGTATGACAGACTATTTTTTTAGTTTCATCCACATAATGTCAAACTTGCAATCCACCCAATCTAATAGTGGATAAATGATATCTTATTGTAGGTGCCATTTATAATTTGTAGTTCCCTCCTTAGACAAGAGATTGGATATGTTTAAGGACCTTTTGTATTTTTTTTTAATTTCCACTTAGATTAATGACAATCCTCTTGTCTCTTATTCCCTAACCTCCATTCTCAGGCACAAAATATACTGCCAGGCACCAAGAGATGTCTATACCTACAGTTTGCAAACAATTGGAATATTTTTTTAATTTTTAAATTTTTTTCAGCATAACAGTATTCCTTGTTTTTGCACCACACCCAGTGCTCCATGCAATCCATGCCCTCTCTAATACCCACCACCTGGTTCCCCCAACCTCCCACCCCCTGCCCCTTCAAAACTCTCAGATTGTTTTTTAGGGTCCATAGTCTCTCATGGTTCACCTCCCCTTCCAATTTCCCCCAACTCCCTTCTCCTCTCTAACTCCCCTTGTCCTCCATGCTATTTGTTATGCTCCACAAATAAGTGAAACCACTTATTGTCTCTGGTCCACTTACAAGGGGAAGTGAACTACTCCCAGGAAAGACACCTAAGAATCAGGGCAGCAGCCCCCACCCCCAGAAAGCCAACTGGAAGAACAGGTAAACAGCAAGCTTGCGGCCCACATGGGTTTGTAAAACTCTAGCTCTAGGGGAAAATAATGTATACAACTTGGTTTTTGTTTTTTTGTTTTGTTTTGTTTTGTTTTTCTCATGATTCACTTACCTTTCAGTGTAAAATTTTCTATTTTTTTCTTTTTTCCTCTTTCAACTAGTTTCTTATTTTATGAACTCCTTGTTTTTTGTTGTTTTGTTGTTGTTGTTGTAGTTGTTGTTTGACAGAGAGAGATCACAAGTAGGCAGAGAGGCAGGCAGAGAGTGAGAGGGAGAAGCAGGCTCCCAATGGAGTGAAGAGCCCGATGCTGGGCTCAATCCCAGGACCCTGAGATCATGACCTGAGCCAAAGGCAGAGGCTTAACCCACTGAGCCACCCAGGAGCCCCTCAACTCTTTGTTTTTTAGTCTTTTTTAACTTTCATTTTTTACATTTTCACACACACACACACACACACACACACACACACTCACACACACACACACATATATAATATATATACATACACTTCATTTTGGCTTCCTTTCTCTATTCAATTTTATTGTGTGTGTGTGTGTGTGTGTGTGTGTGTGTGTGTGTATGTGTATTTTTTTGTTGCTGTTGTTTGGTTTTGCTTTCCTTACAATTTGGGATTTAGCATTTTCTAACAGACCACAATACACTCAAGACCAAGTGGCTCACCCCGTTCTGTCCACTCTATAACATTATATACCATTTTCCACCATCTTTTTTTTTCTTTCCCTTTTTTTTTCTTTTACTTTCTCATTTTTTTCTAGTTTCTGACCTCCCCAGACTTACCTAGTGTGTATTTTGCTTGGCTGAGTGTTCATATTTTCCATAGTGCTCACTTATTTATCCATTCTTCTCTGTTAAAATGACTAGAAGGAGGGGTTCACAGCAAAAGAAAGAACCAGAGGTAATACTCTCTGCCACAAATTGAATTGATATGGATATAAGTAAAATGTTGGAGATGGAAATCAGCATAACAGCTATAAAGTTACTTGCTGGGCTGAGTAACATCTTTGTGCAAAAATGAGATTTAGTCAGGTCAAAAATAAAAAAAGCCCTAACTGACATGCAGTCTAAATCGGATACTCTAAAAGGTAGGGTAAATGAGGCAGAAGAGAGAGTCAGTGACAGAGAAGACAAGTTGATGGAAAGAAGGAAGCTGAGGAAAAGAGAGATAGATAAACAACTAATGGACCATAAGGGAAGGCATTGAGAAATCAGTGACATCATAATGCAAATCAATACTAGTATTACTGGGGTCTCTGAAGAAGAAGAAGAAAGAGAGAGAGGACCAGAAAATATATTTGAGCAAATCAAAGCTGAGAAATTCTCTAATCTGGGGAAGGAAACAGGCATTCAAGTCCAATAGCTAAAGAGAACGCCTCTCAAAATAAATAAAAATAGATCAACACCCCAACATATAATAATGAAGCTTGCATATTTTGAGGTAAAGAGAAAAAATCCTGAAAGCAGCTTGAGATAAAAGGTTCTTAAGCTACACTGGTAGAAACATTAGGCTGTCATTAGACTTATCCACAGAGACCTGGCAGGCCAGAAAGGGCTGGCATGATATATTCAGAGTACTAAGTGAGAAAAACACACAACCAGGAATATTTTATCCAGCAAAGCTGTCATTCAGAATGAAAGGAGAGAGAAAGAGCTTCCAGGACAAACAGAAACTGAAAGAATTTATGACCACTAGTCCAGCCCTGTAAGAAATACTAAAGGGGATCCTGTAAGTGAAGAGAGAGAATATTCTTGGGAGTAACATAGACCAGAAGAAACAGAGACAATCTGCAGAAACATGAACTCTAAAGATAATACAATGGTATTAAATTCATATCTTTCAATAATTACTCTGAATCTAAATGGGCTAAATGCTCCAATCAAAAGACACAGGTGATCAGATTGGATGAAAAAGTGAGACCCATCCATATGCTGTGTACTAGAGACTCATTTTGGACACCAAGTCACCTCCAGATTGAAAGTAGGGGGGCAGACAACCATTTATCATGCTAATGGACCTCAAAAGATAGCTAGGGTAGCAATCCTCATATCAGATAAATTAGATTTTAAACCAAAGTCTGTAGTAAGGCGTGAAGAGGGATACTATATAATACAACAAGAAGATCTAACAATTATAAATGTTTACATCACTAACTTGGGACCAGCCAAATATATCAACCAATTAATAATCAAATTAAAGAAACATATTGATAATAATACAAAAATAGTAGGGGACTTCAACACCCCACTCACAGTGGTATACAGATCATCTAAGCAGAAATTCAACAAGAAAACAAGGGCTTTGAGTGACAGACTAGACCAGATGCACTTCACAGATATACACAGAGCATGCTATCCTAAAGCAACAGAATACACATTCTCCTCTAGTGCACATGGAACATTCTCTAGAATAGATCACACACACTGGGTCACAAATCAAGTCTCAACCAAAGGATAAGATTGGGATTATTCCTTTCATGTTTTCAGACCACAATGCTTTGAAACTTGAACTCCATCAGAAAAGGAAGTTTGGAAGGAACTTAAACACTTGGAGGATAAAGGAATCCTACTAAAGAATGAATGGGTCACTGCAATTGCACTACTGGGTATTTACCCCAAAGATACAGATGTAGTGAAAAGAAGGGCCATCTGTACCCCAATGTTTATAGTAGCAATGGCCACGGTTGCCAAACTGTGGAAAGAACCAAGATGCCCTTCAATGGACGAATGGATAAGGAAGATGTGGTCCATACACACTATGGAGTATTATGTCTCCATCAGAAAGGATGAATACCCAACTTTTGTAGCAACATGGATGTGACTGGAAGAGATTATGCAGAGAGAATTAAGTCAAGCAGAGAGAGTCAATTATCATATGGTTTCACTTATTTGTGGAGCATAACAAATAGCATGGAGGACAAGGGGAGATGGAGAGAAGGGAGTTGAGGGAAATTGGAAGGGGAGGTGAACCATGAGAGACTATGGACTCTGAAAAACAATCTGAGGGTTTTGAAGGGGCAAGGGGTGGGAGGTTGAGGGAACCAGGTGGTGGGTATTGGAAAGGCACGGATTGCATGGAGCACTGGGTGTGGTGCAAAAACAATGAATACTGTTACACTGAAAAAAAATTTAAAAAAATATCTGCCAAAAAAAAAAAAATCAGGTAATCTTAATTTTCAATTAAAAAAAAAACTTTTCTGTTTTGGAAAAATAAGAATGAATGGGTCAAACAGGAAATTAAATGAGAACTTAAAAAATTATGGAAACTAATGAAAATGAAAGCACAGCTGTTCAAAATCTTTTGGCTATGGCAAAGGAGGTCCTAAGAGGGGTGAATATAGCAATGCAAGCCTTTCTCAAAAAATTAGAAAATTCAGATACACAAGCTAAACTTGCACCTCAAGGAGCAAATACTGCCTAAACCAAGCAGGAGAAGAGAAACAATAAAGATCAAAGCAGAAATCAGTGAACTAGAAACTAGAAGAACAGTAAAACAAATTAACAATACTAGAAACTGCTTCTTTGAAAGAATTAATAAGATTGATAAATCCCTCAGCAAACTTATCAAAAAGAAAAGAGCAAGGACCCAAATTAATAAAATCATGAATGAAAGAAGAGAGATCATGACCAAGAGCAAGGAAATACAATAATTTTAAGAACACATTATGAGCAACTATATGCCAACAAGTTAGGCAATCTGGAAGAAATGGACGCATTCCTGGCAATTTATAATCTACCAAAACTGAAAACAGGAAGAAAGAGAAAACATGAACAGACCCATAACTGGCAAGGAAATTGAAGCAGTAATAAAACTCCCCCAAAACACTGGAGTCCAGGGCCAGATGACTTCCCAGGGGAATTCTATCAAACATTTAAAGAGGAACTAATACCTATTCTTCTGAAGTTATTTCAAAAATAGAAATCAAAAGAAAACATTCTATGAGGCTAGCATTACCTTCATCCCAAAACCGTACAAAGAACCCACCAAAAAGGAGAATTACAGAAAAATATCCATTAAAAACATGGATGCCAAAATTCTCACTAAGAAACTAGCCAAAGGATCCAGCAGTAATTAGAAGGATTATTCACCAGGATCAAGTCGGTTTTATTTCTGGGCTGTAAGGGTGGTCCAATGTTCACAAAACAATCAAGATGATACATCACATTAATAAAAAAAAAAAGTCAAGAAACATGATACTCTCAATTGATGAAGAAAAAGCATTTGACAAAGTACAATATCCTTTCTTGATGAAAACTCTTCAAAGTGTAGGAATAGAGGGAACATGCCTTAATATCATAAAAGCCATCTACAAAAAGCCCACAGAGAATATCATTCTCAATGGAGAAAAACTGAGAGCTTTTCCTTTAAGATGAGGATCATTTCAGGGATATCACCATCACTACTGTTGTTCAACATAGTGCTAGAAGTACTAGACTCAGTAGTCAGACCACAAAAGGAAATAAAAGGTATCCAAATTAGTAAAGAAGTTAAACTCTCACTCTTCACAGATCACATGATACTTTAGGTCAAAAACCCAAAAGAGTCCACCCCAAAATTGCTAGCACTCATACAGTAATTCAGGAAAGTGGCCAGATATAAAATCAATGCACAGAAATCAGTTGCATTTCTTTTTTTTTTAATAATTACTGGATGAACGGAATACACTCTTCTTTTTTAAAAAATTTTTAAAAGATTTTATTTATTTATTTGACAGGCAGAGATCACAAGTAGGCAGAGAGGCAGGCAGATAGAGAGAGAGGTGGAAGCAGGCTTGCTGCTGAGCAGAGAGCCCATTGTGGGACTTGATCCCAGGACCCTGAGATCATGACCTGAGCCCAAGGCAGAGGCTTTAACCCACTGAGCCATCCAGGTGCCCCATCAGTTGCATTTCTATACACTACCAATGTAACTGAAGAAAAAGAAATTAAGAAATTGATCCCATTTACAATTGTACCAAAAACCATAAGATACCTAGGAAGAAACCTAAGCAAAGAGGTGAAGGATCTGTACTCTAGAAACTGTAGAACACTTATAAGAGAAATTAAAGAAGACACAAAGAGATGAAAAAACATTCCAAGTTCATGGATTGGAAGAATAAACATTGCAAAAATGTCAATGCTGTCCAGAGCAATCTACATATTCAATGCAATCCCTATCAAAAAACCATCAACATTTTTCACAGAGCTGGAATAAATAATTCTAAAATTTGTGTGAAAGCAGAAAAGACCCTGAGTAGCTGAAATAGTGTTGAAAAAGAAAACAAAGATTGGTGGTATAACAATGCCAGACTTCTACTTCAAGACAGTATGGTACTAGCTCAAGAACAGACACATGCACTGATGGAACAGAATAGAGAGCCCAGAAATGGACCTTCAACTCTATGGTTAACTAACCTCCAACAAAGCAGAAAAGAATATCCAATGGAAAAAGGACAGTCTCTTCAGTAAATGATGCTGGGAAAATTAGAGAGCCACATGCAAAAGAATGAAATTGGACCATTCTCTTACATAATATGCAAAGATAAACTCAAATGGATGAAAAACCTCAATGTGAGACAAGAATCCATCACAATCCTAGAGGAGAACACAGGCAGCAACCTCTTCTACCTTGGCTACAGCACCTTCTTGTTAGACACCTCTCCAAAGGCGAGGGAAACAGTGAAAATAAACCATTGGAACTTCATCAAGATAAAAAGCTTCTGTTTGTTCAGCAAAAGAAACATCAACAAAACTAAAAGGCAACTTACAGAATGGGAGAAGATATTTGCAAGTGACATATGAGATAAAGAAATAGTATCCAAGATCTATAAAGAACTTCTCAAACTCAACACCCAAAAAACAAATAATCCACTCAGGAAATGGGCAGAAGACATGAACAGACATTTCTAAAAAAGATATACAAATGGCCAACAGATACATGAAAAAGTGCTCAAGATCACTTGGCATCAGGAAAATACAAATCAAAACCACAATGAGTACAGCAGTCAGAATGGTTAAATTAACAAGACAGGAAACAACAAAGAAACTGAGTAATTATAGAGAACAATAGAGAACAATGCCCATACTCTTGTCCATACTCTCTGATGGCTACCAGAGAGGATATAGAAAGGGGAATGGTAGAATAGGTGATGGAGATTAAGGAGTGTACTTGTGATGTGCACCCAGCATTATATGTAAATGTTATTGAACACCTGAAGCTAATATAACACTGTACATTAACTATCCTGGAATTAAACTAAAAAATATATAAAATTAACAAAATAAAAATAGCTCAGGAGAGTAAATGATATTGATGTCTCATGATGTCTGAGTACTCATTTTATGGGTAACCTAAGGCTTGTTGTTAAGAATAACTATATTGAATAGATGTTTACTATATTTTTCATCATTTTATATAAATTTTAAATAGTTTCATATATTTTTGAGTAACTAAAATCTTAGAGTTTTGCTGAATTAGATTAAGTAATGATTTAAGTTAAATTCATTAAATATCTATCTACATCATTTCAAGGTAAGATAAAATAATGAAACATTAATTACTAAACATTGGTTTCTCCAATTTTGGCTTCTTTATTACAGGAAGACTAAAGAAAAATGTTGATCTATCACATGAAAAAATGTTCATCACCATTAGCCATCAGGGAAATTCAAATCAAAACCACATTGAGATACCACACCTTACACCAGTTAGAATGGTCAAAATTAAAAGGACAAGAAACAACAAGCATTGGACAGGATGTGGAGAAAGGGAGCCCTTTTACACTGTTGGTGAAAATGCAGGTTGGTACAGCCACTTTGGAAAACAGTGTGGAGACTCCTTAAGAAATTAAAAATAGAGCTATCCTATGACCCTGCAATTGCATTACTGGGTATTTACCCCAAAGACACAGGTGTAGTGAAAAGAAGGGCCATATGGACCCCAATGTTCATAGCAGCAATGGCCACAATAGCCAAAATGTGGAAAGAGCCAAGATGCCCTTCAACAGATGAATGGGTAAAGAAGATATGGTCCATATATACAATGGAATATTATGCCTCCCTCAGAAAGGATGAATACCCAACTTTTGTATCTCATAAACTCCCCGCTGATACCTTGTTGTCTCATGCTAGTATGACTAACTACAGCAAAATATTTAATGTTTCGCCATTAAGCCTATCGTCAACGGGTTAAGGATGTCTTCCCAGATACCAGTTCAAAGGATCCTGCTGGTCATAGTCTAGAGTCTGGTGATTGGGTAGTCTGTAATTGTCATCAGAAGAATACATTATACATTTTGAACCCCACTGAAAGGAATCTTACCAAGTGCTCCCAAGTACTGACATTATTACAAAACTAGAAGGTGTTGAGTCTTGGGTATACATATCACAGCTAAAGAAGGCTTTACTTGACATCTGGTCCTGCACAGACACTAGAGACAACAAAATCAATTGAATAGGAAACTAAGTAACTGACATCGAAGTACATTGCCTTCATCCAAGACAATAGATCAAGTCTTCATACTTTAGCTAAAGGTGAAACTCTTTGTCCTTCTTTTCCTTTCCTTTATTCTGGCATAATATTGGAAAAATAAGGACCTCAGGTGTATGTTTGAGCCCATGCTCAGAAGGGGGAGTAAACTCCAGAATATAAAACAACCTTTTATTTCAGGCTAAGAGAAAAATCTAATCATGTCCCTAAATTTTCTCAAGCGAAATATGACATCACATTGGTTGGCTCCCTTGGATTTACATCACTGAGTTAAAAAAGACTAACAAGGACACATTCGTGACCCAGGATTTGCTTCCTTTGACAGGGAAATGATTCTCTGGTTAACAGCTAGATTTACAGGACAATTTGATTAGGAACCTGTCCTTAACTCCTAAATATAATGCAGAATCCATTGGTAAGAGCATAGCTACCCAACAAAGATCCTTAGACTCTGTAGCCAAAGATTTTCTTGACAATAAGACAGAATCTGATTATATTTTAGCTGAGCAAGAGCTGTCTATACTGTGACCAATACCACCAGCTGCATCCAGATTAACACTTTTGGGGAAATTGAAACACAACTACATATGAACACTGAACAAGCCACTTAACTTAAAAAGATGATTCCTCAGTGAGGTCTTTTTTTGACTTATTCAGTTTTGAGTGTTTGGGTCCTGGATACCATGGCTTCAAAGTGTACTCCAACTTTTGAAAACTATCTGTTTATAAAAATCCGAATAATTTGCCAGGTACCTTGTGTGTTCTTAAAAATTTTTAAATGCATGTTCACACATGCTAACCACTAAGCAAGTAATCTCTCTGAGACTGGAGCTTCAGAAAAAATGTAGAGGATGGCTGATACCAAAACTGTGAACCTGAAGTCAGCACTGGTGAATATTGCAGAGATTAAGCAAAAACATCATGATATGTGAATACAATGGATAGGATCAACCACAGGATCACAGGGCCATAGAAGCCACTGACATTAAGGCCTGTACTCATTAAGCCAAGACCAAATACCTAACCTAACTACAGTTTCACTCCCCTTAGCATGTATAATTGAACCAGTCAATGTAGGAATTTCCTGATCAACCATGGGAAATTTACTGATAGACCCTTTCTCTTCCCCATAGGAGAGCAATCCTGACTAAAGTAATGGAATCTTGAGATCCTGGGTTGGCTCAGTTGGTGGAACATCCTACTCTTATTCTCAGCTCTTGTCTTGATCCCAGGGTTGTGAGTTCAAGTCCCACAAAGAGCTCCATGCTTGTTGTAAAGCGTACTTAAAAAAAATGCAACAGATTCTTTGTAATATTTTTTTTCTTTTTACCTTTCATTCTTCTTTTAAAAACATTTGTTTTCCAACAGTTCAATTTTATTCATGACTCACTTAATAAAACTAATCATTCTTTCCTTTCTATTCAGTTGAATTGTCTTTTAACAGATAATATGCATTGTCTCCCCAGGTGAAGGTATCTAGGCCTGACATGGGGAGTGTCTGATCCAGAAGCTCTTGGGGAAAAGCCCCTATCAACTAAAACCCCTGACATTCACTTGTTCCTTCTGCATTTCACAGGAATAAAGTTTGTTCTCCAACCGCCCTTTGAAAATGTCCCAAATAGGTAAATGCTCTAACTGGCTTAAAGCATCCACCAGACATCTTGCCCCTCAACCCTCCACATCCACAGCACCCAAAATGGAACATCCAGACATTCACCCTTAGATGTGCAAACCTGTAATTCTATTTTTAGACCTGTACTCAATCCAACGTGATTCCTTGCTTACAAGTTCCTGAAGGAAAAGAGACTTCTGGTGTCCCAGCTGAGTTCTGAATGTGTCCCCTGGCAGTGAAGGAAATTCTGAGCCTGGTTGAAGTGCTCCCTGAAGCCCACAGCAGGAACACTCCTCTGCACAGACTGGCCTTGCACTGCAGAGTTTAAAGAGCTGACTGTCAACCAAATGTCTGCACTGCCTGTGAGAAGCTGGCAGGACTTAAATAATCTTTGGTTTCTGCTCCACACTCACAGGAATCTGGCCAAAAGTAAAAAAAGAAGCCATCACATTGCCGAGCTCTGCATTTCCAAGAACACAGAGTAATACCAAAGTTCAGTTCCAAGAATCACAGCCATTGCCAGGAAAAGAAAGTGAAAGCCACCATGGCACTGATTCTGTGTGGTTTTGGCATCATGAGTAAGTCTTCTAGTCTCATCTGAGAGGCCACACTAACCAGGGTATAGGCTCTAGGCCTGGCAGAATCTGAATTCAGAATAAGAGACCACAGACCTGAATCCTGGAAAAATGACACTCATGGTCCCTGTGTTAACCCTGGACAACCCAAACTCTATGGAGAGTGATGTCTAATATAGAATCTATCTATTCCTTGTCACTGGTGTCTGGCACAGAGCTTCAAAAACCCTGATTTCCCTAAGTGTTAGAAGTTGGCTTCGTTATGCTAATGAAGTGATTCCAGGTAGGATCCTAGATCGCTTCATGTCAGTGGCTGGTCACTAGAAAGACCAAACATGTGAATGGAGGTTGGGACTCTCAGCCAGCTGGACCTCTGGGGAAGAAAAGGGGGACTTGGAGATTGAGTACTATCAAATGGCCAATGATTTGATCAATCATGTCCACATAATGAAACCTTAATCAAAACCCTGGACACCAATACTCAAATGGGCTTCTTAGTTGGCATTTGCATTGATATTCTGGGAGGATGATATAGGCACGGAAGCTGTGTACTCTCTCCCAGACCTCACCATATGTGTATTCTTTTAAATAAAACTGTACAGGTAAAGCTTTCCTTACTTCTGTGTATCATTCTAATTTGCAAGCCTGAGGGGGTTATAGGACCCCTCTAATCTGTGGACAGTTAGAGGTCCAGGTGACCTAAGGAAACTTCTCAAATGCAGCTGGTATCTGAAGTGAGGGTAGTTTTCTGAGGTACTGAGCCCTGATATCTGGGAACTATTTGCTAACTTTGGGTGGTTAATGTTGGAATTAAAAGGCAATATGCCAGTTTGGGGTGGAAACTGAGTAGAGAGTAACCCTGTGTCCTTAGCAACCATATTCTGGCTTTAATTTTTTTAAATTTATTTGTTGAAAAGAAATCTGCTATGTAATTTATATTTAAGAGTTATAAGACCTATACATCAATATGTCCCTCAACAAACAATGGCCATTCACTAAGTTTCCATACCAGAGGGACTGTGCATTCCTTAAATGTCCCTTTTATGAATGTATGAACAAATATGCAAAATGTGTATTCTACTTTTCACAAAAATGGCAGCATTCCCTACACAATGTCCTGTACCCTGGCTTCTTCATTTGCTTTCATATTTGTTCTGGATGAAAACACTCAAAGCTCCTCCTGTTAAAAAGATTCTGAGAAACAAACTGATGGTTTTGGAGGGGAGGAAGGTGGGAGGATGGGTAAGCCTGGTGCTGGGTATTATGGAGGGCATGTATTGCATGGAGTACTGGGTGTAGTGCATAAACAATGAATCCTGGAACACTGAAAAAAATTAAATTAAAAAAATAAAATTAAAGATTAAAGAAATGCAAAAAAATAAAAAATTAAAGTGATTATTGATAGATTAAAAATTTATTAATGTCTTCTCAAACAAACATCTCTTTTACTGACAAGTAGGTCAAGAAATAAAACCTACATGAACTATAGCTCAATAAAGGTGTCACTTTAAAAATGAAGAAAAAGAAATCAGACCTGCCCAGCCCAATAAACTCTGGTGATCCCCTGCAAATAGTAACTACCTCTTCCAATTTGGAGGTTACTCCTTCACACATACACCACATTTTGATTAAAGAATAATTAACATAAAATATTATCTTAGTTTTAGATGCACAATATACTGATAAAACAACTCTATACATTACTCAAAGATCTCCATAATAAATGCAGTCACCATATGACATTGTTACAATATCAGTGACTGCATTCCTTATGTTCTACTATTCATCCCTGTGACTTAAACCCTTTATAACTGGAAGTTTATGACTCTAATCTCCTTTATTTATTTTACCTTTGCTGCACCCACCTCCCCTCTGGCAACTACCAGTTTGTTTTCTGTATTTAACAGTCAGTTCTGTTGTTTGTTTGTTCAGATGTCATATATAGGTAAAATTATATAATATTTGTCTTTCTCTTTCTCACTTATCTCAGTGTAATACCTTCTAAGCTATCCATGTTGTGGCAAATGGCAAGCTCTCATTATTTTATGGCTGAGTAATATTCCATTGTGTGTGTATATGTGTGTCTATTCATCTATCAATGCACACTTGGCTAAGTTTATTCCTATGTAATTTGACCTATGTAATTTGGACCAGATGAATTTAAGTGATATATCCAGAACATTCCATCCTAGAACAGCAGAATGCACATTGTTTTCAAGTTCATGTGGAACATTCTCCAGATTAGACTGCATATTAGACCACAAAACATGTTTCAACAAGTTTCAAAAGATCAAAGTCATGCCATGCACCTTTTCAGAACATAATGCTATGAAACTAGAAATCAACCACAAGAAAAAATATGGAAAGAGCACAAGTACATGGAGGTTAAATTACATGCTACTACACAGTGAATGGATCAACCAAGAAATGAAAGAGGAAAACAAAAAATTCATGGAACCAAGTAAAAATAAATATATAACATTCCAAATTCTTTGGAATACAGCAACGCAATTCTAAGCCTTAAGTTTATGCCAATACAGGTCTACCTCAAGATAAGAAAAATCTCAAATAAACAATCTAATCTTATACCTGGAGGAGCCAGAAAAGGAAGAACAAACAAAACCCAAATATAGTGGAAGGAAGGAAATAATACCAGCTATAGCAGGAGTAAATGAAATGAACCTATAAAACCAATAGAAGAGATCAATGAAATGAGGAGCAGGTACTTTGAAAACGTAAACAAAATGGATAAACCTGTAGCCAGATTCTTTAAAAGAGAGAAAGAAGGAAAGAGCAAGAGCTCACAAAAAATCAGAAATTAAAGAGGAGAAATACAAAGTGCACAATAGAAATACAAAGAATTGTAAGAGACTATGAGACTGACTCACGAATTGTAAGAGAATATTAAGAAAAATCTTATAGCAAGAAGTTGAATGACATAAAAGAATTGGATAATTTTTTTGAAACATGTAAATTTCCAAAACTGAATCAGGAAGAAATAGACAATCTGAACAGACTGATTACCACCAATGAAATTGAATCAGTAATAAAAATACTGCAACAACAAATGTCAGGACCAGACAACCTCACAAGTGAATTCTAGAAAACATGTAAAGAAGAGTAAATACCTGTTCATCTCAAACAACTAACAAAGCATTAAAAAATCTCTCACCTGTGCATGTGCCCCTTCGTAGAAAGAGTCTGGAAGTTTTCCGTCTGCTTCAATTTTTTGAAACAGCTTCAGGAGAATAGGTGTTATTTCTTCTTTGAAAGTTTGGTAGAATTCTCCAGGGAATCCGTCAGGTCCTGGGCTCTTGTTTTTTGGGAGGTTTTTGATCACTGCTTCAATCTCGTTACTAGATATCAGTCTATTTAGGTTGTCGATTTCTTCCTGGTTCAATTTTGGGAGTTTATAGTTTTCCAGGAATGCATCCATTTCATCTAGGTTGAATAGCTTATTGGCATATAACTGTTGATAATAACTTCTGATGATTGTTTCTACTTCCTTGATGTTAGTTGTGATCTCTCCCTTTTCATTCACAATTTTATCAATTTCGGCTTTTTCTCTTTTCGTTTGGATTAGTGTGGCCAATGGTTTATCGATCTTATTGATTCTTTCAAAAAAAAACCAGTTTCTTGTTTCATTGATACGTTCTACTATATCTCTGGTTTCTACCTCATTGATCTCAGCTCTAATCTTGATTATTTCCCTTCTTATGTGTGGAGTTGGTTTGAATTGTTGTTGACTCTCCAGTTCTTTAAGGTGTAGAGACAGCTGGTGCATTCTGGATTTTTCAATTTCTTTGAGGGAGGCTTGGATGGCTATGTATTTCCCCCTTAGGACCGCCTTTGCTGTATCTCATAGGTTTTGGACCAAAGTGTCTTCGTTCTCATTGGTTTCCATGAATTGTTTCAGTTCTTGTTTGATCTCCTGGTTGATCCAAGCATTCTTAAGCAAGGTGGTCTTTAGCTTCCAGGTGTTTGAGTTCCTTCCAAACTTTTCCTTGTGATTGAGCTCAAGTTTCAAAGCATTGTGATCTGAGAATGTGCAGGGAATGATCTCAGTCTTTTGGTATCGCTTGAGTCCTGATTTATGACCCAATATGTGGTCTATTCTGGAGAAGGTTCCATGTGCACTTGAGAAGAATGAATATTCTGTTGTTTTAGGGTGGAATGTTCTGATATATCTATGAGGTCCATCTGGTCCAATGTGTCATTCAATGCTCTTGTTTCTTTATTGATTTTCTGCTTTGATGATCTATTTCTGAGAGAGGCGTGTTAAGATCTCCTACTATTAATGTATTCATATCAATATGACTCTTTTTCTTGATTAAAATTTTTCTTATATAATTGGCTGCTCCCATATTGGGGGCATAGATATTTACAATTGTTAGATCATCTTGGTGGATAGTCCTTTTAAGAATGATGTAGTGTCCTTCTGTATCTCTGACTACAGTCTTTAGTTTAAAATCTAATTTGTCTGATATGAGAATTGCTACTCTGGCCTTCTTTTCAGGCCCATTGGCATGAAAGATGCTTCTCCATCCCTTCACTTTCAGTCTGGGTGTATCTTTACATTTAAAATGGGTCTCTTATAGACAACATATGGATGGGTCTTGTCATTTTATCCAATCTGCAACCCTTTGCCATTTTATGGGTGCATTTAGGCCATTCATATTGAGAGTGATTATTGATAGATATGTTTTTATTGACATCATGTTACCTTTGAAGTCTTTCTTTCTGTAGATTGTCTCTATATTTCTGTTCAATGCTATTCTTAGGAATTTTCCTCTTTTAGAACCCCCCTTTATATTTCCTGCAGTGTCGGCTTGGTGGTTGCATAGTTTTTTAAGCCTTTCCGGTCCTGGAAACTCTTTATCTCTCCATCCATTTTGAATGTCAGTCATGCTGGATAAAGTATTCTTGGTTGCATGTTCTTCTCATTTATTGCCCTGAATAGATCTTGCCAGCCTTTTCTGGCTTGCCAGGTCTCTGTGGACAGGTCTGACATTATTCTGATGGGCTTTCCTCTGTAAGTAAGGAGCCTCTTTGTTCTAGCGGCTTCAAGAGATTATATCTACAATTATGATTCCTCAATTTGACTTTCAGGTGCCTGGATGTTTTTCTGGAATCTATAATCTTGGGGGGAGACCGTTCGGCCTCTAGTACATGAACGCTGGTTCCATTCACGAGATTGGGAAAATTTTCATGAAGAACTTGTTCCACTCTATCTTCTAGACTTCTTTCTTTCTCCTCCCCTTCAGGGATTCCAATAATTCTGACGTTGGAACATTTCATGGCATCCTTTATTTCCCTGATTCTGTTTTTGTGGCTTCAAGCTGTTTGTTCCAGGCTTCCTCTTGATCCTTTCTCTCTATCTGTTTGTCCTCCAGATCACTAATTCTATCTTCTGTCTCAGTTACCCTGGCTTTGAGAGAATTTAGATTAGATTGGAACTCATTGAGAGCATTGTGAACATCATCCCTGGTAGCTTTCAGCTCAGCCCTAACATTGTGAACATCAATTCTGGTCTCTTTCAGTTCAGCCCTAATCAATTCCATTTGGTCATCCATGGCTTTCTCCAACTTAGCTATTGCCTGGATAATTGTTAGCCTGAATTCTCTTTCCAACATATTGTCTATGTTGATAGTCATTAGCTCTGTTGCAGAAGGCCCATCCTCTGTATTTTTCTTCTGTTGGGCATTCCTCCTTCTAGTCTTTTTGGTGAGAGATGGCTGAACGGATGTAGCTGGATGTATTGACCATGATGCAGTCAAGGTGCACCTGGAACGCTTCTGAGCAATCAGGATTCCCCACCCAAATGAGAGAAAAATGAACAGAAGAAGAACAAAAGAGAGAGAGACAGGAAAGAAAGGGAAGATAAAAGAGAAGGTTCAGGCCAAATCGGTCCCAAGGTAAGGTTTATGAAGTATACAAACAAAATCAGACAAACAAAAAGACTGATAAAAGTATATGACAAGAGAAAATATATATATATATATATATATGTATATATATATATATATATATGCAAATAAAGAAGAACCTCGTCAAAAAGAACCCCAAGTGTAAGATTTATATACTTTCAGGACAAACACAAAAACACAGAAACACTGGCAGAAGAAAAAGATGGGAGAGTGGTTATAAATTATCAGTGTGGGCGAGCAAGGTTGTTTTGATTCTTCCTGGATGTATCTTGATATCTTTTTTTTTTTTTAAGATTTTATTTATTCATTTAACAGAGAGAGATCACAAGCAGGCAGAGAGGCAGGCAGAGAGAGAGGAGGAAGCAGGCTCCCCGCTGAGCAGAGAGCCCAATGCGGGGCTCGATCCCAGGACCCTGAGATCACGACCTGAGCCGAAGGCAGCAGCTTAACCCACTGAGCCACCCAGGCGCCCCTATCTTGATATCTTTGTTAAAGGACTCAACTTTCCTAAGATAAAGGGGGATTAAAAATTGGTTTACCTATAGGGGTAGCATTGATTGGGGAAAGGGAATTACCTTGAAGTTTAACTCTATATGAATATTAGAAAACAAAAGTAAAAAAGGAATAAACTAGATTAAACGAAACTAAATTAAAAAAAAAAGAAATTAAAAAAAATAGAAATGCAAAAGAAAAACAAAGGTGTATGTATCAAAAAGTTCAGGTTAGAAGGTTATTATGGAATTTGATATACTGGACATCTCACTGTGATGGTAAATAGGTTAAAAAATTAACTATATTAAAAAAATGAGTCAGAAAAAAAAAATGAGTCAGAATAGTGGGAACGAATTAAAAATAAAAGTTGTCCTACGAAGTAGTGGTGGTTGTTCTCTTGTAGTCTCTCTCTCTTTTTTTTTTTTTTCTTTCCTGGTTGGTTTTCTGGGAGAGGGGCCTGCCACGTGGGTTTTCAGTCAATGATGTTCCCTTAGTTAAGTCTTCCCACCCCCCTTAAGGGGGTGGGCTCTGAGGAAACTGTTTTTTTCAGGCTTTTGTTCTCTGGAGGTTTTTATGTTTGTTCACTTTTTTTTTCCTCTCTTTCTCGCCTTGACTGCTTTTGATGGTTTTTGTAGGTTTAGAGGAAAGCAAACTGCACCCTGACCTCTGTCTCAGAGAGAAGACTGGCTGCAGAGCCCAAATAAATTCCCCCTTGGCCGCTGGCAGAGAAGGTTCTGATTCGCGGTCCCTGAGGATGCAGGATTTTTTGCTTGTACCCAAAACCAGGGCAGCGGCGGCTGTCTGGGCAGCTCCAGACTGCCAGAGAGGTTCCAAGCAGCGATCGCATGCACACTGAGATTTTCCCGCTGGCCGGGGCTGGGAGTGCCTGGTCTTTCTGGGTCTAAGAGCTCTGGACTTGTGTGTACCTCTCTCAGGGTAGGGCCCTGGCTGCGACTCAGACTCTGATAGCAGGGCACGGCACTCGAGTGGGGACTGCGAAAGGGCTCTGCTTCTGCCTGCTGGTGAGGCTCCCAGCCCTTCACGGGAGCCAGACCCCACGCGCTCTCAGGGAGAGCGGACCCCACGCGCTGATGGCTCAGGGACCAAGACCTGGTTTCTCTGCCGCACTCTTTCTGGCTCTGCGCCAGGGGTGGCTGTCCTGGTTCTGGGGACTTAAGCCCCTGTCCCTAGCTGCCCCGATTCCCACAATCCGCCCCCACCCCTGCGATCCTTTGCTCTTTTTTTTTAAAATTTTTTTAAATTTATTTTCAGCATAACAGTATTCATTGTTTTTGTACCATACCCAGTGCTCCATGCGGTCCGTGCCCTCTCTAATACCCACCACCTGGTTCCCCCAACCTCCCACCTGGTTGGTTCCCCCAACCTCCCACCTCTTCAAACCCTTCAGATTGTTTTTCTGATTGCTTTCTACCAGACTTCAAGTTAATTCTGGTCCCCAGATGCAGGGCACTCTCGTATTGGGATATTAATTTCCAATGGGTCGTTTCTGGTGGCTCCCTCCCCCTTTTGTTTATCTTCCAATATCAGTCCGATGTTCCCACTCTGCTTTACCTGCCCACTGGCATCTTTTGCTCCTGTAGAGATCCAGATGTGTATAATTCTGATCTCAGGCTGATTTCCTGGGTGATCAGAGTTCTTTGGAAGGTAATCAGCTCACTTTAGGGTACAGGTTGAAAAGGCACCCCCTCCTACTTCCTCGCCATCTTGTCCCCCCCTTAGCAATCTGTTTCATTTTTTAAACTATTTACCATCACAGTGAGATGTCCAGTACATCAAATTCCATAATAACCTTTTAATCTGAACTTTTTTTTCCAGCATAACAGTATTCCTTGTTTTTGCACCACACCCAGTGCTCCATGCAATCTGTGCCCTCTCCAATACCCACCACCTGGTTCCCCCAACCTCCCCCCCCCCGCTGCCGCTTCAAACCCCTCAGATTGTTTTTCAGAGTCCATAGTCTCTCATGGTTCACCTCCCCTTCCAATTTCCCCCAACTCCCTTCTCCTCTCTAACTCCCCTTGTCCTCCAAGCTATTTGCTATGCTCCACAAATAAGTGAAACCATATGATAATTGACTCTCTCTGCTTGACTTATTTCACTCAGCATAATCTCTTCCAGTTCCGTCCATGTTGCTATAAAAGTTGGGTATTCATCCAATCTGAACTTTTTGATACAGAAGTGTATAATCCTACATCTCAGGCTGATTTCATGTATGTTCAGAGTGATCTGGTAGATAATCAGCTCACTTTAGGGGACCAGTTGAAACAGGGTCTCATACTTCTCCACCATCTTGTCCCCCTCCTGGATGTAGCTTTAGGTTCAAAATGATTCTCTTGTAAACAGCTTATGGGTAGATCCTGTCTTTTTATCCCATCTGCAACCTTGTGCCATTTCATTGGAGCATTTAGGCCATTCTCATTGAGGGTGATTATTGAAAGATATGATTTTATTGCCATCATGTTGCTTGTGAAGTCCTTCTTTCTATAGACTGTCGCTGTAAATTTCTGGTCTATATTACTCCTGGAGTTTTTCTTTTTTTATAGAACCCCCTTAAGTATTTTTTGCAGGGCTGACTTGGTGGTCACATATTCTTTTAGTTTCTGCCAGTCTTGGAAGTTCCTTATCTCTCTAGCCATTTTGAATGACAACCTTGCTAGATAAAGTATCCTTGACTGCATGTTCTTCTCATTTAGTATCCTGAATGTGTCTTTCCAGCTGTTTCTGGCTTGCCAGGTCTCTGTGGACAGGTGTGACATTATTCTTATATTCCTCCCTCTGTGTATAAGCCAGGGATCTTTTGCCCTCTTCTCACGCACAATGCCAAAAATACACAATAACAATGACCATGGTGGCTTTCACTTTCCCGTCTTAGAAATGGCTCTGTTTCTTGGAAAAGGAGCCCTCAGAACTTAAGTTTCATTTTCTGTTCTTGGAAATGCAGAGCTCTACACTGATAGCTGCTTCTCAACTACTGGCCAGATTCCGTTAAAGGTGGAGCAGTGGACAGAGATGATTTAAATCCTTCCTGTTCCTCACAGGCATTGCACATATTTAATCACTGCAGTGACCACAGCAGCACACAGGACCTGTTCCAGTGCAGGGAGTGTTTCTGTTGTGGGCTACAGGGAGCACTTCAACCAGGCTCAGCATTTCCTGTGCTGTCAGGGGACATATTCGGAGCTCAACTCTGACACCAGAAGTCTCCTCCAGGACCTGGTAAGCAAGAAACCACTGTGGATTGAGTACAGATTAAAAAATAGAATTACAGATCTATAGGTCTGAGGTTGGGAGAGTCTGCATACTTGATTTAGGGTTCTGTGGACGTGGAAGCCTGAGGGGCAGGATGTTTGGTAGATGGCTGTAAGTCAGAGTTTTTAACTATTTGGGATATTTTCAGAGGGTGATTGGAGAACAAATCTTATTCCTGTGAACTGCAGAAGGAGCATGTGAATGTCTGGGGTGTCAATGGAAAGGGCTTTTCCCTCAAGAACTCCTGGATCAGACATCCCCCATCTCATCCCTAAATGCTTTCCCTGGAGAGACAATGCATGCATTATCAGTTAAAACAAAATTCAAGTGAATAAATTTTAAAGAGCTTTTGGATTTATTAAATGATGCATGAATCTAACAAATAAGAAGGCGTTTCACTGAGCTGTAGGAATGGAAATGTTTTTAAAGGAAAAGAAGAAGGGAAAAAGAAAGAAATTATTAACTAAGAATCACTTTTTTTTAGTCAAGATTGCTCTCCTAAGGGGAAGGGAAAGGGCCTATCAGCAAATTTCCCATGGTTAATCAGGAAATTCGTACACTGACTGGTTAAATTATACATGCCCAGGGGAGTGAAACTGTAGTTAGGTTAGGTATTTGGCCTTGGTTTAATGAGTCCAGGCCTTAAGTGGCTTCAATGGCCCTGTGACTATGTGGCCCCTCTGGAACTTCTTTTTCACAATTTCCCTACTGTGATCAGATGCTCAGCTTAACTTAGAGATTGGTGCCAACTTGAGCTACTGTTCATTTGTTCTCACAGCTGTTGATTCTCTCCATGGTATTCACATGTCATGATGTTTTCCCTTAATCTCCACAATATTCACTGGTGATGACTTTCAGGTTCAGTTTTGGTGTCAGCCATCCCCTACATTTATTTTCTGAAGTTCCAGTCTCAGGGAGATTATTTGCTTGGTGGTTAGCATGTCTGAACATGCATTTTAAAATTTTGAAGAACACAAAGGATACCTGGCAGATTATTATTATTTTTATAAACAGATAGTTTTCAAAGGTTGGAGTGCAATTTGAAGCCATGGTACCCAGGACCCAAACACTCAAAACTGAATAAGTCAAAGAAAAACCCCACTGAAGAATCATCTTTTTAGGCTAAGTGGCTTGTTCAGTGCTCATATGTAGTTGTGTTTCAATTTCCCCAAAAGTGTTAATCTGGATGTAGCTGGTGGTGTTGGTCACAGTATAGACAACTCTTGCTCAGCTAAAAGATAATCAGAGTCTGTCTTATTGTCAAGAAAATCTTTGGCTAGAGAGTCTAAGGATCTTTGTTGGGTAGCTATGCTCTTAGTAATGGCTTCTGTATTATATTTAGGAGTTAAGGACAGGTTCCTAACCAAATTGTCCTGTAAATTTAATTGTTAACCAGGAAGCTTAACTCTGTCAAGGGAAACAATTCCTGGATCATGAATGTGTCCTGGTTAGTCTTTTTTAACTCAGTGATGTAAATCCAAGGGAGCCAACCAATGTGATGTCATATTTCACTTGAGAAAATTTAGGGACATGATTAGATTTTCTCTTAGCCTGAAATAAAAGGCTGTTTTACATTCTTGAGTTTATTCCCCCTTCTGAGCAACTGGCTCAGACATATAGCTGAGGGAATTATTTTTCCAAGACTATGCCAGAATAAAGGAAAGGAGAAAAAGGAGAAAGGGCTACACATTTAGTTAAAATATGAGGACTTGATCTGTTGTCTCAGATGAAGGCAGTCTACTTCAATATTGGCTACTATCTTCCTCATCAGTTTGATTTAGAGGTCCCTAGCATCTGTGAAGGACTAGATGTCAGGTAAGGCCTTCTTTAGCTGTGAAATGCATACCCATGATTCAACACCTTCTAGTTTTGTAGTAATTTCAGTGGTTGGGAGCACTTGGTAAGATCCCTTTTGATCAAGTTCAAAAGCTGTATTTTTCTGATGACAATTCCAGAATACCCAGTCACCAGGCTCTAGACAATGACCAACAGTATCCTTTGAATTGAGATCTTGGAAGACATCTTTAACCTATTGATGACAGGCTAGATGGTAAAACACTAAGTATTTTGCCATAGTTGGTCATACTAGCACGAGACAACAAGGGATCTCCAGAAAATTGTGTACCAGTAGACATTGGTCTGCCAGTGACTATGTTGTGTGAGGTGAGTTTACATTGTCCAAAGAGGGTACTTCAAACAGTCAGCAAGTCCAAAGGCAATACCTTAGGGCAGGGATGTCTGGTATCTTTTGCTAGTTTAAGTTTGAGGATCCCATTAGCTCTCTCACAACCTTGCCTGATGATTGAGGGTGATAGGGCCAGTGATGATTCCAAGAAGTGTGCAAGGTTTTTGTTAAAGGTGGTAAAATTTGTCCAATGAAATGGCTGCCTCAATCACTAGAGATTATTGAAGATATACCCATCTGGGAAATACGTTCTCTATCAGTTTCTGTGCCACTGTGCCATCAGCTTTGTAGCACGGGAAATTTTCAACCTAACTGAAAAATACACATGTGATAACAAGAACGTATTGATAACCTGAACTAGGTGACAATTGGATAAAGAAGAGCTTCAGGTGTTCAAAAATACCAAGAGAGGAGGTATGAGCCTTCTGGGTTTTCAGTGAAACTGATAGGCAGCAATAAATACTGATGGAAATGTGTTTACTTTACACCCAATAAAACACAATTCCTGACTTGGGATTATATTATAAAGCTGCAATGATCAAGATAACTCAATATTTATGGCACTCTCCTTAGATAAATTGTTCAAGCCATATTGTACTGCACAGTACAATGTGTGTAGTGAAGGATGTAGATAATGGGGGCTGAAGGGACAGGGCCGGCTTTGTTATGTTGTCGAGTGATTGACTGACCTTATAAGAGCAAGGGAGTTAGAAGGACTGGGGAACAGGGTGTCAGGGGCATTATCAGATTTGTTAACTCAAACCTGGATGTCAGATCCACACCCAACTCCCTGCAAAGGCATTTAGATGACAAACAGCAAGCCTCTGCAAAAATGTTTGATACTTTGTCAAAAATTTAAATAGGAAATGAGGAAATCCTACCATCTATAACATGGGTGTACCATGAAAGCATTATGCTAAGTAAAATAAATCAGACAGACAAATACTGCATGATCTAACTGATGTGTGGAATCTAAAAATAATAAAATAAAATAAGTTCATAGAAAAAAAGACCAGACTTGTGGAGAGGTGGAAGCACAAGGTAAGAAGGAGGAAATTGGAAGAAGTGATCAAAGATACAAGATTTCAGTTATAAGAGAAGTACTAGGGAGGTAATATATAACCTGATGACTATTGATAATGTCTCCATATGATTTATCAGAACATTTTTAAGGCAATATATCTTAAGAGCTCTCATCACAAGACGAACTGTTCTCTTTTTTCTTCTTCTTTTCCTCTTATTGAGATGATGGGTGTTAGCTGAACCTATTGTTGTAATTGCACAGTATACTTCACAGTATATGTAAATCAAATCATCATGCTATATGCCTTAAACTCATACAGTGATGTATACCCATTGTTCTTCAATAAAACTAATAAAACAATTTAAACAGAGTTACCCAATGAGCCAGCAATTCCATTGCTAGTTATATACCTAAGAGTGGTGAAAACATACATCTAGGTAAAACCTGCATGCAAATGTTCATAACAGCATTATTACAATAACCCCTCAGATGGAACTAACGCAGTTGTCCACCCACTGTTCAATAGATAAAGAAAAGTGTTCTATCCATACAAGAGATCATTATTGGGCAAGGTAAAAAGATAAAGTACTGATACCTGCCACAACATGGATGAACCCCAAAACATTATGCTCAGTGAAAGTAGACAGCCCATTGGACTCTGCATTCTGTGATTCCATTCATATGAAATGTCCAGAAAAGGCAAATCCTTGGGCACGGAAAATATATTGCGGGTTTCCTAGATCTGAGGAGCAAATGGTATGAGGGAAAGAGAGATGGAAGTCAAGAGGTACAACATATCTTTTGAAGCACTCGGTGTTATACACAAACAATGAGTCATGGAACACCATATCAAAAACTAATGATGTACTGTATGGTGACTAACATAACACAGTTTTTAAAAGGATATCTTTTGCATAAGGAAAATATTCTAAATTTGATTATGATGGGTGTACAACTTTGTGAATATATTCAAAGCTACTGAAAACTTTAAAGGCATGAATCATAGGATGTGTAAATTATATTTCAATAGTCATTGAAAAGAAAACCAGTAGAGGTGCTCATTTAGGAGATGTGCACATGCTAGGGGCTCAGAGGAGACCACTGAGGAATGCTCTGCAGCTGTTTTGCCAGTAGTCAGCTCCTAAGAAGGTTATAGACAGAGGGGACTTGAACTAAAGAACATCATGAGGGTCATTCAGTCAGGAGCCAGGGAGGTATAGATACTCCTCCGCCCAGACTGCGTGAGCAGGATGTCGCATTGGGGAACTCTGTAGGGTAAAAGTAAGCATTTGCCAACTTTCCATACCCCTCAATCCTGAGGACCCACATATCCTCACTGCATATGTCTTCAAACACAAGAATAATTTAGTTATTTTTAACAACAGTGAAAATTGCATGTTCTAATGCATGAAGGCTTCCTTCCAGATCTATCAGTGGGGTCTCCTGATGCTGCTGGAGATGGTCCTCACATCCAACTCCTCAGATTTCTGCCTCAGAAGGACCACAGTCCAGTGGTGCAGCTTCTTGATCATCTCCACCTACCCCTGCCTGCTTGTCTTTCCACACAGCTGGGTCCTGATTGTGTCACTGTCTCCCAGACTCTGATGCTTTCATCCAACATGAGCCCTGAATTCACACACAATGAGGAAACTGCCAAGACTCCCAACTGAGTTTGCAGACAACTCAGCCCCAGGGCACTGTGAACATTTTCACATTGGAAATTGAGTCCCAGTGTTTTATCCTGTGAAGCAGGGAAGCTATGCTACCACTTCACAGGACTCTACTGAAAGGTTTATGGTATGATCCAGGGGAAGCTCTGGGCAGGCCCACCAGCAAACTCTTGGTGAATTCTCTCTGGTCTTCTTAGGACCTCTGAGGAAGACTTTCCTCTGGTTCTTCTTACTCCCTCCAACTCTTACCACAGTGTATGAAGATTCTGATCTGTGAGTCTGTCTGGGCTGGATCTTCTGCATGCCTTTTCTTGATTAATCTTCCCCAAGCTCTATTAGTTAAACATTATTATTTCTGGTTACAAATGAGGAAATAGTCTCACAGACAAGAAACAAGCTTTGAATTACAAAGCAATGATGGGGGATCCAAGACTTAAACCCACAGTTTGATTCTCTGTTTCTATCTAGACCGGAGGGGACAAGGATCCTAGTTAATGCTGAATCTCCAGCCCCAGTGATGACTGGATGCTGATGCTTCTTCTGGGGACCTGTGTCTACTTATTGTTATCAATTACCATTTACCCCTCCCTATATGCACCCCAAATTAGTAAATTTTAGCAAAGAATGGAAGTCACAGTACTGTCTCTGTTCCCACCCTTACTCCACATTAAAGAAAATGCACTGATAGGCAAGTGTGAAGGAAAATCCCACAATGTGTCCCCACTTCTCAGGACTTTTTCAGGGAACTTGACTACCCCCTTGGGAGATAGAAAGGCCTAAAGAAATGATCACAGGATGCAGGGATTTCAGAGGGAAAGAAGCTTGTGAAATATGATGTAATCACCATCTCATCTGCTTTGAGACCAGAATCCACTGAGGCCTTTACCCACAAAGACTGCAATGGTCTCCACCAGGAGCCCCTGTGACAAACTTGAAGTGCAATAGGTCAGCAAGGATGGTGTCTCCTCCTGCATGGAGTGGAGGTGCCCTGAGCCCAGTGAGGGAGTGAATGACATGGTGGTGAGGAAGAACATGCATGGATAATGCTGAATAAAAGATAAAAAGATGGAGCCCTAGCCTTGGTTAGGCTGGAGGAACATTCTGAAATAAGAATACTTAAGAGTAGCCCTCCCTTACCCTTGTGCTCAAAGCTTTCTTTAAGAACTCTCTTGACCATTCTTAGCAATAGCCTGGGTTCTTGTTTATGGGGTACATAGAGTTTCTAGGAGAACTGAACTGCCATCATGACTCTAGGGAGACAATCTCCTGGATGAGTTCCAGGCTCACTGATTTGGTTGTATGAAGGGGTTTCTTCTGTCCCTGAGCATACTGTGTATTCTGCTTGCCTATAAGTTTGCCCCTAGTATGGGATGGGGAAGGCTGGATGACCTTATTCATGGTCCTGTGGGGCCCAGGCCAGCCAGAACATAACACCTGGCCTAGAGCCCTTGAATTATTTTCCTGGTTTGTATAAATCCCATCACAACATCTCACCTTGATTTCTCATGTGCTAGATCAATTGAAAACAACCCTGTCTCTTCAAAAAATTAAAGTCCAAGACAGTAATGTTTCATCCCGTATTAGAGACTTGATATCATGAAAATACAGAGGCAGATCTTGCACTTACAATAAATAATTCCCTAGACTCTACCTGGTGCCCTCAGTGCCCAGCAGGTATAGGACTCATTTCTGCTAGACGAATGGAGCATGATATACCATTGTACACCTTTCACTTGGTTGTTGATAGGTAAATTAATCTTCCTTCCTAAATCTGTCACCTGAAATGCTGAATCCAGCTCATTCACACCCCTTTGGCAAGCAAGTAGAGGCTGGGGCAGGGTACAACCCCTTCTATCCAGAATGGGAATGGCAGCTTAGCAAGTACCTACACTTTTTCAGACCATTTCTGTGACTATGTCTGACCCAAACATGGATTTGGCACATGTCCACTCACCTGAACCCAGGCTGGAACCTGATCCTCTCCCCTGATACCTGTTCATTTTGTCCCTCCCCTGCACCTAGTACTAGACAACCCTACTCATGAGACTTTTTAAGGCAGTACTGTGCCCATGTGACATTGCCAGGTCAGGGTGGGAGATAGGTAACTCTGGGAGAGTTTGCAGAGTCTTCCAGGAGTGGTCCATGTGTAGATATTGTTGTGTGTGAGCCTCCAAGACACGGACCCAGAGGTTGAGGAGAGGCCGTCAAAGATCAGCCCAGGGAGCAAGTGGCCCCCAAGCTCCCAACTTGCAGATCCTTCTCATGTTTTACCTATGATCTCCTCTATCTGAACAGGCTTTGAGAGTCCCTGAGTAAAGAAACATAGGCCTTTAGAGAGGGAGTTCAGAGAGCAGATTCAACTCGGGAGGGAAGTTTTGCTTGCAAGAGAACCAGACCCTGTGAGCAGAGCTTTCAAAGTCTTCGAAGGAGACCAGTCATAAAAGATGCATTTCACATAGGAATTAAGTACACACTCAACACACAGGCATGCATACACATGCATACACCTGAGTAATGATTGACCAACAGTTTGCCTACCCTTCATTTTGATCTACTGCATCTATTCCAATGGGTAACTTTTTAAAACTCTTGTTATAATGCACCAAATAGATTTCATGACCTAAGGAGCTCAAGTCAGAGGTGGTCATCTCCCCTGTTGTTTTCACACTTTACGCAGGCAGAACAGAATCACTCCAGCCCCTTGCTCAGGGTGGTAACCTCAGGAGGCCTGTGTCTGCATTTCCCAGGGAGTATAGGTCTCTGGATTTTCCTGTGCCAGGGGCTCCAGGGACACTACACCAGACTCAGCACTTTTTGTTGTTTTAGTAGAAACATAATCTCTGACATCAGAAATCTCCTTTCTCTCCAGGCCTGGTGAGTGAGCAAATTGCGTACTTGCAATGATGAGATAGATACTGACTTAAAGCTTGGAGGATTGATGTGCAAGTCTGACTCATTGAAGGGCAAGACTTCATCCAGCTGTCCATGCCCTCGTCTTTGGAGAAAAGAGCACCATAGTCTGAAGATGCTTCTTTTTCTTCTTTTTTTATCAGAAAGTTTTAAGAAAATTTGGAATAAGCAGGATGTTTAATGGGTGTCTCCATTGGAAACTATCCCATCTTTAAAGGCAATCTAGTCTTTCATACCATAGAGCTATTTCAAAACTCAATAAGTTTTAATAATCAGTAGCAATGTAGAATAATTCTTTTGTTGGGAATTTCTTCCCATCCATTCAGGCTATAACAAAACACCAAGACTGGGTTGCTTATGAACAGAAATATACTTCTCATACTTCTAGAGGATAGGAATACCCAGATCAAGGCATCTTTGTTTCAGCATTTGGTAAGAGCTAACTTCCAAGGTGGACATGGCAGAGTGGGCAGCTAGGTCACCGAAGTCTCTAAATCTTGAATCTCTGAAGCACTAATCCAGTCACAATCATTCTGCCCTCATGTCTGAGGTACCATCCACAAATCTGCCGATTAATACAGAGCTTTGAGCTTATGAAATTAAGTGGAGGACATAAACATTCAGCTCACAGCAGTCATATAGATAAAAATCTGTCTGAGGAGATTCAGAGTCAAGAATGCTAATCATTACAGTATGGAGCTGCCATTGTCTGTGGAGGTTTAATTGACTTCCCACTCTCACCTGAGAATATAGCACCTTTGTCCTGTTTCAGTATTTTTGAAATATAATTTTCTCTTTGGGGGATTTCTCATTTAACAAGTAATATCATCGGGGCACCTGGGTGGCTCAGTGGGTTGAGGCCTCTACCTTCGGCTCAGGTCATGATCCCGGGGTCTTGAGATTTAGCCCCATATCAGGCTCTCTGCTCAGCAGGGAGCCTCCTCCCCTGCCCTGCCTGCCTCTCTGCCTGCTTGTGATCTCTCTCTGTCAAATAAATAAAAATTAAAAAAAAGTAATATCATCTTCATAAGTAAGCTGATAAATAAAGTCTTTAACACACATTTATTTTATATATTTTTGGGCAATCATGATTCTCCCTCTTCTGAAAATTTTCCTTGCAGGACTTGCAAGATGAGGATGAGCATTGAACACATCCTTCCTCTTAAAAGCATACTGGTAGTCCCATAAGACACAACTGTGTAGGTATAAATATTTTTAAAATCACAGTTTCCTCTCTCATAACGAATGATAAAAGTCCCCATTACTAGTAACCTAGTAATGATTTCCTTGAATTGCCATGATTTAATCAGATATCTAGATTTAAAGTCTGTGCAGAATTGAATAGGGAAAATTAGAGCTCTTATCTATTTCCTCTGCCACTTCCTGTTACATGATCTAAATCCCACCCAAATTCTCTCATGAGGTGAGGCAAATGGACATTAGCTGCCATGAGGCAATTTTTACCACAAGGACTAAGTGCTTGGCTATCCCCCTTATGTAACATACGTCCTGATGGGCTTTTCTCTGGACCCTGCCTCTCCCAAAAGATAAGTCCTGACCCTATTTGTTGCAAGAGATGGAAGGTGAATTATGTCTACAACTCTTCTGTGCTCCCCAATGTGTTGGCCTGACTGATTCTTTCTGCAGAATGCAAGTGTGTTAAGCTCTATATTGAAATTTTAGGAAAAGCAGAATGTCTGTAATAGTTTCTCATTGTTGTGTAATAAATTAACACAAATTTAACAGCTTAAGACAAAACCCCAGATTTATTGGCTTATAGTTCCAGAGAGAGTTATCCAAAATGAAATCTTAAAGGAGCTAAAATCAAGATGTCACTAGGTGATGGGTATTAAGGAGAGTACTTGTTGTGATGAGAATGGAGTATTATATGTAATGATGAATCACTAAATTCTGCTCCTGAAACTAATATTACACTATATGTTCACTAACTCTAATTTAAATAAAAAACTTGAAAGTAAAGATAAAATAATAAAATAAATCAAATCAGCTGTCAGCAAGGTTGCTTCCTTCTGTAGGCTCCAAGAGACAATCTATTTCTTTGTCTTCTCCAGCTTTTGGAACCTGCCTGAATTCCCTATCTTGTGACCCTTCTTACATCTTTCTGGATCTTCATTTCTATCTCTGCCTCCATCATACCATCTCCTTTTCTTCATTTGGCCTTGCTTCCTTCTTAAAAGGTTCCCTGTGATTATATTGAGCCCATTTGGATTATCCAAGAAAATCTTTTCATCTGAAGATCCTGAACTTCTTCATACCAGCAAAGTGCCTTTTGCTATGCAAGGTCACACATTCACAGGCTCCGAGGTTCAGGATGTGAAAACTTTGAGTACTGTTACTCTCTATTCCACAGGTCCTGACTCTTGTGAAATAGGAAACATAAGAGTAGACAAGTAGTTTCTACTGAAGCATGAAAACAAAACTCATCAGGAAAAGTAAATCAGAGTAACATTAATAAATGTGAGAGAATGGGAATGGGCAGTTGAGACCTGTGTGTTTGCTCACCTGATATTGCATCTGTTCTGCTGTTCCATTTGTCTTCCTAATTCACTTTCCTTTTCCCACAGACATTCCACAATCAGCCAGCATGGATCAGTTCCTACATGACTTCCTGGTAGGAAAGAATTTTCAGCAGTTGGCCACCAACTTTGTCCCTCACTATACCACATTAATCAGTAAGGTAGGGGGAATCCTCTCTCAAGAAAATCTTGGTAGAATTCAAGCAACCCTTAAAGAGGGCAAGCTAAAAGATATGGCTGACATAATTGAGGAATCACTTGTGGCAGCAGAGAATGCTCCACTGGATGTGGCTGTGATTGGGGAATCTGGCACTGGGAAGTCCAGTTTCATCAATGCCCTGCGAGGACTTAGTTATGAAGAGGAGGGTTCTGCAAGTGTTGGCGTTGTGGAGACTACCAAGAAGAGAACACCCTATCAACATCCCAAATATCCTAACGTGACCTTCTGGGACCTGCCTGGAACGGGAACCCCCAATTTCCAACCACATGAATATCTAGAAAGGGTGGAATTTGCTACCTATGACTTCTTTATCATTATTTCCTCCTCTCGGTTTAGCCTCAATGATGCTTCGCTGGTCAAAAGTATCAAAGAGATAGGCAAGAAGTTCTACTTTGTTAGAACCAAGGTGGACAATGATTTATATAATGAAGAGAAACGCAAACCCACTTCTTACAAAAGGGAGAGAGTGCTTCAGCAGATACGAGACAACTGCCTGGCTAACCTCAGCCACATTGGAGTGCCTGAGCCATGCGTCTTCTTGGTCTCCAACTTTGATCTGGATGACTTTGATTTCCCAACACTGGAAGAGACCCTGCTGATGGAGCTCCCTGTTCATAAGCGCTACACCTTTGCACTTCTGTTGCCCAATTTGTCTGAAGCTTCCATTGAGATGAAGAGAGCTTTGCTCAAGGAGAAGATCTGGCTGGATGCCCTGAAATCTTCTGCTTTGAGCTTCATCCCCTTCATGGCCTGCTTTAACTGCTTTGATTTTCCCCAGCAGGAAAAGTGCTTGAAACATTACCAGAGCCATTTTGGTTTGGATAAGAAGTCACTCAAAGGGATTGCAGAGAAGCTCAACATGTCTTTGGAGGATATCAAGAGTTTCACCAAATCCTTGAATTTCCAGTTCCTTGTGCAGGATGACAACATACCAAATAAGGCCATGAAATGTGCCGAATGTTATTGCTCAGTAAATGGAGGCCTGCCATCCACCATCTTCCAGTTTTTTAAAATCTACTTTCTACATTTGAAATTCATCAATACAGTGGCTGATGATGCTAAAATTCTCTTGAATAAGACTTTAGAGAGCTTAAGCCTCAGAAGATGACACAGATGGCTCAGAATGCCAATCAGCCAGCATGGATCAGTTCCTACATGACTTCCTGGTAGGAAACAAACAAAAAAAATGGGCCTCAGGCTTTGCGTTCTGTAGGTGGGGTCCTCTTCCACCCACCAACAAGGCCAGATCTTTCCTAAAGTGAAGAGAATGTCTCTCCATTGGACAAAAACATTGCTCCATATTGATACTCTGCTGCCATGAAAAGGGAATTTAACCATGGCCTCTTTCTTCTTTCTTTTGGCTATTTTGCTGAAATTGTGATATAAGGTACATTGCATGGTTTTCATTAATTTCCATGTGTTATGAAGTAGTTTACATTTGCTCCATTTACTCAGATAATAAACATGTGGTAACAATCAAGATAACTGTTGTTCACTGGCTTTTCATGAATGATTTTCTCCAGTCATCAGATCAATACTCTCCTCACCAGAGTAAGGGCAATCCACAACTATGGGCACATATCTAAGTGAATAATTTAGTGTGTACTGAAACACTACAGCAGGAAGGAAGGAAGTTGAAAGAGGACTGGGAAATGTTCCAGGATGTCATATTTTCAGATACTACAGGGGAACAGAGGGAAGGGAACAACGTCAGGATTTATCTTTCTAAGACTTTACAAACATTTGATGGGATGAGAGACCTGTGAACAGGAAACAGTGAGGGACAGGAGGTATGAGAGAGTGAAGCTGAGTTAGGAATGAGACTGGAAAGCAAATATGAATTCAATTAGACAAGCTGGAGGTATAACATGCTTCGCTTTCACCCAAATTTCCACATCAGACTTGTGAAATGGGGCCAGAAAAATCAAAATACCTGCTTCAAGGCTCAAAGATAAGAATCCTGCTCTTATTATAAATGAGATTTTCCCACTTCTTCCCCATCACTGGTGTAGGATAGATATTTTATGGTGTAACAGGTATACATGGAAGAGGTTGCCCTCAGATTCCTTATTACTCTGAAGGCTCACTCTAGAGAGCTGAGAGCACAGATGTAAAGAGGAGAGCACTACTAGCCCACAATTTCCCAACTACTGCTTGCTACCCCACTGCTCAGCAGAGGTGTGCAGGAGGGCAGAAATGAGTCAGAAAGGGAGAAAGTGAATGATTGTGTTACTTCATGCATAATACATATGTGAAATATTTAAAGGGAAGGCACTCTTGACCCTCTTGTATGGCCACATTGCATTTAACAATTTTTGTTCCTTAGATTTTCATACATGTTCCCAGTGCAGAATTAACACTAGCAAGATCTAGGCTGCTTACTTTCTTGCCACCAAATCCCATGTATTCTTATAAAGAGCATGGGCAGTAAGCAAATACTTCATCTTTCTCATCTCATCAACGAGATGTGACTGATACTGGTCTTACACAACTTTCCCTTCCTCAAGAAGTCATGACCTTTTCAGGATACCTGGGCCTTTTACTTCCAATTTAGTAGTCTTTTTTTTAAAGATTTTATTTATTTATTTGATAGACAGAGATCACAAGTAGGCAGAGAGACAGGCAGAGAGTGGAAGGGAGGCAGACTCCCTGCTTTGCAGAAAGCCCGACACAGGGTTCAATCCCAGGACCCTGGGACCACAACCTGAGTCAAAGGCAGAAGCTTTAACCCACTGAGCCACCCAGGCACCCCCAATTTAGTTGTGTTGAATTAAGACAGAAAAAGACAAATCCAAAGGGTCCATATGGGTCCTTTGGGGAAGACAGTTGTGATGAGATGAGAGTTACCAAATACATACATCTGTGGGATTTATTATAAAGTTCATTTTTTTTTTCAGATGAGACAAGAAAATGAATCACTGTAGGAAAGAACTCAGAACAAGTTGGAAGTCAGAGAATGAGTTTTAGTGCTTTGGTTTTATCAGACTCATCCTTAGGTTAATAAGAGTGTTCATGTGCCTGGCTGGCATATATAAAAGGCCTAAAGATTTCCCTAGCAGTACAAAGTGTGAAAGAGGGAACTATTGAGAGGGTAGAGGGGTGTTAGGGTCTGGGAGGAAGAGGAGATAGAGCTGTGAGGTGTCTGCAATCCAACACGTATGAGCCTAGACAATCAATGGTAGCATTCAATTTTGGGTCTTTCTCATGTCACCCTGAAACACTCAGTCAGTCTCTGTCTGAGGGCACTTCTGAAGCTTCTCTAGAAGGCACCATGATGACTGGCCATTCCTTTAGCATCTGGGTTGAGCCCTGTCATTCAGAATCCCTTAATAAGCTCTCACTGTGACAACTTTTTTGTTCCCCCATGACTTCCCCTTGAAGACAAAACTTGCTCTCCTGACCTAAACTTGGAGGTAGTAATTCAGATCACTAGAGAGTTGGTGTTCTTAAGGGGAAACCCCTCACTTTAATCTTCCATTCTTCTGTCTGAAGACATCTTGTAGTCTTCTTACCAGCTGGGTTAGTGGTAATACAGTCTGTGTCCTAACTTCTGTCTAGCTCAAAGTCTGTGAGACGACATACTGTTTCTCTGAAGTAGGACATTTTTGGAGCAGGTGATGTGAAATTCCAGCTCCCAGGTCAGCTGCACTTCTCTCTCCTATTGCAGCAGCCCTAAGTCAACACAGCAAGGGACAAATGAAATCACATTCTGGGGAACATCATCAAGAAAAAGGGAGGTAAACTTTAATGATATTTGTTGAGATGCCTTTTCTTCTGCAAAATTGTAATCACAGAACTTTTATTGAAAGCTAATTGTGGACCAAGTTACTTCTATCATGATTGACACCCATAGCAAGATGAGATTTGAAACGTTCATCACTCACTTTTTTCAAATGCAGCCCAGATTTTTTAGTCATTTGCCAAAAGTCACAAAGGTGGGTAATGAAGAAAGTTGGATTGGTCAGGACTCTCTTTTTATCACTTGCTCTTTGTGTCTTTTTCTTTTGGTGTCCAAACCAAAGCCTCAGTTGCACCTCTATCCACATTTGAAGCTTCCCATCTGGATCACAATGTACCTGATACATTCACTTCAGCTCAGATGCTGCACAGGTTAGATGCTTCCCCCAGAACAGTAAGACTTTATAAATGAAAACAATGACAACAAAACCAACTGTGTGTTAATCTGAGAAACTGTAAGAAGAAAGGTTGCTACTCTACACAATGAATACTAGAAAGCTTAAATAAAAAAAAAGAAAAAAGAAAAAACAAACAAACAAACAAAAAAGAATAGAAAGCTTACCAACAGGCAGTAAGGTGAGATGTTATGGTCAAGGGCTTTGGCACACAATCCAGTTGCCTTCATTCATTACTTTCTCAATTGTTTATTCAGCATTAATTAAACAGTCACAGCATGTGAAGATCTAGAGCTCCTTGAGCAGCCCTCAGCTCATTTCCAAATGAGTACTACAGATATTGCAGGGATTAAAAAGGACCAAGTCCCTGTTGAGGGGACTTCATAGGGGAGCATTGAGCTTTATTTCATAGAGGAGAAATAGAAGAAACAGTGGAGAAAGTGAAAGGTGACATAGAGTCAGGTTGTGCTGGTGCTAAGAAGAATAAAGAAGTATATGTCGAAAAGGAGGATATTTCAAATTGGTCCTTAGAGAAGGCCTCTCTGAAGACCTGGAATTTGAGCAGAGACACAAAATATGCATATATGTAGGAAGAGCGTCCCAGATGGAGGGAAAAATATGTGCTAAGGTCATGAAAATGCAAGGAGCTTGCCATGTCCATTGACTACCTGTTGGGCCCTTGGGGTGCAGTAGTGTGAACAATGGATGAGTGGTAGGAAAGGAAGTCTTTCAAGTAATCAGGGACCAAGTGATGTAGGACACTGGAGTGCATGGTATTTGCTTCAGAATGTATTCTAACTATGATAGAAACCACCACAGGAAGGGCATGCTAATTTAATCTTTGGAAGGAGTTTGGCAAGAAGATTAGTGTGGTGGTCAATGGGCCAGATCTAATGCACCTAAAGGTGCTTATTTAGTTGTTCATGTGAGACATGGTGGTGGATTGGTCAAGAATGAGAAAAGTTGTGAGAAGAGACTGCATTCCTGATGTATTTTGAAGACAGACTTTGTGGTTTTGTTGACTTGCTGGAAGAAGATATCTGAGGAAGGATAAAGAATCACTTGCTGGGTTTGTCCTGAGGAAGAGCATGAAGAAAAGTGCCATGCAAGGAGATGCGGAAGCCTCTAGTAGAATAGCCCTGGGAGTAAGGATTAAGCAGAACAGTCAAGAATCAAGAGCTCAGAAGTAGAATTGTGAGACTTGAGGGGTCTGATTAAACTCAGAGTGGAGTGTGGGTACAGCTGGATATTTGTCTGAGGGTGAGCAAAGAGTGTGGTTGTGCAGCTTTCTAGCTTTCTGACCTATGGCAAATCATTCCAAAACATTTCCCTTTACCATCAGAATGGGGATTGACTCACTCACTCAAGGAACTTGTGAGGTTACAAGTCCTAAATGAAGGCAATTAACATTTACACAAAAGAAGTATGGTACACTGAAAGTGCTCCATGGAGGCACTGGAATTATTAGGAGTTTCAATGTAGATAAATTAACTTGGGAGAGAGAGAGTGTCATTACAAACCTTCTCTCCAGGGAACATATGAGTTAATTTGTTCATCTCCACCACCCCCCACACACACCATATTGGTATACACTTTTTTCAGCAACATTCTTGAAAGAAATTTCTTTCTCCATTGAATTGCCTTAGCAAGTTGTCAAAAATTGTTTAATCATATTCAGGTGAATTTCTGTCCTCTCTATTCTGTTCCGTTGTTGTGCATATCTATCCTTTCTTCAATACCACATTGTCCAAATTATGGCAATTTTCTGGTAAGTCTTAGAATAGGGTGAGAATAGAGTGTGAGCCTTAAAACTGTATCCTTTTTTTTTCATAATTGATTTGTCTCTTTTTTCCATTGTCTTTCCTACGTAAGTTTAGATTTAGCCTGTCTATATCTATGAACAAATGTTGGTGGGATTTTTATTTAGATTGTTTTGAATCTATAGGCTAATTAGAAGAAATTGGCATCATCACATTATTGAGTTCTCAATCTATGAACACACTTTGTATTTCCATGTATTTGAATCTTCTCTTACATCTTTCATCAGTGTTTTGTAGTTTTCAGCATATAACTCCTGCTCATATTTTGTTGTTTATACCTAAGTATTTTATTTATTTAGTGTCATTTATAATTTTGAGTTCCAATTTTTCATTGCTGGAACACAGGAGTACTTTTGTAATGTGGCCTTGTATTTTGTGACTTTTCCACTCACTTATTAGTTTAGGAGGTTTTATGGAATTTGGGGGATTTTTTTGATGCAAAATAAAAGTATCCTGTGAACAGCGGCAGTTCTATTTCTTCCTTTCTAGTAAGTATACGTTAAAAAAATTATTGTCTTATTGCACAAGCTAGGACTTTGAGTAGCAAATATTATAGATTGGTGAGAGAGGACACATTTTTTAATAAGATTTTATTTATTTACTTATTTGAGAGAGAGCACAAGGAAGGGGAGCAGCAGGCAGAGGAGAGGGAGAAGTAAGTTCACTGAGCAGAGAGCCCAACCTGGGGCTTGATTCCAGGGCTGTGGGACCATGACCTGAGCCAACTGCAGATGCCCAACCAACTGAGCCACCCAAGTGCCCTGAAAGAGGATATTTTTGTCTTGTTCTTGATGATAGGAGAAAGCATTTTGTCTTTTATGATTAAGAATGATATTGATTTTTATTTTTTGTTTTGTTTTGTTTGTTAATATGAATAGTGTCCATTAGGTTAAAGGAGTTCTATTATTTGTTTGATGAAATATTATTTAGTAGAAAATGGATGGTAAATAATACTGAAATGTTTTTCTGCATCTATTGAAATTCATAGTATTTTTCTTACTATATCTGCTAATGCCAGGAATTAGAGTGACTGATTATTTCCAGTATTTGAAGAACTTTGCATTCCTGGAGGGAATCTCACTTGGTGGTGAGGTATAATTCTTTTCATATATTGCTGTAATTGCATTGTTAACATTATTGACTATTATTGTACTTATATCCATAGGGATTGCTTCTTTAGTCTTCTGTTGTAATTGTGTTTTGTTTTCTTTTGTGTGGTATGAGAGTGTAATGGCCTCAAGGAATGATCTAAAGATTTTTAATTAGTAGACATAGGACTATTTACTTTGTCTCTTTTGTTTGTGAGGTTTGGCAGCTCATGTCTTTTAAGTAATTCATCCATTTTTTCTCACTTGTTGAATTTGTGAGCATAAAGTTCTTAGTATTCCTTGTTATCCTTTTAATGTCCATGAGAACAGTATTGATGTTCCTTGTTTTATTTTTTATATTGATAATTTTTGTCTTCTTTGTTTTGTTCAGTCTGATTAAAAGTTTATCATATTTATTGATCATTTCAAGCTGCTGACTTTTTGTTTCATTGCTTTTCTCCAATTGTTTTACTTCATTAACATCTGATATAATCTTTACTGTTTCCTTCCTTCTTGTTTTCAGTTTCACTTACTCTTTTCTCTTTAGATGTGAAGTGGAAATATAGATTTCTGATTTTATGTCTTTATTCTTTTCTAATATTGACATTTAGTGCTATAAATTTCCTTCTAAAGACTGCTCAAGCTTCATGATAAACTTTGATATGTGACATTTATTTTCAATTAGTCAATATATGTTTTAATTTCCTGTGACTTTCCCTTTGATCCTTGCATACTTAGAACTCTTTGATTTCCAAATATTTGGGGACATCTTTGTTTCATGTTTTTATTTTATTTTATTTTATTTTATTTTTTTAAAGATTTTATTTATTTATTTGACAGAGATCACAAGTAGGCAGAGAGGCAGGCAGAGAGAGAGAGAGAGGAGGAAGCAGGCTCCCCGCGGAGCAGAGAGCCCGATGTGGGGCTCGATCCCAGGACCCTGGGATCATGACCTGAGCCGAAGGCAGAGGCTTTAACCCACTGAGCCACCCAGGCGCCCCTGTTTCATGTTTTTAATTGAGATATAATTGACATACAAATTTATATTAGTTCCAGGTGTACCACAAAATGATGCAATATTTATATATATTGCAAAATGATGACAAGTATACTTGTCATCCCTTCCCTTACATAATTATAAATTTTTTCTTCTAATGAAGTATTTAAAATCTATTCTGTTAGCAACTTTCAAATATTCAATACACTGTAAACTATACTGTATTCACTGTACTGCAATTACATCCTCACAACTTACTTATTTTATGATGTTTTTTGTACCATTTAACTCCCTAACCAATTTTACCTCCCACTCAGCAGCAGCCACCGATCTGTTTTCTATAACAAGGAACTTCAATTTATTAATATTTTGGTTTTTTAGATTCCATATATAGTGAGATCATATGGTATTTGTTTTTCTCTGTCATGAAGCTAATACCAAGTTTCCCATGACAAAGAACTGTAAACACCAGCACTAGGGGAAAATAGCTTATTGAATTAATGTTTTTTCTCATGATTCATTAGTATTTCAATTTTAATTTTTTTCTCTTTCCTTTACAACTATTTTCTTATTTTATCAATTCTTTTTTAAAAGTCTTTTTTAAATTTTCATGTTTACAGTTACATGCTATCATTGTATTTAATTTGTTTATATGTATATATTATATATTTTATATATATAATTATAAATTATAAAGAAAGAAAACCTTTATATATATAATTATATATAATTATAAATTATAGAGAAAGAAAACCTATATATATTATATATATTATATAAATAAATTTATATTTATATAAATTTTATTTATATTATATAAATATATATATATATAATTATATAATATATATAATATATATAGATTTTCTTTCTCTATAATTTATAATTATAATTATAGTATAATTATAAATTTATATAATTATATAATATATAATATAATTTTACTATAATTATAATATATAATATAATTTATGTAATTATATAATATATATTACACAATTTTATATATATAAAGGTTTTTTTTTCTTTATAATTTTAGGATGTAGTTTCTTCTAACAATATACCAAAATACACCCAGGATCTAGTGTATTGCTCTGTTCCATACACCTATCTAATTATATTCTCTCTCTCTCTTTCCTTTTTAGTTTTGGACCTTTTCTAATTTGTTTAGTGTATATTGCTTTGGGGTCGTTGTTGACATTTTAGTGTTTCTTCTCTCATTCATCTATTCTTCTCTGGACAGAATGACAAAATGGTAAAATTTCAAAAAAGAGAACAAGAGGCAGTACTGACTGCCATGCTAGGGATCCAATCAGTATGAATATAAGTAAGATGTCAGAACTAGAGTTCAGAATAACAGTTATAGGGAATAACAGTTATAAAGATTCTAGCTGGGTGTGGAAAAAGCACAGAAGATACTAGAGAATCCCTTTCTGGAGAAATAAAAGAAATTACAGTCTAATCAGTTGAAATTTTAATAAAATTTAATTTTAATAAAATTTAATAAAAAGGTATTAATAAGATGCAATAAAAATGGAGGTTCTTACTGCTAATATAAATGAGGTAAAAGAGAATATGTGTGATATAGAAGAAAAATGATGGAAAATAAAGAAGCTGAGAAAAGGAGATAAACAACTACTGGATTATGAGGAGATAATTTGATACATATGTGATAAAATAAAGCAAAACAATATTAGAATAATAGGAATCCCAGAAGGAGAGGAAAGAAAGAGGGGGAAGAAGGTGTCTTTGAGCAAATTATAGCTGAGAATTTCCCTAATTTGGGAAGGAAACAGACGTTCATCTCCAGGAGGCACAGAAAACCCCTTCTCAAAATCAATAAAAGTAGGTCCACACCTCAACATATAATAATCACTTGCAAAGATCAGAGACAAAGAGAAAATCATGAAAACACTTGGGACAAGAGGTCCTTAACCTAAAAGGGTAGAAACATTAGAGTGGCAGAAGACCTATCTCCAGAGATCTGGCAGGCTAGAAAGGACTGACATGATATATTCAATGTGCTAAATGAGAAAAATATGCAGCTAAGAATAGTTTATCCATCAAAGCTATCATTCAAAATAGAAGGAGAAACAAAGAGCTTTTGGAAAAAGAAAAGGAAAAAAAATGATCATTAAACCCACCCTGCAGAAAATATAGGGGTGCCTGGGTGGCTCATTGGGTTAAAGCCTCTGCCTTTGGCTCAGGTCATGATCACAGGGTCCCAGGATTGAGCCCCGTATTGAGCTCTCTGCTCGGCAGGGAGTCTGCTTCCTCCTCTTTCTCTCTCTCTCTGCTTGTCTCTCTGCCTACTTGTGATCTCTGTCTGTCAAATAAATAAAGAAAATCTTAAAAAAAAAACAGCCTTACAGGAAATATTAAGGGGATCCTTATAGTGAAGAGAGAGCCCCAAAGTAACAAAGACCAGAAAGGAACAGAGGCAATATGCAGAAAAAAGTGACTTTGTTGGTAATAAAATGGCACTAAATTCTTTTCTTTCAATAGTTACTCTGACTATAAATGGGCTAAATGTCCCAATCAAAAGGCACAGTGTATCATATTGGATAAAAAATATGACCCATAAGTATGCTGTCCATGAGAGAATCATTTTAGACCCAAGTCCCCTCAATATTGAAAATGAGGGGTAGAGAACCATTTATCATGCTAATGGACACCAAAAGAAAGCTGGGGTAGCAATCATTATATCAGTCAAGCCAGATCTTATTTTTATTTTATTTTTATTATATTCAGCTAACCAGCATATAGTACATCATTAGTTTTTGATGTAGTTGTGTATAACACCAGTGCTCATCACCACATATGCCTTCCTTAATACTCATCACCTGGTTAACCAACCTCCCCACCCCCAGCCCTCTGTAACCCTCAGTTTGCTTCCAGGAGTCCAGAAAAACTATATTTTAAATGAAAGACCATAATAATAGATGATGAAGGACACAATATCATAATTAAAGGGTCTATCCAATAAGAAGATCTAACAACTGTAAATATTCATGCCCCTATCACAGGAACTGCCAATTATATAAACTAATTAATAACAAAATTAAAGAAATACATTAATGATAATACAATCACAATAAGGGGCTTTAAGACCCCACTGACATCAATGGGTAGATCATCCAAAAAGACAATCAACAAGGAAACTGTGGCTTTGAATGACACACTGGACCAGATGGACTTAACAGATATATTCAGAAGACTGCATCCAAAAACGAGAATGCACATTATTTTCAAATTTACATGGAACACTCTCCAAGCATAGATCACATTTTAGGCCACAAACAAGTCTCACCAAATTCAAAAAGGTAGAAGTCATGCTATGCATCTGTTCTGACAACACTATGAAACACTACAAGACAACAATCCAGAAAGAATACAAATACACGGAGGCTAAATAACAAGCTGCTAAACAATGGCTGGGAGAACCAAAAAATCAAAGATGAAATTAAAAAATGCATGAAGGAAAATGAAAAAAAAAAAAAAACCACACAACAGTCCAAAATCTTTTGGATAAAACAAAACCTAGTCAAAGAGGGAAGATTATAGCAATACAGGCCTAGGTAAAGAACCAAAAAAAATCTCAAATAAACAACCCAATGTTACACTTAAACGAGCTAGAAAAAGAAAAGCAAACAAACCCAACACTAATACAAAGAAGGAAATAACAAAGATCAGAGTAGAGATAAACAATAGAAACTACAAAACCAACAGAACAGAACTATGAAACCAGGAGCTGTTGCTTTGAAAAGATTAATAAAATTGATAAACGTTTAGCCAGACTCATAAAAAAAAAATACAGAGAGAGATAGAGAGAAAGAGAAGATAAAGAGAAGAGAGGACTCAAATAGACAAAATCAGAAATTAAAGAGGAGAAATAACAACTGACACCATCAAAATACAAAGGAATATAAGATGAAAAAGCATATGTCAATAAATTGGACAACTTAGAAGAAACAGATAAATTTCTAGAAACATATAACCTTGCAAAATTGATTCAGAAAGAAAAAAAATTGAACAAACCAATTCCTGGTAATGAAATTGAATTAGTAATAAAAAATTCCCAACAAAGTGCAGGACCAGATGGCTTCACAGGTGAATTCTGTTAAACATTTAATGAGGAGTTAATACCTATTTTTCTGAAAGGATTCCAAAAAAACAGAAGTGGAAAGAAAACTTCCAAATTCATTCCAAGAAGCCAGCATTACCTTGACCAAAACCAAAGAAAGAGAGAAAGAAAGAAAGAGGAAAGAAAGGGAAAAAATACAGGCCAATATCTCTGATGAATATAGATGCAAATAACCTAAAAAAAATAGCAAACTGAATCTAAACAGGCATTGAAAAATCATTTACCACAATCAAGGGAGATCTATTCTGGGGATGCAGACATGGTTCAATATTTGCAAATCAATCAATGTGATATATCACATACACAGGAGAAAGGATAAAAACTATAGGGTCATTTCAATAGGTGCAGAAAAAGCACTTCACAAAATACATCTATTCATGATAAAAACCTTCAACAAAGTAGATTTATAGGGAACATACTTCAACATAATGAAGGCCATCTATGAAAAACCATACCTAAAATCATACTCATTGTTGACAAATGGAGAGTTTCCCCCTAAGAACAGAAACAAAACAAGGATGCCCACTCCCATCACTTTTATCCAACTTAGTACTGGAGTCCTACCATAGCAATCAGATCAGGAAGAGGAATAAAAGGTATCCAAACTCACAAAGAAGAAGTAAAACTTGGGGCGTCTGGGTGGCTCAGTGGGTTAAGCTGCTGCCTTCGACTCAGGTCATGATCTCGGAGTCCTGGGATCGAGTCCCGCATCGGGCTCTCTGCTCAGCAGGGAGCCTGCTTCCTCCTGTCTCTCTGCCTGCCTCTCTGCCTGCTTGTGATCTCTCTCTGTCAAATAAATAAATAAAATCTTTAAAAAAAAAAAGAAGTAAAACTTTTGCTGTGTGTGGATGATGTGATACTATATACAGAAAACCCAAAATGAGTCCACAAAAAAAGTAGTAGAACTGGTCATGAATTCAATAAAGGCACAAGATACAAAATTAATATACAGAAATCTGTCACATTTCTGTATACTGATAATGAAACAGCAGAAAGAGAAATTAAGAAAATGATCCTATTTACAATTGCACCAAACAGAATAAAATAACTAGAAATAAACCTAACCAAAGATGTAAAAGTCTGTACTCTGAAAACTATAAAAAACTGATGAAAGATATTGAAGATGGCACCAAAAAGTGGAAAGGTATACCCCACTCATTGGTAGGAAAATTTAATATCAGTAAAACCCACAGAGCAATTTACAGATCCAGTGCAAACCCTATCAAAATCCCAATGAACCGTCCTAAAATTAAAATCCTAAAATAATCTTAAAATCCTGAAATTGGAACCACAAAAAACCTTGAATACCAAAGCAATTGAGAGAAGAGCAAAGCTAAAGCTATCACAATTCCAGACTTCAAGAAATACTAGAAAGTGCAGCAATCAAAACACTATGGTACTGGAACAAAAATAGACACATAGATAAACAGAACAGAATGGAAATCCCAGAAGTAAACCCAGGATTATATAGCCAATCTTTGAGAAAACAGTAAGAATATACAACGGGAAAAAGACAATCCTTTCAACAAATAGTCCTGGGAAAACTTGACAGCTACAAGCAAAAGAAAGAAACTGGACCCCTCACATCAAAATAACCTCAAAATGGATTACAGACCTAAATGTGAAACCTGAAACCCATAAAAAACCTAGAAGAGAGCACAGGCAGTAAAGTTTCTGATATTAGCTGTAGCAACGTTTTTCTAGATATGTCTCCTGAGGGAGGGGAAACAAAAGCAAAAATAAACAAC
Organism: Lutra lutra; assembly: GCF_902655055.1. NCBI lineage: Eukaryota > Metazoa > Chordata > Mammalia > Carnivora > Mustelidae > Lutra > Lutra lutra. The sequence continues at coordinate 152,299,779 of NC_062282.1, forward strand.
TGGGACCACATCAAAGTAGAAATTTTGCAGTGAAAGAAACCATCAACAAAACAGAAAGACGACTGACAAAATAAAAGATATTTGCTAATGATAGATCTGATGAGGGTTTAGTATCCAAATATATAATGAACTCATCTCAACTCAACTTCCAAAAACAAACCCAAATAATTCAATTTAAAAATGAGCAGAAGAGATGAACAGACATTTCTTCAGAGACATATAGATGTCCAAAAGCACATAAAAAATGCTCAATATCATTAATCATCAGAGAATAAAAATCCAAGCTAGAATGAGATATCACCTTACAACATTCAGAACAAAACGGACTAATGGATAAGGAAGATGTGGTCCATATACACTATGGAGTATTATGCCTCCATCAGAAAGGATGAATACCCAACTTTTGTAGCAACATGGATGGGACTGGAAGAGATTATGCTGAGTGAAATAAGTCAAGCAGAGAGAGTCAATTATCATATAGTTTCACGTATTTGTGGAGCATAACAAATAGCATGGAGGACAAGGGGAATTAGGAGAAGGCATTTGGGGGAAATTGGAAGGGGAGGGGAACAATGAGAGAATATGGACTCTGAAAAACAATCTGAAGGGTTTGAAGAGGTGGGGGTGGGTGGGAGGTTGGGGGAACCAGGTGGTGGGTATTAGAGAGGGCACGGACTGCATGGAGCACTGGGTGTGGTACAAAAACAATGAATACTGTTATGCTGAAAATAAATTAAAAAAATGATCAAAAAAACAAACAAACAAACAAAAGAAAGTTAAGTAACTTCTGTGCATTGATTTGTAGTCCTGCAACTTTGCTGAATTCCTATATCAGTTCTAGCAAATGTTTGATGGAATCTTTTGGGTTTTCTGCATGATGTTGTCTGCAAAGAGTGAATGTTTGACTTCCTCTTTGCCAATTTAGGTGTCTTTTATTTTTTGTTGTCTAATTGCTGAGGGCAGGACTTCCAGATCTAATTTGAACAACAGTGGTAATAGTTTACATCCTTGTCATGTTCCTGACTTTAGGGGAAAAGCTGAATTTTTCCCCAATTAGGACAATATTCACTGTGAACCTTTCATATATGGCCTTTATGATGTTGAGATTTGTTCACTCTATCACCACATAGAGGAAGGTTTTTAGCAAGAAAGGATGGTCTGTTTTGTGAAATGCTTTTACTGCATCTACTGAGAGGATCACATCATTATTGTTCTTTCTGTTATTAATGTGGGGTAGCACATTGATTTAATCGGAATGTTGAAATACTTTGTTGCCCATGAATAAATCCTGCTTGGTCATCATGAATAATCCTTTTAATGTACACTTGGATCCTATGGGCCAGTATCTTGGTGATAATTTATACATTATTGTTCCTCAGGGATATTGGTCTGGAATTCTCCTTTGTGTTGGGGTCTTTGTCTGATTTTGGGATCAAAGTAATGCTGGCATCGTAGAATGGGTTTGGAAATTTTCCTTCCATTTCTATTTTTTGAAACATCTTCTGTAAATTATGTATTAGTTCTTCTTTAAATGTTTGGTAAAATTCTCCTGGCAGTCATCTAGCCCCAGACTCTCATTTGTTAGAAGATTTTTTTAAAAGATTTTTATTTATTTATTTGTTAGAGAGAGAGAAAAAGAGAGAGAGAGAGAGAGCACACAAGCAGAGGAAGCAGCTAGCAGAGGGAGAATCAGGCTCCCCACTGAACAAGGAGCCCTATGTGGGACTCAATCCCAAGACCCTGGGATCATGAACTGAGCCAAAGGCAAACTCTTAAACGACTGAGCCACCCAGTGTTCCTTGTTGGGAGATTTTAGATTACTGCTTCAATTTTTTGCTGGTTATGTGTCTCTTCAATTTTCCTATTTATTCCTGTTTCAGTTTTAGCAATTTATGTGTTTCTAGGAATGTGTCCATTTCCTCCATCTTGCCTAATTTGTTGGCATATAATTGCTCATAATCTTTTCAACATTCTTTGTATTTCTTCAGTCTTGGTTGTGATCTCTCGTCTTTCATTCATGATTTTATTTATTTGGGTCTTTTGTCTTTTCTTTTAAAGATTAAGTCTGGCCAGGAGCTTATCAATCTATTAATTCTTGCAAAGAACCAACTCCTAGTACTGTTGATCTGTTCTACTGTTCTTTTGGTTTCTATTTCATTGATTTCTGCTCTAATCTTTATTAATTTTGTTCTCCTGCTGGGTTTAGGCTTTATTTGCTATTCTTTCTCTCACTCCTTTAGGTCTACGTTTAGCTTATAAGTATTAGAGACCTTTCTTGTATCTTGAGAAAGGCTTGTATTGCTGTATTTCTTCTTAAGACCACTTTTGCTGCATTATAAAGGTACTGAATAGTTGTCTTTTCATTTTCATTCATTTACATGAATTTTTAAAAATTCATCTTTAATATCCTGGTTGACTCATTCATTCTTTGGTAGGATCCTCTTTAGCCTCCATATATTTGAGTTCTTTCCAAATTTCCTCTTGTGATTGAGTTCCATTTTCAAAGCACTGTGGTCTGAAAATGTGTAGGGAATGATCCCAATCTTTGGTATGGATTGAGACCAGATTTGTGAACCAGTATGTGATCTATTCTGGAAACTGTTCCATGTGCACTCAAGAAGAATGTGTAATCTGTTGCTTTAGGATGGAATGCTCTGAATGTATCTGTGAAGTCCATTGGGTGCCCTTCTTATTCAAAGCCCTTGTTAACTTGTTGATCTTCTGCCTGGATCATCTGTCTATTGCTGTCAGTGGGGTGTTAATGTCCCCTACTATTATTGTATTATTATCAATGAATGACTTAATTTAGTAGTAATTAAGTTGGTTTACATATTGGCCACTTTCTTGTTAGGGTCACAAATATTTACCTTTCTTAGATCTTCTTCTTGAATAGAGCACTTTATTATGATATTGTGTCACTCTTCATCCCTCGCTACAGTCTTTGGTTTAAAATCTAGTTTGTCTGGGGGAGGAGTCAAGATGGCAGAGGAGTAGCAGGCTGAGATGACATCAGGTAGCAGGAGAACATCTACATAGTTTATCAAACCATTCTGAACACCTACAAATCCAACAGGAGATTGAAGAGAAGAAGAGCAACAATTCTAGAAACAGAAAATCAGCCACTTTCTGAAAGGTAGGGCCTGTGGAGAAATGAATCCAAAACAACAGGATGATAGACTGTGGCGGGGGAGGGGGTGGCTAGCTCCTGGCAAGCAGTGGAGCAATGGAGCACAAAATATGAACTTTTAAAAGTCTGCTCAACTAAGCGACATTACTCCAGAGGCTAAGCTGGGGTGAAGCCCACATGGGGACAGTGTGGTCTCAGGTCCTGTGGGGTCACAGCAGGATCAGGGGTGTCTGAGTGTCACAGAGCTCACAGGCATTAGAGCAGGGGAGCTGGCTATGGAGATGTAGCCATGGAGGGAGCTCCCAACTCAGGATTACCTTAAACTATGATCCGGGGCACAGTCAGGCCACTGCTCTTTGAGCAAGGACCCCACAACATCCAGGGAGACCACCCTGGAAGAGCGCAGGGATCTGCTGGGTTTGGAGACTCCAGGCAGGGCTGTGTGCCAGAGACAGAGATGCTTGTCACAGGCTGGGTGAGCTTGGAGTGCAGCCAGAGACCAGGAAGATGGGAGTGACTGAGAGCTTTACTCCAAGGGCACACTGAGGAGTGGGGTCCCAAGCCCTCAGCTCCTCCGGCCAGAAATTGGGAGGCTGCCATTTTCATTCCCGTCCTCCAGAACTCTATGGAAAGCATTCAGGGAAGAAAGACTCCCGAAAGTGAACGTGAGCAGATTACCTAGCCTGGCCCCTGGTAAGGGCAGTGCAATTCTGCCTTTGGGCAAAGACACTTGAGGATTACTACAACAGGCCCCTCCCCCAGAAGAACAGCAAGAAATCCAGCTAAGGTCAAGTTCACTTATCAAGGAGAATAGCAGAATTCCAGAGAATTCCAAGCATAGAATTCATGGCTATCTCCCGTGATTCTTTAGTCTTGCAAAGTTAATTAATTGTTTTTAATTTTATTTTTTTTTTCTTTTTTTTTAAAGATTTTATTTATTTATTTGACAGAGAGAAATCACAAGTAGGCAGAGAGGCAGGCAGAGAGAGAGGAGGAAGCAGGCTCCCTGCTGAGCAGAAAGTCCGATGCGGGGCTCGAACCCAGGACCTGGGATCATGACCCGAGCCGAAGGCAGCAGCTTAACCCACTGAGCCACTCAGGCGCCCCTAATTTTATTTTTTTCTTATGCTAAATTTTTTTTAACTTTTACTCTTTCCTCTTTTAACGTTTTTTAACTAGTTTATCTTAACAATACCTTTCATTAAAAAGTTTAAAAAGTTCATTTATCAACTCCTTCTTTAGAAATTAAAAAAAAATTCATCTTATAGTCATATTCCATCCCTTCATCGTGTTTACCCTTATAGTGTATGTGTGTGTGTGTGTGTGTGTGTGTGTGTGTGTGTGTGTGTGTGTGTATTTTAATTCTCTAAAATGTTGGGAGGTAGTTTCTCTTAAGGGACTAAATACTCCCAAAATTAAGTGGGTGACTCTGATCTATTCACCAGTCTAATATATATAATTTCTTTTTCATATTTTTCTTTATTTTTATATATTTTCTTTTCTGAACCTCTTTTTACCCCCTTTCTTCCCCCCACAATTTGGGGTCTCTTCTGATTTGGTTAAAGTACATTTTCCTGGGGTCTTTGCCACCTTTTTCGTATTTTATTCTTTCCTTCATATATTCCTATCTGGATAAAATGACAAGGCAGAAAAACTCACCACACACACACACACACACACACACAAAAGAACAAGTGGCAGTACTGAAGGGACCTAATCAATATGGACATCTCTAACATGTCAGATCTAGAGTTCAGAATGACAATGCTCAATGTGCTAGCTGGGCTCAAAAAGGTCATGGAAGATATTGGAGAGACCCTGTCTATAGAAATAAAAGCCCTTTCTGAAGAAATAAAATAACTAAAATCTAACCAAGTTGATGTAAAAAAAGCTATTAATGAGGTACAATAAAAAAATGGAAGCTTTTACTGCTAGGATAAATGAGGCAGAAGAGAGAATTAGTGATACAGAAGACCAAATAATGGAGAATAGAGAAGCTGAGCAAAAGAGGGACAAACAACTACTTGACCATTAGGGAAGAATTTGAGAGATAAATGATACCATAAGATGAAACAACATTAGAATAGTTGGGATTCCAGAAGAAGAAGAAAAAGAGAGGGGAGCAGAAGGTATGTTGGAGAGCATTATTGAAGAGCATTATTTCCAGAATATGGCAAAGGGAACAAGCATAAAAATCCAGGAGGTGCAGAGAACCCCCCTCTAAATCAATGAGAATAGGTCCACACCCCATCATCTAATAGTAAAACTTATGAGTCTTAGCGACAAAGAGAAAATCCTGAAAGCAGCCCGGGAAAAGAAGTCTGTAACATACAATGGTAAAAATATTAGATTGGCAGCAGACTTATCCACAGAGACCTGGCAGGCCAGAAAGAGCTGGCATGATATATTCAGAGCACTAAACAAGAAAAACATGCAGCCAAGAATACTATAGCCAGCTAGGCACTCAATGAAAATAGAAGGAGAGATAAAAAGTTTCCAGGACAAACAAAAACTGAAAGAATTTGCAAACACCAATCCAGCTCTACAGGAAATATTGAAAGGGGTCCTCTAAGCAAAAGAGACCCTAAAAGTAGTAGATCAGAAAGGAACAGAGACAATATACAATAACAGTCACCTTACAGGCAATACAATGGCACTAATTTCATATCTCTCAATAGTTACCCTGAATGTAAATGGGCTAAATGGCCCAATCAAAAGACACAGGGTATCAGATGATTAAAAAAAAAAAACAAAACCCATCAATATGCTGCCTACAAGAAACTCATTTGAGACCCAAAGACACTTCCAGATTTAAAGTGAGGGGGTGGAAAACAATTACGATGCTAATGGACATCAAAAGAAAGTTGGGGAGGCAATCCTTATATCAGATCAATTACATTATAAGCCAAAGACTATAATAAGAGATGATAAATGACACTATATCATACTCAAAGGGTCTGTCCAACAAGAAGATCTTACAATTTTAAATATCTATGCCCCTAATATGGGAGCAGCCAACTATATAAACCAATTAATACAAAATTGAAGAAACACATCCACAATAATACAATAATAGTAGGGGGCTTAAACACTCTCCTCACTGAAATGGACAAACCATCCAAGTAAAATATCAACAAGGAAATAAAGGCCTTCAATGACACACTGGACCAGATGGACATCACAGATATATTCAGAACATTCCATCCCAAAACAACAGAATACACATTCTTCTCTAGTGCACATGGAACATTCTCCAGAATAGATCACATCCTGGGTCTCAAGTCAGATCCCAAGTGGTACCAAAAGATTGGGATCATTCCCTGCATATTTTCAGTCCACAATGCTCTGAAGCTAGACCTCAATCACAAGAGGAAATTGGGAAAGAACCCAAATACATGGAGACTAAACAGCATCCTTCTAAAGAATGAATGGGTCAACCAGGAAATTAAAGAAGAATTGAAAAAATTCATGGAAACAAGTGATAATGAAAACACAAAGTTCAAAATCTGTGGGACACAGCAAAGGCAGTCCTGAGAGGAAAATGTATAGCAATACAAGCCTTTCTCAAGAAACAAGAAAGTTCTCAAATACACAACCTAACCCTACACCTAAAGGAGCTAGAGAAAGAACAAAAAAGAAAGCCGAAACCCAGCAGAAGAAGAGAAATAATAGATCAGAGCAGAAACCAATGTAATAGAAACAAAACAAAAACAAAAACAAAACAATAGAACAAATCAATGAAACTAGGAGCTGGTTCTTTGAAAGAATTAATAAGACTGATAAAGCCCTGGCCAGACTCATCAAAAAGAGAAGAGAAAGGACCCAAATAAATAAAATCACAAATGAAAGAGGAGAGATCACAACCAACACCAAAGAAATACAAACAATTATAAGAACATATCTTGAGCAACTCTACTCCAACAAATTTGACAATCTGGAAGAAATGGCTGCATTCCTAGAGACGTATAAACTACCACAACTGAACCAGGAAGAAATAGAAAACCTGACAGACCCATAACCAGTATGGAGATTGAAGCAGTCATCAAAAATCTCCCAACAAACCAGAGCCCAGGGCCAGGCAGCTTCCCAGGGGAATTGTACCAAACTTTTAAAGAATTAATTCCTATTCTCCTGAAACTGTTCCAAAAAATAGAAATGGAAGGAAAATTTCCAAACTCATTTTATGAGGCCAGCATCACCTGATCCCAAAACCAGACAAGGTTCCCATCAAAAAAGAGAATTACAGACCAATATCTTTGATGAACACAGATGCAAAAGTCCTCAACAAAATACTAGCCAATAGGATCCAGCATTACATTAAAAGAATTATTCACCACTACCAAGTAAGATTTATTCCAAGGCTTCAAGGTTGTTTCAACATCCACAAATCAATCAATGTGATACAATACATTAATAAAAGAAAGAACAAGAACCATATGATACTCTCAATAGATGCAGAAAAAGCATTTGACAAAGTACAGCATCCTTTCCCGATCAAAACTCTGCAAAGTGTAGGGATAGAGGATACATACCTCAATATCATCAAAGCCATCTATGAAAAAACCACCACGAATATCATTCTCAGTGGAGAAAAATGAAGAGCTTTTCCAGTAAGATCAGGAACACAGGCAAGGATGTCCATTATCACCACTGCTATTCAACATAGTACTAGAAGTCCTAGCCTCACCCATCAGACAACAAAAAGAAACTAAAGGCATCCAAATCTGCCAAGAAGAAGTCAAACTATCACTCTTTGCAGATGATATGATACTATATGTGGAAAACCCAAAAGACTCCACTCTAAATCTGCTAGAACGTGTACAGGAATTCAGTAAAGTGTCAGGATTTAAAGTCAATGCACAGAAATCAGTTGCATTTCTTTACACCAACAACAAGACAGAAGAAAGAGAAATTAAGGAGCCAATCTCACGTACAATTGCAACCAAAACCATAAGATACCTAGGAATAAACCTAACCAAAGAGGCAAAGAATGTATATTCATAGAACTATAAAGTACACATGAAGAAATTGAAGAAGACACAAAGAAATGGAAAAATGTTCCATGCTCAGGGATTGGAAGAACAAATATTGTGAACATGTCTATGCTACCCAAAGCAATCTACACGTTTAATGCAATCCCTATCAAAATCCCATCCATTTTTTTTTCACAGAAATGGAACAAATAATCCTAAAATTTATATGGAACCAGAAAAGACCTTGAACAGCCACAGGAATATTGAAAAAGAAAGCCAGAGTTGGTGGCATCACAATTCCAGACATCAAGCTCTATTACAAAGCTGTCATCATCAAGACAGTATGGTACTGGCACAAAAACAGACACATAGATCAATGGAACAGAGTAGAGAGCCCAGAAATGGACCCTCAACTCTATGGTCAACTAATCTTCAACAAAGCAGGAAAGAATGTCCAATGTAGAAAGGACAGTCTCTTGAACAAATGGTTTTGGGAAAATTGTGTAGCCACATGCAGAAGAATGAAACTGAACCATTTCCTTACACGACACTTGAGAATAGACTCAAAATGGATGAAGGACCTCAATGTGAGAAAGGAATCCATCAAAATCCTTAAGAACACAGGCAGCAACCTCTTTGACCTCAGCCACAGCAACTTCTTCCTAGGAACATCACCAAAGGCAAGGGAAGCAAGAGCAAAAATGAGCTATTGGGACTTCATCAAGATCAGAAGCTTTTGCACAGCAATGGAAACAGTCAACAAAACCAAAGACAACCAACAGAATGGGAGAAGATCTTTGCAAATGACATATCAGATAAAGGGCTAGTATCCCAAATCTATAAAGAACTTATCAAACTCAACACTGAAAGAACAAATAATCCAATCAAGAAATGGGCAGAGGACATGATCAGACATTTCTGCAAAGAAGACATCCAGAGGGCCAACAGACACATGAAAAAGTGCTCCATATCACTTGGCATCAGGGAAATACAAATCAAAACCACAGTGAGATACCACCTCACACCAGTCAGAATGGCTAAAATTAACAAGTCAGGAAATGACAGATGCTGGTGAGGAAAGCACAGAAAGGGGAACACTCCTACACGGTTGGTGGGAATGCAAGCCGGTGCAACCATTCTTGAAAACAGCATGGAGCTTCCTCGAAAAGTGGAAATTAGAGCTACCCTATGCCCCAGCAATTGCACTACTGGGTATTTACCCTAAAGATACAAATGTAGTGATCCAAAGGGGCACATGCACCCGATTGTTTATAGCAGCAATGTCCACAATAGCCAAACTATGGAAAGAACCTAGATGTCCATCAACAGATGAATGGATAAAGAAGAAGTGGTATATATATACAATGGAATACTATGCAGCCATCTAAGGAAATGAAATCTTGCCATTTGGGATGACTTGGATAGAACTAGAGGGTATTATGCTTAGCAAAATAAGTCAATCAGAGAAAGACAACTATCATATGATTTCCCTGATATGAGGAAGTGGAGATGCAACGTGGGGGGTCTGGGGGGTAGGAAAAGAATAAATAAAGCAAGATGGGATCGGGAGGGAGACAAACCATAAGAGACTCTTAATCTCAAAAACAAACTGAGAGTTGCCTGGGGGAGGGGGAGAAGGAGATGGTAGTTGGGTTATGGACATTGGGGAAGGTGTGTGCTGTGGTGAGTGCTGTGCAGTGTGGAAACCTGGCTAGTCACTGACCTGTACCCCTTGGGGCTAATAATACATTATATGTTAAAAAAATTATTTTAAAAAATCTAGTTTGTCTGACAGAAGTTGGCTACTCCCGCTTTATTTTGATGTCTATTAGCATGATAAATAGTTCTCCACCTCCTCACTTTCATTCTGGAGGTGTCTTTGGATCTAAAATGAGTATCCTGTAAGCAACATATTGATGGGTTTTCTTTTTTTTTAATCCATTGTTATACCCTGAGTGTTTTGATTGGAGCATTGAGTCCATTTTCATTCAGAGTAATTATTGAAGGACTTGTATTTACTGCCATCATATTACCTGTAATGTCATTATTACTGTTGATCATCTCTTTTCCTTTATGGTCTTTGTTACTTTGGGGATCTCTCTCCACTCCAGTGATTCCCTTTAATATTGTCTGCAGGGCTGGTTTAGTCATCACAAATTCCTTTAGCTTTTGTTTGTCCTGGAAATTCTTTCTTTATTTTTAATATTTTATTTTATTTATTTATTTGGCAGCAGAGATCATAAGTTGGTTGGGGGGCGGGGCTGGCTCCCTGCTGAGCAGAGAACTTGATGCAGGGCTCCATCCCAGAACCCTGGGATCATGACCTAAGCTGAAGGCAGAGGCTTTAATGCACTGAGCCACCCAGGTGCCCAATGTCCTGGAAATTCTTTCTCTCTCCTTTTATTCAGAATGACAGCTTTGATGGATAAAGTAATCTTAGTGCATATTTTTTCTCATTTTGTGCATTGACTATATCATGCCAGTCCTGTCTGGCTTTCCAGGTGTCAATGGACAGGTCATCTGCCAGACATGTGTTTCTATCATTGTCATCTATGAATTGCTTTCAGGATTTTCTCTTTATCTTTGAAATTTGCAAGCTTTGCTATTATATGTCAAGGTTTGTCCTAATTTTATTGATTTTGAGGGGGCTTATAGTGCCTCCTAGACTTTGAATGTCTGTTTCCTTCCTCAGTTTAGGGAAGTGCTGAGCTATAATTTGTTCAAATAAAACTTTGGCTCCTTTCTCCCACTTTTCATCTTCTGGAACCCCTGTGATGTGGATATTATTTCACTTATGGGATCACTGATTTCTCTAAGTCTGACTCTGTGATCTAATAGTTCTCTTTCTCTTTTCTTTTCAGCTTCCTTATTTTCCATTATCTTATTTTCTATATCACTGATTCACTCTTCTACTGCATTCATCCTTGTTTTTTTATGACTCTACTTGGGATTGAATATAGGCAACAGCATTTTTAAATTTGGCCTGAATTAATTGTAGGTTTTTTTTTATTTCTACACTAAACATTTCTCCATGGTCTTCTATGCTTTTTTCAAACCCAGCTAGTATCTTTATAATCACCCTTTTAAATTGTAGTTCTGACATCTTTACTTATATCCATATTGATTAAATATCTTGCGAAGAGTACTACGTCTTGTTCTTTATTTTGGGATGAATTTCTCTATATGCTCATTTTGTCCACAAATGAAATTCAGAAAAAAAAAAAGGAAAAAAAAAAAAAACAAGAATAACAACAATGACAACAGAAAACAAAACAAAACAAAAAAGAACAAAACCAAGTAAACACTAGATCCTGAGTGTGTTTTGGTCTCCTTCTTCAAAGAAACTAGATCCCAAAATAAGAAAGAAAGAAAAACATTACAGATAGATGATAGATAGATAGATAAACATATAGATAGATTGATATTTTAAAAATAAAATACAATGAAAGGAAACAAATTTTAAAAATATATAATGTATATATATAAATAAAATTAAGAAAGATTAAAAGAAGAGTTGAAAAAATAAGACAATAACTGAAAAAAAATTACTAAAAGACTAAAGAATAAAAAAAACAAAAATACTATATACTGTTTTCCCCAAGAGCTGAAGCTTTGCAGCTGTCTATGATTGGTAAACTTGGTGGGAGCCAATTAAGACTCCCCATTCCTCTGCCATCTTAACTCTAATTATACTGAAACTTTAAAAATTATGAATAAATAAAGAAATTTTTAAAAAATCTTCTGCTTTGTTAGACCACCGATTAGGTTAGACAATTTGTTTTGACTTGCTTTTGTTTCTACAAGCATTCGGTCTTTTATTAACTATACAGTTGTATGCCTATGTAAATACCTATGCATATTTCTAGTGTAAATAATTTGCACTAAGTGAAATCTAGTTGTTACCATTGCCTCTCCACACAGTATCATCACTTCCCCTGTAGGTAATTAAATTTTATTCCTAAAGTTTTCTCATGTTTAATTGAAGAATATATGGAAATATACATTTATATTTTGAACTGCCTTAGATCATCAGTAACATACTACACACATAATTCCCCATCTTACTTTTTGCACTGAACAATAATATATCCTAGAGATGAGTGCATAACAATATATAGGGAATTACTCACTCTTTTGTATAGTTGTCAAATCATCTATTTTGTAACTAACATCTCTATTGAAGAATATTTCAACTTAGTGTTTTCCCATTTCAAATACTGCTCCAAATATGTGTTTTTTGTAATTTTTCCAGTTTTTGTCCTCCCCCAGTTGATTTAGATAAAAATGACAGATAAAATCATATATATTTAAAGTACACAAGGTGATGATGTGATATAATTGTACATTTTGTGAAATGATTACTACAATCAAGTTAATTAATACATTAATCACCTCACATATTTACCTTTTGTGCTTGTGTGGTAGAAACACTTAAGACCTACACTGTTAACAAATTTCAAATGTACACAACAGTATTATTAACTATAGTAACATTCACCTTATAACTGAAAGCTTGTCCTCTTTCAGTAGCATTACACATTTTCCCCACTTTCCAACCCCTGCCAACCACTAATCTACTTTCAATTTTTATGGCCCAGATTCTTCAAAGAGGGATCACTGTGGCAAAGTGTAAATGTGTGTGTAATTCCCCTAGAGATGGTGTAATTCACATTATAGGCTATATCATATGTGCAACCACCAGCATTGTATGACAACCATTATTTGACAGTTTCATCAAACTTTGCAATTTCCCCTAATCTAATAGGGGATAAATGATATCTTAGTGTAGATGCCACTTCTAATTTGCATTTCCCTTATTAGATGAGGGACTGGATATGTTTAAGGAACTTTTGATTTTTTTTTTTTATTTCCAAGTAGTAATCATAAGCCTCTTGTCTCTTATTCCCTAACCTCTGAAGCTTGGGCACAAAATATACTGTTACCAAGCAAGGAGTGTCTAGACCCACAATATGCAAACCCTTTGACTATTTTCCCATCTTATGCACTTGTCTGCCTCATAAATACACCAGATAAAGACTTTTTCTTAGCTAATGTTTCTCTTTCATCTCCTGTGACACATGTTCAACTATCTTTTATGTTTATTAAATACAATGGTAACCCTAAAAAGGAGAAGAAGGTTATCAGTGAACATTAACTGGTGATCTATCAAAAATCAGAACGTTATTGCATTCATGAAGGAAGGCAAATGTTTTAGAGAGGAAAATGGTGGCAAAGTAGGAGGACCCTAGGTTCACCTTGTCCCACAAACACAACTAGAGAACTATCAAATCATCTTAAATACCCCAGAAATAGACCATAAGAACTACAGAACAAACTCCATGACTGAAGGAGTGAAGGGGCCACATCGAAGAAGGTAGGAACTGCAGAGCCATGGTGTAGGGAAGAAAAGAAACATGCAAGCTGTGGAGGGGAGAGAGGCATGGTCACAGAAAAGGACAAGAGAAAATGGAGCACATAAGTAACACAAAAGGAAAACATTTCCCAAAGCAATTGGCATGGGAAACAAGAGGGTCTAAATGTCAATGAGTTCTTGAAAGTGGTAGGTCTTAAAGCCTGGAATTGTAAAGGTCAGTGAGCTCATCTGGGTAAGAGCCCAGAGGGCCCGGCACCGCTCCTGGTGAAAACACAGGCAAACAACCCCAGGACAGACAGCCTGGAAACAGTGACCCAAATAGTGCCTGTGGCACATAGTGGGGAGTTGTTTCGATCTTCTCAGACTAGTCCCTCAGAGGCAGCATCATGGAGGAACAAAGGAACAAAGGAAGTGGCCAGTACCATTTCCTCCCCACCCCTCGGCATAAACACAGAGCTACCTGCAGGAAACAGCAGGGTGCCAACACTGGCTGCATAATTTGCATACACCAAAATCCACCCTTCTGGAAATGCCAGAAGGCAGTGGAAATGCCCTTCTTAGGCTTCCATCAGTCCCAGGGTGACAGACTCCTCCCCCAGAAGACCAGCCCGAACCCCTGTCCACACCACATCTCCCACCAACCACAGGGTTCTTCAGGTCTTCATAGGTTCTCATAAGGGCAGTGTCAGGTCTTGTTTCACAAGAAAGCATGATCCCACTTGGTTAAAACTCAGGATTCAGGAAAAGGACCAAACACTGCCTACTGCAGACAAATAGAGCCTTTACAGACAACTGGCCTGAAGGATAGAGCAGCCAAAACACAACAGCAGGGTACATGCAGCATACACCAAAGACACTCTCTAAAACTGCACCACTTCCTTACACCATATACAAAAATAAAGTGAAAAATGGATTGAAGAATTCAATGTGAGACCTGAAACCATAAAAATCCTAGAAGAGAACACAGGCAGTAACTTCTTTGATAATGGCTTTAGCAACTTCTTTCTAGAAGAATCTCCTGAGACAAGGGAAACAAAAGCAAAAATAAACTATTGGGACTACATCAAAAGAAAAAGCTTCTGCAGAGTGAAGGAAACAGGCAACAAACTAAAAGGCAACCTCTGGAATGGGACAAGATATTTGCAAATGACATACCTGGTAAAGCATTAGTATCCAAAATATATAAAGAACTTAAACAATTCAACATACAAATAATAAATAACATTAAAACTGGGCAGAATACATGAATAGACATTTTTCTAAAGAAGACATCTAGCTGGCCAAAAGACACATAAAAAGATGCTCCACATCGGTCATTATCAAGGAAATGCAAATCAGAACTACAATGATATATCAACTTGCTCTCGTCAGAATGGCTAAAATCAACAATACAAGAAACAGCAGGCATTGGTGAGGATGTGGAGAAAGGGAACCCTCTTGCGCCATTGGTAGAAATGTAAAATGGTACAGCCACTCTGGAAAACAGTATGGACATTCCTCAAAAAGTTAAAAATAGAGGTACCCAATGATACAGCACTACTAGTTATGTGCACAAAGATTAGAAAAATACTTATTAAAAGGGATACATGCTTCGCAGTGCTTACCTGCAATAGTCAAATAATAGAAACAACCCACATGTCCATTGACTGATCAATGGATTAAGATGATGTGATATATAGGTACAGATAAAGATATAGATATAGATAAAATGATGAAATCATTGATGAAATGATGAAATGATGAATGATGAAAATAGATGAAAAGGATGAAATCTTGCCATTTGCAATGACATAGATGAGGATAGAGTTATGTTAAGTGAAACTGGGTATTACTTGGAGGTGTTGAATCACTATACTGTACATTTGAAACTAATATTACTCGTATGTTCCATAATTGGAATTTAAATAAAAATTTTAGAAGAGAATTTATGGATTCATAACAGAATGTCAGGAACACCAAAAATGCACTATGCATGCGTTTATTTCAAAATTCATTTTCAGAACCCACTCTGTGCATAGCCATTTTTTTTTAAAGATTTTATTTATTTATCTGTCAGAGAGAGAGAGGGAGAGAAAGCAAGCACAGGCAGACAGAATGGCAGGCAGAGGCAGAGGGAGAAGCAGGCTCCCCGATGAGCAAGGAGCCCGATGTGGGACTCGATCCCAGGACGCTGGGATCATGACCTGAGCCGAAGGCAGCCGCTCAACCAACTGAGCCACCCAGGCGTCCCAGCATAGCCATTTTTTACTAGTATGTCAGTAGAAAGACCGGTGCTGTGTATGAAGTAACCATCATATAAAGAATTATTCTCTCCACTAATCAGAAAATTCCAGATCACTGTCTTTCACTTTTCCCAAAATAATCATACAAAGGAAGGATTCTTCAGAGGTTATTGCTCTCACTGTCAAATAATAGTCATTATGTTAATGGTTTGTTCAAGAGTGTATTATGGAAATGTCTGTGATACCCTTGAGGGCAGTGGGTCAGAATGCTTAAAGGAAGCCCTAAGTCATCTTTCCAGGCACCACTGCCATAGCAGCACTGAGAATAATTCAGGAGCTGGCTCTCTTACTTTTCCCATTTTCATTCCCAACATCCTGAGGTAAACAGGCTTGCCCAGAGTCCTCAAAGTCCTTAGAAATCTGTTTTTTAAGAAGAACTTTTGCATCATCCGCTACAGTCTCAAGCACAATATTTTGAAGGTAGAAAATCTTGTTAAAGCAAATACCAGAGGAAATGGGTCCTCCACTAACAGAGCAGAATTTTTTGATGTATCTCTGCAGTTTTTCTCCTAAGGATTCCTCATGCTTCTCAACTGATAGCAAATGGGGAAACTTAAGGTTTTCCTTGAGTTTCTCCACCGATACATCCAAGTCCTTGGCCATGATTTTCAGGGATGAGTCATCCAGCCCAAAGTAAACCCTGTAAAGGGTTAAAGTGTCCTTTAAAGTCTCCATATCGTTACCACTGATGTAACCCATCATAGGGACAAAGGCCGATGCCCCAGCCTTCATGGCCTCCAGCCAGACCTTCTGTCTCAGGGAATCCTTCTTTCGGTCAATGGTGGCCTCAGTAATATTTGGCAGGTGTTGCATAAAGATGTGGCGCTTATGCTCTGGGAGGTCCCTCAGAAGGGTACTCTCCAGCCTTGGGAAATCATAGTCAGCCAAGTCAAAGCTGGAGATTAAGAAGACCTGAGGATCACTCACATTGGCCTTTTTAAGGTGATTCACACAGTCATTGCGGATCTGTTCCAGGGTTTCTTGTTCATTAAATTTTTTGGGTTGACTCCTTTTTACGTTACTTAAATCACTGTCTATTTTAGTTCGAACAAAATAGAAATTCTTCTTCATTTTTTCAATTGCTGAAGACAGTTGTGCATCAGTGATTTTAAAGCGGGTAGCAGAGACGATGATAAAGAAATCATACTCCCTAAATTTCATTTTCTCCAGATACTCATGAGGCTGAAATGTAGTGGTCCCTATGCCAGGCAGGTCCCATAATGTCACACTGGGAAGCTTTGGGTGTTTATATTTCATTCTCTCCATGGTTGTCTCTACTGGCCCAATAGCGGCAGCCCCTTCTTCCTCAGCCCCCAAACCCCGTATGGCATTGATGAAGCTGGACTTCCCTGTCCCAGACTCCCCAGTCACAGCAATGCTCAGTGGGGCATTATTGATATCTCTCAATGCATTATTGATGACACAACCTGCACTCTGAAGGTCCCCCGCTTTCAGGCTTGATTGAATTGAATTGATGGCTTCCTGAGAGATGATTTTGCTTTCCATCTTGAAGTCCTTAAAAAACTTCTCAAAGCTGGAGGCCAAATCACCACCATGAGAGGGTTGGGAAGAGGAGGACTGACCCATGGCTAGAAGAGGAGAAGGCACTATGGGGAGAAGAGAAGAGGGAAGGAAAAATAGTTATTATAACAAGGGGTGGCTTGCGCTGTGCTCTTAGGGACAGTATAACATCAGTCCTGGCCACAATATTATATCCAGCAGTCCTTCTCTTTCTATCCAGACATTGTGTAGACTTCTGACCTGGATGTAAAATTTGCCCTTGCTCAGTCTCTTTCCTTATCTTGGAAAGTCCTTCTTCTTTAAGATACTCTTCATTCTTACAACTAATTTCAAAGCCTGATTCTTTTATCCAAACTTTCCTGTCCACATTATTCTTTGTTTATCTTGCTTTAGTTTTCTCTATTTGTAATGTTATGAAAATAATACTTCTTCATGGTGGCAAATCTAAGAAGACAGCACCAGCACATACCCTCACACCCCTTCCCACCTGTTCTGTGGGACCCTCCAGAAAATCCACTTCTGATAACCTTAAACATCACCATGAGACCTTCGTTCTCACATGAGGTAGCTAAATAAGGATGAGTGGGTCCTTCCCTTCTCAGAAAAGATACCGTATATTTTTCATTAGGAGATAGAAATTTTTAATGATTGGAAATGTGTTAAAGGACTCCTTTTTGTTTTTCTGGGAGTAGATACAGCAGGGGGCATGGATCCCCATGCTCTAAAAAGTCATGCTGGACTATCCACCTGGGACTTGCTACGAACCACCGCAACTGTCCTGAGACCCCATCCATCCACTGCTCCATGCTTGGATGTAAAAGGGGACAGAAACCCTATGGGAGAGATAAGTCACCCGGAAGACTGACTAGTCTTTAAAGTGGCATTGATGGGAAAGGTGGCATGAGCAAAAACTGAAGCAGGAGTTGAGTGGAATGTTGTAAGAAGTCAGCCATGATGAGGAGGTCCCTCTGTCAGCTTGCCTGCTGGCAATCAAACTGAGCTGGATCTGCAGTCCTGGACCTATCTGATCATGAAGGATTAGAATACCTTGAGCTGTGGGAACCAAGGAAATCATATACACAGGACTAAACAGAATGTGAAATATCTGTATACTCTCTCCTATGAAGACTGGCAACTATAGGAATTCATATTTTCTGGCTGAGAAGACAATAAACACATGCCTCCCTGGATGAGACTGGTTGAAAAATGAAGAAGGGGTGTCCAGAAAAAGGGGCCCTTTTAAGGTTTCTGGGCTGAAAACAGCCAGATTCTCATTGTGGTTCAATGCACTCATTGAGGGAGTAAATGCTTGATTTAGTAGAAATATTTATCTTTGGATGTCACGCATTCCATACACTCCCTGTCTGCATGCCCATTACAAGCACACTTTGTTCTAGTCACATGATATTCCTATGCCACTGTCTCGATTATTACAGTGTCACATTCCTTTTTGTTTTTCTTATTCCCTTGTTGTATTGATAACATTCACAATGAAGGTGGAGGCAGAGTCAGGCTTGGGAATGCATTAGAGTGTCTGGTCCCCAGGCCCTCTCCTTTTTCCTACTAAGGCGTCTGAAGTAGTCTTTTCATCTGTTGCCTCAGGGTTTGCCTCAGTTTTTAGACCAGGAAGCAAGTCGCTTCAAGTCACCACTGATGTCATGCCAGCATGCAGGCTGGAGAGGTGAGCTTGGGCTAAAACTGAGGGATCAGACACATCTTCCAGGGGCTTCCTGGAAGACATTAGCTTCAGCCTAGGATGGAGGATGGCAAAAACAAATTAGGGATGACATTTTTTAGAGCAAGTGTACAAGGTCTGGACTGACACACATATGACTAGGGCATGGAAACATTCTCCTTAGAAGAAAAAAACTGGGAATCTAGCTTGCAAGGGGTAGCTATTAAGCAACTTAAGGAATCACTTGTGACTTCTCAGCAGGAATATTCTTCACATGCAGAAGAGTAGAAATCTTGAGCAAGTGGCATGTGCAGGGTCAAGCCCTTGCTGTGTGAAGAACAAACACTATCACCCCTTTGGACAGCAGGCAGGACACAAAGCAGAATGGGAAACAGTGAGTGTGAAAGAAGTGTATACAATTAGGGCCTCAGGGAGGAGCCAACGAGATGAGACTTCAGCCCTATCAGGTGTGGTCTCATGCCTGTGCATTCTCAGGGGATGTAGGAGAAAATACACAGGAGAGTGAGGAAATCTCTGACTGAGACAAGTCCTCAGGAATAGAACAAATACAGCAAAAGGAAATCAAACGACGGGGTAGGAAATGCAAACAGATGTGGACAGCAAGATCCTATGTGCTGAGCAAATTTCAGCCTCACAAAAGCCATGCCCTCAGCTGATGTTGTATGTGATGTCCTGTTATTTATTATTTTCTGCTGCGACAACAATGCAGGGAGAGCAGGGTCAGAGTACCTTATGGTATCCCTGAGAGCTTGTATTCTGACCGCTGGCAGTGGGTCCTCTGTGGCTGTGGTAGAAATGGGAGGGAATTTGAGAAATCCATGCCAGTAAACCTTAGGTGAACGTCTAGACATACATTTCTTATCTCATCCTCTCAACAACATGACTCACAGACTTTATAGTTCTACGGAGCCATGTGTTAAGAAGAAAGTCACAGGGTCATAATGGAGCCACTTGAGTTAGTGCCCCAAGTCAGTTAACCAAGGCTTAATACATAAAGCCGTTTCAACCTCCAGGGATGTAATCTTTCAGTAGTCAACAAGGCTATTTCTTGGTCAGCACTAAAAACTGTACTGACAGATCCCCATCTCTCCCTTAGGAGGGCAAACTTGGCTAAAACAATGGATTTTTTCCTGCTTTCTCTCTGTGCTTAAAAACTTTTCCCTTTCTGTAGCTTAATGGAGCTCCTTTCTATTAGCTAGGTGGGATACTGGCTGGTTTAAAAGTCTTTTTTTGTTTGTTTGTTTGTTTGTTTTTTTAAAGATTTTTATTTATTTATTTGACAGACAGAGATCACAAGTAGGCAGAGGGAGAGAGGAGGAAGCAGGCTCCCTGCGGAGCAGAGAGCCTGATGGGTGGCTCCATCCCAAGACCCTGGGATCATGACCTGAGCCGAAGGCAGAGGTTTTAACCCACTGAGCCACCCAGGTGCCCCGATTTATAAGTCTTTTAATAAATCCAATTAGGTTGGGAGCCTGGGTGGTGCCCTCAGTGGGTTAAGCCTCTGTCTTAGGCTGAGGTCATTATCTCAGGGTCCTGGGATCCAGTTCCGCATTGGGATCTCTGCTTGGCAAGGAGCCTGCTCCTTCCTTTCTCTCTCTCTCTGCCTGCCTCTCTGCCTACTTGTGATCCCTCTCTGTCAAATAAATAAATAACATCTTAAATAAATAAATAAGTAAATCCAATTAGGTCTTTAGAATATACTTGGTTGAATTTTGTTTTTTAACAGATTTGGCGGCAGTGTCTAGATCCAAAGTGAACTTTTGACTCTATCTGGGGACAAAAAGAAACACAAGGGTGGCACCCCATGAATCCTTTTGAGTTGAGAGTCTTTCTCAATATTTCCAGGGGCCACCAGTAAGTCCATCTTGGTTTGAGCTCTTTTATGCATTGCCATTCCTGATTGGATTGCCTTTCAAGTCCAGGTTAATGGATCACTCTGTCACAGACACAGAAGGCAGTGACAGAGCACCAGCCCTTAGCCCTTGGCTCAGACAGAAGTCCACCCTGGAATCCCTTCCCCAGTTCCAGGCCACAGTCTGTATTTACTGCTCTTTCCTGGTTTAGTTTCTTCCCCACTTCCTGTCTGCAGTCTTTATTAATGGAACCTGCTGGTTTAGTCTATGATGGACTTTGGTGGTAATGTATAGGGGGCACTCTATTGAACAGTTACTCATAACTTCTAAACCTAACCCCTGGATCTGAACTCAGATTCCAAGTTGGGAACTGTTGGTGGCAGTGACAGTTCTCCATGTGCGTGGAATCAGGCTGCAGTCCCCATTCTTGGAGATGTGCTGGTTCAATCCTTGTCCCAGTCCCTAGCTATTTGGGTACTGATGGTGTGCATAGTTCCATTACCTCAGTATCCTTGGTTTATGTTAATGTGTACATGAGATTAAGCCTTGGCTTAAAGAAAAATAATAAATAAGTAAAATGAGTACATAAATAAATAAACATATGGGATCTTAAAATCCAGTGTTAAGCGCTCTACCCTCCAGCACATTATTTTATATCTAAGAACTATGATTCTACAAGCTATAAGCATCTACAAGCCTGTTTTGTGTCCTAACAACTTGGCTTGATAACGTTCAGGTTGGTACCCACAGAGTAAGGCCAGACACTAGTGTGAACCGCTCCCTATTTCTCAGGGTCATGAGATCAAGTCCTGCACTGGGTTCCATCACAGCACAGAGTCAACTTGAGAATCTCTCCTCCCTCTGTCCCTCCCCCTGCTCCCACACATGCTCTCTCTCTTTATCTCTAAAAAATTTAAAAAAATAATCTTTTTATAAAATCCTTTTAAAAAAGGAATTAGTATACAAAATATATGAGGAACTGATAGAACTCAACACCCAAAAAATAAATAACCCAATTTAAAAATGGGCAAAAGACGTGAGCAGACATTTTGCCAAAAAAGACATCCAGATGGAAAACACACATATGAAAAGATAAACATCATCACTCATCATTAGGGAAATGCAAGTCAAAATTTAAATGAGATACCACACACATGTCAGAATGGCTAAAATGAACAACCAGGAAACAAGGAGTGTTGCTGAGGATGTGCAGATAAAGGAATGCTGGTACATAGGTGGTAGGAATGACTGGAGCGGCCACTGTAGATAAGAGTATGGAGGGCCCTCAAAAAGTTCAAAATAGAACTACCCTACCATCCAATGATTGGACTACAGGGTATTTACCCCCAAAATAGAAAAACACTACTTCAAAGGGCTGCAAGCACCCCTCTGTTTACTGCAGCATTATTTACAATAGTCAGATTAAGGAAGCTGCCCAAGTGTCCACTGATAGATGAGTGGATAAAGAAGATGTGATATATATAATTTAGTCATAGAAGGAATGAAATCTGTCCATTCGTAATGACATGGATGGAGTTTGAGAATATCATTCTAAGTGAAATAAGTCAGTCAGACAGACAAATACCATAGGATTTCACTCATATGTGGAATGTAAGAAAAAAAGCTAATGAGCAAAAGGGAAAAAAGTGACTGAGAGAGACAAACCAAGAAATAGATTGTTAACTATAGAAACAAACTGTTGGTTACCAGAGGGGAAGTGAGTGGGGATGGATGAAACAGGTGATGGATATTAAAGGGTACACTTACTATGGTGAGCATTGAGTCATGTACAGAACTGTCAAATCACTAAATTGTGCACTTGAGCTAATGTAAGACTGTATGTTAACTATACTGGCATTAAAATTAAAAACAATAAATGGGGGAATAATTGACTCTGATGTCTCATGATGTGTGATTACTCCTTTTATGGGTAATCTAAGCATAATTATTAAGAACAAGCATCGGGGCCCCTGGGTGGCTCAGTGGCTTAAAGCCTCTGCCTTCAGCTCAGGTCATGTTCCCAGGGTCTTGGGATCGAGCCCCGCATCGGGCTTTTGGCTCAGTGAGGAGCCTGCTTCCTCCTCTCTCTTTGCCTGCCTCTCTGCCTACTTGTGATCTCTGTCAAATACATAAATAAATACATACATACATACATACATACATAAATAAAATCTTTTAAAAATTTATTTATTTGAATTGTGTCATTAATAGATAATACATGCATTGTCTCCCCCACAGAAAGGTAGTTGGGCATGAGAGGGGGAGTAGGGGGTGTCTGATCAGGAAGCTATAGGGGAAAAGCCCCATCCACTGACACCCCAGACATTCACATGATCCTTCTGCAGTTCACAGGAATAAAGTTTGTCCTCCAACCTCCCTCTGAATATGTCCCAAATAGTTAAATGCTCTAACTGGCTCACAGCCATCCACCAGACATCCTGCCCCTCAGCCTTTCAAGCCCACAGCACCCGAGATCAAGCATCTAGGTTCTCCCAAGCTTAGACATACAAATCTGTGATTTCTTGCTTACCAGCTCCTGGAGGGAAAGAGACTCCTGGTGTCAGCGTTGAGCTCTGAACGTGTCCCCGAGCCGCTCAGGAGATGCTGAGCCTGGTGGACGTGCTCCCTGCAGCCCACAGCATGAGCGCTACTCTGCTCCAGACTGGCCTTGCACAGGAACAGGTACTGTGTGCTGCTGGTGTGGTCACTGCAGAGAGAAAGAGCTGACGGTCACCCCAAATGTCTATACTGCCTGTGAGGAGCAGGCAGGACTTAAATCATCTCTGGCCTCTGCTCCACCCTCAGAGGAATCTGACCAATACTAAAAAGAAGCAGCCATCACATTGCAGAGCCCTGCATTTCCCGGAATAGAAAGTGAAATTGAAGTTCTGAGGGCTCCTTTTCCGAGAAACACGGCCATTGCCAGGAAGGGAAACTGAAAGGCATCAGGACCATTGATATGGTGTGTTTTTGGCTTCATGAGTGAGAGGAGGACACAGGATCCCAGGCAGCAGGCTTCTCAGTGACCCCAAAGGACACCTAACTGAGCCCCAGACTCCAGGCCAGGCCGAATCTGAATGAACATTCAAAGAACACAGTCTTGGGAAAATGACAGTCATGCCTCACCTGTTAACCTTGGACAGCCCATACTCTATGGGAAGTGAAGTCTAGTAAAGAGGGTACCTAGTCCTAGTCCCTGGTTCCTGGCAAGAGCTTCAGAATCCCTGGGGATTTCCTGACTGTTGGAAGCTGACTTTGTTTTGCTAATGAAGTGATTCCAGGCAGGATCCTAAATTGCTTCAGGTCAGTGGCTGGCCACCAGGAAACCAACCCTGTCAATATAGGGTGGAGGCTCTGGGCCTGCTGAACCTCTGGGAGGAGAAGAGGGTAGACACTGAGCTCAATTAAGTAGTCACTGATTTAAGCAATCTTGTCTTTGTAATGAAACATCAACCAAAACCCTAGACACCAAGGCTCAGTGGGCTTCTTAGCTGTGTTTGCATTGATGTTCTGGAAGGTTGCATACTCTGGCTCCAAGGACAGAGGCATGGAAGCTGTGTACGCCCCACCAGAACCCACCCTATGTGTACCCTTTTAAATAAAACTGGACTTGTAAGTATAACACTTGCCTGACTCAGGTGAATCATTCTGATCAATTAGCAAGCCTGAGGGTGTTATAGGACCTCTCTAATTTGTAGACAGTTGGAGATCCAGGTGTCCTGGGGAACCCCCCACCCCCCAGTGCAGCTGGTGTCTGAGTGAGAGTAGTCTTCTGAAGGATTGAGCCCTGAAACCTGGGGACTCTTTGCTAACTCTGCATGGTTAGTGCATGAATTAAAAGACAGTATACCCAATTGCCATGGAAACTGAATAGGGAGTAACACTGTGTCCTGGGGGACCATATCCTGGCTTTAATTTTTCTTTTCATATTTTTAAAATATAAATCTTCTATATAGTTTACAATTCAAGGGGTAAAAAATGTATGCAATAATATGTCCCTCCACTTGACAATGGGCTTTGTCAAGTGTCTGTGCTAGAGAGACCATGTCATCCTTATTTTATGAATGTCCATTCATTTATGTCCTTCATTTATGAAGGTCCATTTTATGAATGTATGAGCAAATATGCAAAATCCATTTTCTCCTATTTATAAAAATGGCAGCCTTCTTTACACAATGTCCCGCACCTTGAATTTTTCATTTGATATTTGGTAATAGTTGCGGACATGCACACTCAACCCTCCTCCTGTTAAATAGTGTACACCTGAAATTAATGGAAAAGTGTATGTTAACTAACCAGAATTAAAAACCAAAAGTAAAAAAAAAATTATGTAAAATAACAAAAGAATAAAAAAAATTTTCTTAATGTGTTTTCAAATAAACATCTGTTTTACTGACGAGTAGGTTAAGAAATAAGACCTAGGTGAACTATGGCTCAATAAAACTGTTGTTTTAAAAAAGGAAGAAAAGAAATGGGACTTGCCATCAACCCAGTAAAGTCTGGTGATGCCCTGCAAATAGCAAGTCCCTCCTCCAATCTAGAGTTTCTTCCCCTCTTTTTTTTTTAATTGAAGCACAATTAACATAAAATGTTATATTAGCTTTAAGTGCACATAATATGAGTACAACAGCTCTAGACATTACTCAAAGCTTCCCTTGGTAAATGTGTCACCCTCTGTCACCACAGAACATTGTTACAATATTATTTATATTCCCTATGTTGTACCACTCGTCTCTGTGATTTATATTCTTCATAGATGGAAGTTTGTACCTCTTAATATCGTTCACTTATTTTACCTTCCCCCCCTCCCCTTACCTTACCTCCCCTGAGGCAGCTACTAATTTGTTCTCTGTATTTCATAGTGTTTTTTTTGTTGTCTGTTTAGACGCCACATATAAGTAAAATTATATCGTATTTATCTTTATTTTTCTGAATTATTTCAATTAGTATAAGACCTTGTAAGACCATCCATGTCATTGCAAATGGCAAGCTCTCATTCTTTGTGGCTGAGTAATATTCTATTGTATATAGTGTATGGTCTATTTCTATTGGTCTATCAGTGCACACTTGCATTGCTTCCATATCTTGAGTATTGTAACTAACGCTGCAATGAACATAGAGGTACAGATACCTTTTTGAGTTAGTGCTATTGTTTGCTTTAGGTAAATTCCCAGGAATGAAATTACTGGGTTAGGTGATACTTTAATTTTCAATTTTTTTTTTGAGGCTTAGTCTTTTTATTTATTTATTTATTTTAAAGGAAAGTTATTAGTATGTATTTCTTGAGGCAGATTTGCAACACTACAGGTCATGATTAAGAAGGAAAGAAAGGAAAAAAACACAAAACCAATAACAACATTTAAAAAAAAAGATCATAGTCTTAGGAGTTAATTTAACTTAGAGGAACTTTTCAATTACCTCTTGTTTGCTGTACCAGTAGTGATAATATGTCTGATTCAAATTCAATTATTTTTCCAAAAATCTCTTGGTTCAGACAAATTCTCATATTTGCAGGTTCATTTGCTTTCATTTCTTTACTACATATTTTGCCAGAGATAATTATTATTACTTTAAAGTGATCCCATTTACATGAATATAGTATCAGTTAGTGTAAACCTTAGTTTAATTTACCATAAATTGAGAAAAGAAGTACATTGATGCTTGTAGATATCACCCATTGATTAAAATACCACTTCGGCCACTTTTACTACAATTTCATAATAGATTAGAAGGTACAACACACATTCTTTCAAGAATTCTATCATGCTTTTTTTTGAATTTGAAGAGAGCTTCATGTTTTTTAAAGCACGCAATAATGCAAGTAACTGACTTACTTTATAACATTTAATCATATATCTATTTGAAAGTATGAAATATATAACATATTTATCTTTAAATCAACTTTGACAAATAAGATTTTCCTTTGAATTTCCATAGTTAATTAAATGCTTGAATGTAACAATGGTTAATTCTAATACTTTAAAAAATTTTTTTTAATTTTTTATTTTTTTTCACTGTAACAGTATTCATTGTTTTTGCACCACACCCAGTGCTCCATGCAATCCGTGCCCTCTCCAATACCCACCACCTGGTTCCCCCAAGCTCCCACCCCCCGCCCCTTCAAAACCCTCAGATTGTTTTTCAGAGTCCATAGTCTCTCATGGTTCACCTCCCCTTCCAATTCCCCTCAACTCCCTTCTCCTCTCCATTTCCCCTTGTCCTCCATGCTAGTTGTTATGCTCCACAAATAAATGAAACCATATGATAATTGACTCTCTCTGCTTGACTTATTTCACTCAGCATAATCAAATTCCATAATAACCTTCTAACCTGAACTTTTTGATACCTGCACCTGTTTTTCTTTTGCATTTCTATTTTTTAAATTTTTAAAAAATTTTAGTTTAGTTTAGTCTAGTTTATTCCTTTTTTATTTTTATTTTCTAATATTCATATAGAGTTAAACTTCAAGGTAATCCCCTTTCCCCAGTCAATGCTACACCTATAGGTAAACCAATTTTTAATACCCCTTTATCTTAGGAAAGTTGAGTCCTTTAACAAAGATATCAAGATACATCCAGGAAGAATAAAAAAACCTTCCTCACCCACACTGAGAATTTATAACCACTCTCCCATCTTTTTCTTCCACCAGTGTTTCTGTATTTTTGTGTTTGTCCTGATAGTATATAAGTCTTACACTTGGGGTTCTTTTTGACGAGGTTCTTCCTTTATTTGCTTATATATATATATTTTTTTCTCTTGTCATATACTTTTTTTTTTCTCTTGTCATATACTTTTATCAGTCTTTTTGTTGGTCTGTTTTTGCTTGTATACTTCATCAATCTTACCTTGGGGCCCATTTGGGCTGAACCTTCTCTTTTATCTTCCCTTTTTTTTCCTGTCTTTCTCTTTCTCTCTCTTTTTTTCTTTTTCTTTTCCTTTTTCTCTCATTTGGGTGGGGAATCCTGATTGCTCAGAAGCATTCCAGGGTGCACCTTGACTGCACCACGGTCGATACATCCAGCTACATCCATTCAGTCATCTCTCACCAAAATGACTAGGAGGAGGAATGCCCAACAGAAGAAAAATACAGAGGATGGACCTTCTGCAACAGAGCTAACGGCTATCAACATAGACAATATGTCGGAAAGAGAATTCAGGCTAACAATTATCCAGGCAATAGCTAAGTTGGAGAAAGCCATGGATGACCAAACGGAATTGATTAGGGCAGAGTTGAAAACAACCAGGGATGATGTTCACAATGCTCTCAATGAGTTCCAATATAAACTAAATTCTCTAAAAGCTACGGTAACTGACACAGAAGATAGAATTAGTGATTTGGAGGACAACCAGGTAGAGAGAAAGGATCAGGAGTAAGCCTGGAACAAACAGCTTAGACGCCACGAAAACAATCAGGGAAATAAATGATGCCATGAAATGTTCCAATGTCAGAATTATTGGAATCTCTGAAGGGGAGGAGAAAGAAAGAAGTCTAGAAGATAGATTGGAACAAGTTCTTCATGAAAATTCTCCCAATCTTGTGAATGGAACCAGCGTTCATGTACTAGAGGCTGAACGGTCCCCCCCGCCAAGATTATAGATTCCAAAAAAACATCAAGGCACCTGATAGTCAAATTGAGGAATCATAATTGTAGATACAATCTCTTGAAAGCTGCTAGGACAAAGAGCCTCCTTACTTACAGAGGAAAGCCCATAAGAATAACATCAGAATTGTCCACAGAAACCTGGCAAGCCAGAAAGGGCTGGCAAGATCTATTCGGGGCACTAAATGAGAAGAACACGCAGCCAGGAATACTTTATCCAGCAAGACTGACATTCAAAATGGATGGAGAGATAAAGAGCTTCCAAGACCGGCAAGGCTTAAAAGACTATGCGACCACCAAGCCGACACTGCAGGAAATATTAAGGGGGGGGGGGTTCTATAAAAGAGGAAAAATCCTAAGAATAGCATTGAACAGAAATATAGAGACAATCTACAGAAAGAAAGACTTCAAAGGTAACATGATGTCAATAAAAATGTATCTATAAATAATCACTCTCAATATTTTTAATTTTTTGAGGAAATTGCATTCAGCTTTCCACAGTGGTTGCACCAATTTATATTCCTGCAACAATACATGATATTTCCTTTTTTTTCCCACATCCTCACCAATTCTTCTTACTTTTTATCTTTTTAATACTAGCCATTCTGACTGGTTGAGATGATGTCTCATTGTTGATATGATTTGTATTCCCTTGATGATTATTGATGTTGAACATCTTTTCATATCTATTGGCATATGTTTTTGGTTTTGTTATATCTACTCGGGTCCTCTGCCTATTTTTAAATTGGATATCTTTTTCCGTGTTGAGTTGTAGAAGTTCTTTATACATTATCTATATTAATACCTTATCAGATGTATCATTTGCAAATATCTTCTTCATTTGCTAGGCTGCCTTTTGTTTTGTTTATTGTTTCCTTCACTTTAAAAAAAGCTTTTGTTTTGTCATGGTCATAATGGCTTATTATTGTTTTGTTTATCCTGCCTAGAGACATATCCATAAATATGTTCCTGAGAGAGATGTCCAAGTGATTACTGCATATATTTTTTTAAATTTTTATTCATTTTTAAATTTCTTTTCTGTGTTCCAGAATTCATTGTTTTGTGGACCACACCCAGTGCTCCATGCAGTACGTGCCCTCCAAAATATCCACCACCAGGCTCACCCAACCTCCCACCCTCTCCCCTCCCAAACCCTCAGTTTGTTTTTCACAGTCCACAGTCTCTCAGGGTTCATCTTCCCCTCCAATTTCCCCCAACTCTCTTCTCTTTTCCATCTCCCAGTGTCCCCTGTGTTATTCCTTATGCTCCACAAGTAAGTGAAACCATGTGATAGTTGACTTTCTCTGCTTGGCTTATTTCACTCAGCATAATCTCTCCCAGTCCCGTCCATGTTGCTACAAAAGTTGGGTATTCATCCTTTCTGATGGAGGCATAATACTCCATAGTACATATGGACCACATCATCCTTATCCATTTGTCTGTTGAATGGCATTTTGGTTCTTTCCACAGTTTGGCGGCTGTGGCCATTTCTGCTAAGAACATTGGGGTACATATGGCCCTTCTTTTCACTACTTCTGTGTCTTTGGGGTAAATACCCCAGCAGTGCAGTTATATTTTTTAGGAGTATTATGGTCTCGTGTCTCACATTTAGGTATTTAATCCATTTTGAGTTTATTTTGCCATATGGTATAAAAAGTAGTCCAGTTTCATTCTTTTGCATGTAGCTGTCCAGTTTTCCCAAAAGCCATTTGTGGAAAAAATTGTCTCTTCCCTTTGTGTGTTCTTCCCTATTTTGTTGTACATTAATTGACCATATATGTACTGTTTTATTTCTAGATGAAAATTCTGTCCCATTGATCTCGTGTTGATTGTGTACCAACACCATACTGTTTTGATCTCTACAGCTTTGTAATATAACCTGAAGTCTGGAATTGGGATGTTTCCAGCTTTGTTTTTATTTTTCCAGATTACTTTGGCTGTTTGGGGTCTTGTGTAGTTCCATATGAATTTTAGCATTGCTTGCTCTAGTTCTGTGAAAATTGCTGTTGGTATTTGGACGAATTGCATTAAATCTCTACACTATTATGCATTACATGGACATTTTAACCATATTTGTTTTTCAAATCCATGAGCATGGGGTGTCTTTCCATGTGTTTCTGTTGTCTTCAGTTTCTCTCATCACTGTTTTATAGTTTTCAGGGTGCAGGTCTTTCACCTCTTCAGTTATTTATGCCCAGATATTTCATTACTTTTGGTGCAATTGTAAATGGGATTGTTTTCATAATTTCTCTCTGCTGCTTCATTATTACTTTATATAAATGCAGTGGATTTCTGTATACTGATTCTGTATCTTGTGACCTTACCTAATTCACTGATGAGTTCTAGTAGGCTTTTGGTGGAGTATTTAGGGTTTCTTTTTTTTTTTTTAATGTATCATGAATCATGTCATCTGTAATAGTGTAAATTTTACTTTTTCCTTACCAAATGTTTTAAATATTTTGTTTATTTAATTAAGAGAGAGAGAGAATAAGAGGGAACATGAGTGGATGGAGGGAAGGGCAAAAGGAGAGGAGGAAGCAGGTTTCCCACTGAGCAGGGAGCCCAATGGGAGGCTCAGTCCCAGAACCCTAAGATCATGACCTGAGCTGAAGGCAGACACTTAGCCAACTGAACCATCCAGGTGCCCCAAGACCCAAGGATCTTGAAAAGGTCATGGCTTTGGGGGGAGAGTAAGGTTGTGTAAGTCCCAGGGCTGGCCACTTCGGGTGCTGAGATGAAAAAGGACTTCCTCCATGTTTATGCTCTTTATAACAGATGGGGTGTAGTGGCAAGATGGCAAGCAGCATAGACTTTGAGGGTGTAAATTCAGCACTTGGGATGCATATCAAAACCTAAGGAACAGAATATTTAAGATCAATGTCCCTTATAAGAGGGAATATCTTATAAGATATTATAAGAGAGAATATCCCTTTGAATACTTTAAACATCTATTATACATGAGGCAACACAAGCAGTCATCCACTGTCTCCCTTACTGACAACCTTCTGCCCTACAGGAGACCTCTTTTGAGCAGTGGATGAGCAAAGAATGCTCAGAGTGTTGTGGGCCAGTGGTGTCTTCCTCTACACCTCTGTGCCATCCACTCTCTGGGGAGAGCTTTCAGAGTAGTGGAGCATCTAAGGGACAGCCTCCCCCATATATACCTGTTACACCATAAAGCACCCACCCTATACCATTGATGGAGAAAGTAGTGGGAAAATCTTAATTACAGTAACAGCAAGTACAACTATTCTGGAGCTTGGAGGCAGATATTGTTCACGGCACTCAGGTCCCTTTTTGTAAAGTTGACATAGAAATTTCTGTGGAAGGAAAAACACTATTCTTCCAATTTGCCCAATGAATTCATCTTTGTTTCCCAGTCCCATTCTTAATTCACCTTCACTCTCTCCTATCTCCTGTTCCTCATTGCGCCCTGTTCACAAGTCCCTGGGCCCATCTAGTGTTGGTAAAGTCTTAGAAATACAAACCCTGACTTTGTTCCCTTCACTCTGTTCCCCTGAAGTATCAGGAAATATGACATTGTAGAATATTTCCCTTTTCCCTTTTCAACTTCCTCCTCCCTGCTATAGTGCCCTCCTACATGATAAATTATTTATTTGGACATGTTCCCATATTAGTGGATTTCACATGTGATGAAGGTATTGATATGATGACTGGGGGAAATCCTTCATAAAAAGCCAATGGACAATTATTACCTTGATTGTTACTGAATGTTTATTACCTGACTAAATCAAACACATGTAAACTACCTCATAACATGTGAGAAGAATGAAAAACATGGGGTGCATTTCTGTCATGATTTAAGCAATACAGACCAGAGTACAGGGAGAGACCATAGTCAAATTCCCTTTGCATAACAGTGGAGTATCAGTGTAGAACAGGACCCCGCCACTGACAGAACATAACACCATTTGTTGTTCTATTAGGCAATTTGACCCATCTCTGTGGCATCTTCATCTCCCCCCACCCCCTACGTGGCATCTTCTTAAACCTAAGCTCTCTGAAATCTTATGCAAGAAAATTTTAACATCACTGGCCTGTGTACTGATAAATTTCAAATGTGGAAAAGTAGATTTTCAAAAATTGAAAGAAAATGCTCAACAGGGGCGCCTGGGTGGCTCAGTGGGTTAAAGCCTCTGCCTTCGGCTCAGGTCATAATCCCAGGGTCCTGGGATCGAGCCCCACATCGGGCTCTCTGCTCAGCAGGGAGCCTTCCTCCCCTGCTCTCTGCCTGTCTGTCTACTTGTGATCTCTGTGTGTCAAATAAATAAATAAAATCTTTAAAAAAATAAAAGAAAATGCTCAACAAAGCAATTACTTTGCATTGCTACCAATTATGAAAACTCACCATATTTTTAAATAGCTCTATGGCAATGAGGTCTAGATTGCATTAATACACGGCATAGTTTCCAACTGGAGACACCCAGTAAACATTCACTAAATTACAAATTTTCTTCCATTTTAGAAAAAGCTTCACACACAATGCTTCTCTCTTCTTCAAAGAGGATGGCATGAGCAGTGGGATGAAATATTACCTCTCCACCAGCTGCCACTGTCATTCAAACCTCCAAAGCACAAGCCAGTATCTCATCAGTGCAAGAACACCACTGGCTCACTCAACAGCTCCAGAGAAATAAGAGATTTCTGATATCAAAGGTCATCAATGTTTCCACTCACACAGCAGAAAATGCTAATGCAAATTAGCTCTCTGGTTTCTTAAATGGCACTAATCCATTCATGAGGGCTGAAAATGCCAAGATTAACAAAGAGCTCCCTGGAGTCCCAGGCACAGGAGCACCCCTACATAACTGACCTCCCTGGGAAATGCAGGCACTGGGGCCTCCTGTGATCACTGCCCTGAGCAAGGGGCTGGAGAGTCTCTGTCATGTCTGGGTAAAGTGTGAAAACAACAGGAAGGATGATAGCCTCTGACTTGAGCCCCTCCTTCAGGAAGACTTAGGTGAACTTTGCAGCCCACATTTACAGAAAGTGAAACCACCATTTCTCCACAGAACAAGCAATTCCAGGAAGAAACATAAAAGTGTTTTGACTTCGGCTGGCTCAGGGAGTGAGGGGAGGGCAGAGAGTCACCAGGGGCAATGGGAGGCAACTCTTCAATGACCTCTGATATCACCTAGCCAAGACTCCCATGGGAGTCCTGGAGGCAATGAGGAAGGCTGTGAGCAAGTTTCTAAAGCTTCTAGAGAATGAGAGAATTATTTCCCTTCAGAAAGGAGACAGACTATATCATTTCTCTGTGTTTTTTTCTCTTTCATTTTTAGTTTCCCTGTTGCTGACTGTGATGTTTTCACTCTTGGGAATGTATGACAAGGGCAGGTCATAGGGTCACATCTCATGAACAACTTAAATTTTGAAGAGGAACACTGGGGAAATATGGCAAGACAACAGGGTGGGAGTTCAGAGAAGGAGGAAGGAGCATGGAGTCTTGGATTATGTGGAAGATCAGGAGGAAATTACCAAAGTTTCTTTAGAAGAAGCAGAACATAGGAGGATCTGCTATTTCAGATAATGTTTCTTTATTTTTAAAGATTTTATTTTTTACTTGGAGAGGGAGGGAGCAAGCACAAGCAGGGAGAGCAGCAGAGGAAGGAGCATGTTCCCCACTGAGCAGAGAGCTCAACAAGTGGCCTGATCCCAGTATCCTGGGATGATGATCTGAACTGAAGGCAGATGTTTAACCAACTGAGCCATCCAGGCACCCCTATATAATATTTATTTCTATGTATAGTATCTAAGGCAGTTGGATGCTGCCACAGGGACAGACCAACTGATCCACAGAAAGGGACACAGAGACATGTATAAGATTCAGGCATATTTGGAGTTCTATGACATGGGAGAAGTGCATGGGATGTCATGAGGTACAGAAGGCACCACCTAGTAAATGGAACTGACAAACTGGCTCTCCATATGGACATAAGTTACTGAATCTCTCCTTACATTACTTATGGTAATTTCAAAGGGATTTAAGACCTAAATCTCAAATGAAAATGGCAGAAAATAATATAACTGTTCTTAGAGAAGGATTTCTTTATTTTTTTGGTAAGTTTCAGAGGTAGAGTTTAGTGATTCATCAGCTGCGTGTAACACCCAGACTCATTTCAAGGGCCCTCCTTAATATCCACCACTCAGTTACACCATCGTCCCACCAACCTCCCCTCCAGCAACCCTCAGTTTGTTTCTTTGGTTATGAGTCTCTTATGTCCTCCTTAAGGACCACTGGATGGTATATGCAAACAATGAATCTTGGACCAATACATCAAAAACTAATGATGTATTGTATGGTGACTAATATTACACAATAAAATTTAAAAGCAAAACCAAAAACAAAGAGTCTCTTATGGATTGTCTCCCTCTCTGATCTCATCCTATTTTATTTTTCCCTACCTTGCCCTATGATTCTCTATTTTGTTTCTTAAATTGAACATGAGTTAAATTATGTGATGATTATCTTTCACTGATTGTCATATATTGCATAGCATAATACTCTCTAGTTCCCTCCATGTTGATGCAAATGGTAAGATTTCATTTTTTGTTAGCTGAGTAATATACCTCCTCTTCCTTTTTTAAAAAAAAATTTCTTTTCAGCATAACAGAATTCATTGTTTTTGCACCACCCCCAGTGCTCCATGCAATCCATGCTCTCCTTAATACCCACCACCACCAGGCTTGCCAAACCTCCCACCCCCGGCCCCTTCAAAACCCTCAGATTGTTTATCAGAGTCCATAATCTCTCAAAGTTCACCTCCCCTTCCAATTTCCCTCAACTCCCTTCTCCTTTCCATCGCCCTATGTGCTCCATGTTATTTGTTATGCTCGACAAATAAGTGAAACCATGGGATACTTAACTCGCTGCTTGACTTATTTCACTCAGGATAATCTCTTCCAGTCCAGTCCATGTTGCTACAAAAGTTGGGTATTCATCCTTTCTGATGGAGGCATAATACTCCATCGTGCATATGGACCACATCTTCCTTATCCATTCGTCCGTTGAAGGGCATCTTGGTTCTTTCCACAGTTTGGCGACCGTGGCCATTGCTACTATAAACATTGGGGTACAGATGGCCCTTCTTTCCACTACATCTGTATCTTTGGGGTAAATACCCAGTAGTGCAATGGCAGGGCCATAGGGAAGCTCTATTTTTACTTTCTTGAGGAATCTCCACACTGTTCTCCAAAGTGGCTGCACCAACTTGCATTCCCACCAACAGTGTAAGAGGGTTCCCCTTTCTCCACATCCTCTCCAATACATGTTGTTTCATGTCTTGCTAATTTTGGCCATTCTAACTGGTGTAAGGTTGTATCTCAATGTGTTTTTTTTTTTTAAATTTTTAAATTTATTTTCAGTGTAACAGTATTCATTGTTTTTTGCACCATACCCAGTGCTCCATGCAATCCATGCCCTCTCCAATACCCACCACCTGGTTCCCTCAACCTCCCACCCCTTCAAACCCTTCAGATTGCAGCTTCAAACCCCTCAGATTGTTTTTCAGAGTCCATAGTCTCTCATGGTTCACCTCCCCTTCCAATTTCCCCCAACTCCCTTCTCCTCTCTAACTCCCCTTGTCCTCCATGCTATTTGTTATGCTCCACAAATAAGTGAAACCATATGATAATTGACTCTCTCTGCTTGACTTACTTCACTCAGCATAATCTCTTCCAGTCCCGTCCATGTTGCTACAAAAGTTGGGTATTCATCCTTTCTGATGGAGGCATAATACTCCATAGTGTATATGGACCACATCTTCCTTATCCATTTGTCCGTTGAAGGACGAATATAGTATAGTATAGTATAGTATAGTATAGTATAGTATAGTATACTATAGTATACTATAGTATACTATAGTATAGTATATACGAAGGACGAATATAGTATAGTATAGTAAATGGAATCGATTCTCTAATTTCCCTTTCTGTATTTTCATTGTTAGTGTATAAGAAAGCCACTGATTTTTGTACATTGACCTTGACCTTGTACATTTTGTACAATGACCTTGTACATTGACTACCATTCTAAGTGGTGTAAGGTGGTATCTCAATGTAGTTTTAATTTGAATCTCCCTCATGGCTAGTGATGGTGAACATTTTTTCATGTGTCTGATAGCCATTTCTATGTCTTCATTGGAGAAATATCTGTTCATATCTTCTGCCCATTTTTTTATATGATTGTCTGTTTTGTGTGTGTTGAGTTTGAGGAGTTCTTTATAGATCCTGGATATCAACCTTTTGTCTGTACTGTCATTTGCAAATATCTTCTTCCATTCCGAAGGTTGCCTCTTTGTTTTGTTGACTGTTTCCTTTGCTGTGCAGAAGATTTTGATCTTGATGAGGGCCCAATAGTTCATCTTCGCTTTTGTTTCCTTTCCCTTTGGAGACATATCTTGAAAGAAGGTGCTGTGGCTGGTATCAAAGAGGTTACTGCCTATGTTCTCCTCTAGGATTCTGATGGATTCCTGTCTCACATAGAGGTCTTTATTCATTTTGAGTTTATCTTTGTGTATGGTGTAAGAGAATGGTCGAGTTTCATTCTTCTACATATAGCTGTCCAGCTTTCCCAGCACCATTTATTGAAGAGACTGTCTTTTTTCCACTGTATATTTTTTCCTGTTTTGTTGAAGATTTTGACCATAGAGTTGAGGGTCCATATCTGGGCTCTCTACTCTGTTCCACTGGTCTAATATGTGTCTGTTTTTATGCCAGTACCATACTGTCTTGGTGATCACAGCTTTGTAATAAAGCTTGAAATCAGGTATCGTGATGCCCCCAGTTTGATTTTTGTTTTCAACATTTCCTTAGCGATTCGGGGTCTCTTCTGATTCCATAAAAATTTTTGGATTATTTGATCCAGCTCTTTGAAACATACCAGTGGAATTTTGATCAGAATGGCATTAAAAGTATAGATTGCTCTAGGCAGTAGAGACATTTTAACAATGTTTATTCTTCAGATCCAAGTGCATGGAATGGTCTTCCATCTTTTTGTGTCTTCTTCAATTTCTTTCATGAGTGTTCTGTAGTTCCTTGAGTACAGAACCTTTACCTCTTTGGTTAGGTTTATTACCAGGTATCTTATAGTTCTTGGTGCTATAGTAAATGGAATCGATTCTCTAATTTCCCTTTCTGTATTTTCATTGTTAGTGTATAAGAAAGCCACTAATTTTTGTACATTGACCTTGTATCCTGCCACGTTGCTGAGTTGTTGTATGAGTTCTAGTAGTTTGGGGGTGGAGTCTTTTGGGTTTTCCATAAAAAGTATCATGTCATCTGCAAAGAGAGAGTTTTTTACTTATTCATTGCCAATTTGGATATGTTTTATTTCTCTTTGTTGTCTGATTGCTAGGACTTCAAATACTATGTTGAACAAGAGTGGTGAGAGTAGGCATCCTTGTGTTCCTGACCTCAACGGGAAGGCTGCAAGCTTTGTCCCATTGAGGATGATATTTGCTGTGGGTCTTTCATAGATAGATTTTATGAAGTTCAAGAATGTTCCCTCTATCCCTTTACTTTGAAGCATTTAAATCAGGAACGGATGCTGGATTTTGTCATATGCTTTTTCTACATCTATTGAGAGGACCACGTGGTTCTTCTCTCTTCTCTTATTGATTTGTTCTGTCACATTGATTGATTTGTGAGTGTTGAAGCATCCTTGTAGCCCAGGGATGAATCCCACCTGGGCATGGTGGATAATCTTTTTAATGTGCTGTTGGATCCTGTTTGCTAGGACCTTGATGAGAATCTTAGCATCCATATTCATCAGTGATATTGGTCTGAAATTCTCCTTTTTGGTAGGGTCTTTGCCTGATTTGGGGATCAGTGTAGTGCTGGCTTCATAGAAAGAGTCTGGAAGTTTTCCTTCTGTTTCAATTTTTTGAAACAGTTTCAGGAGAATAGGTGTTATTTCTTCTGTGAAAGTTTGTTAGAATTCCCCAGGGAATTCGTTGGGTCCTGGGCTGTTGATTTTTGGGAGGTTTTTGATCATTGCTTCAATCTCATTACTAGATATCAGTCTATTCGGATTGTCAATTTCTTCCTGGTTCAACTGGGGGAATTTATGGTTTCCAGGAATGCATCCATTTCATCTAGGTTGCTTAGCTTATTGGCATATAACTGTTGATAATAACTTATGATGATTGTTTCTATTTCCTTGGTGTTAGTTGTGATCTCTCCCTTTTCATTCATAATTTTATGAATTTGGGTTTTCTATCTTTTCTTTTGGATTAGTGTGGCCAATGGTTTATCGATCTTATTGATTCTTTCATAAAAACAGCTTGTAGTTTCATTGATACATACTACTGTATCTCTAGTTTCTACCTCATTGATCTCTGCTCTGATCTTGATTTTTTCCCTTCTTATGTGTGTAGTTCGTTTCATTTGTTGTTGATTCTCCAGTTCTTTCAGGTGTAAGACAGCTGGTGTATTCTGGATTTTTCAATTTTTTTGAGGGATGCTTGGATGGCTATGTATTTCCCCCTTAGGACCAACTTTGCTCTATCCCATAGGTTTTGGACCGAAGTGTCTTCATTCTCGTTGGTTTCCATGAATTGTTTCAGTTCTTGTTTGATCTCCTGGTTGATCCAAGCATTCTTAAGCAAGGTGCTCTTTAGCTACCTGGTGTTTGAGGTCCTTCCGAACTTTTCCTTGTGATTGAGCTCCAGTTTCAAAGCACTGTGATCTGAGAATATGCAGGGAATAATCTCAAGTCTTTTGGTATCGGTTGAGTCCTGATTTGTGACCCAGTATGTGGTCTATTCTGGAGAAGGTTCCATACGCAGTTGAGAAGAATAAGTATTCTGTTGTTTTATGGTGGAATGTTCTGTATATATCTTTGAGGTCCATATGGTCCAAGGTGTCATTCAATGCTCTTGTTTCTTTATTGATTTTCTGCTTCGATGATCTGTCTATTTCTGAGAGAAGTGTGTTAAGATCTCCTACTCTTAATGTATTCATATCAATATGACTCTTTATCTTGATTAACAGTTTTCTTATGTAATTGGCTGCTCCCATATTGGGGGCATAGATATTTACAATTGTTAGATCATCTTGGTGGATAGTCCTTTTAAGAATGATGTAGTGTCCTTCTGTATCTCTGACTACAGTCTTTAGTTTAAAATCTAACTCATCTGATACGAGAATTGCTACCCCGGCCTTCTTTTGAGGCCCATTGGCATGAAAGATTCTTCTCCATCCCTTCAGTTTCAGTCTGGGTGTATCTTTAGATTCAAAATGGGTCTCTTGTAGACAACATATGGATGGGTCCTGTCGTTTTATCCAATCTGCAACCCTGTGTCGTTTGATGGTCACATTTAGGCCATTCACATTGAGAGTGATTTTTGATAGATATGTTTTTATTGACATCATGTTACCTTTGAAGTCTTTCTTTCTGTAGATTGTCTCTATATTTCTGTTCAATGCTATTCTTAGGATTTTTCCTCTTTTATAGAATCCCCCTTAATATTTCCTGCAGTGTCGGCTTGGTGGTGCATAGTCTTTTAAGCCTTGCTGGTCTTGGAATCTCTTTATCTCTCCATCCATTTTGAATGTCAGTCTTGCTGGATAAAGTATTCTTGGCTGCATGTTCTTCTCATTTAGTGCCCTGAATAGATCTTGCCAGTCCTTTCTGGCTTGCCAGGTTTCTGTGGACAGGTCTACCATTATTCTGATGGGCTTTCCTCTGTAAGTAAGGAGCCTCTTTGTCCTAGCAGCTTTCAAGAGATTGTATCTACATTTATGATTCCTCAATTTGACTATCAGGTGCCTTGATATTTTTATGGAATCTATAATCTTGGGTGACACCTTTCAGCCTCTAGTACATTAATGCTGGTTCCATATGCAAGATTGGGAAAATTTTCATGAAGAACTTGTTCCACTATATCTTCTAGACTTCTTTCTTTCTCCTCCCCTTCAGGGATTCCAATAATTCTGACATTGGAACGTTTCATGGCATCATTTATTTCCCTGATTCTGTTTTCGTGGCTTCTAAGCTGTTTGTTCCAGGCTTCCTCCTGTTCCTTTCTCTCTCTGTTTGTCCTCCAGATCACTAAATCTATCGTCTGTCTCACTTACCCTAGCTTTGAGAGAATTTAGATTAGATTGGAACTCATTGAGAGCATTGTGAACCTCATCCCTGGTCACTTTCAGTTCTGCCCTAACCAATTCTATTTGGTCATCCATGGCTTTCTCCAACCTAGCTATGCCTGGATAATTGTTAGACTGAATTCTCTTTCTGACATATTGTCTATGTTGATAGCCGTTAGCTCTGTTGCAGAAGGCCCATCCTCTGTATTTGTCTTCCTTTAGGCCTTCCTCCTCCTAGTCATGTTGGTCAGCGATGGC
The DNA here is from genome assembly GCF_902655055.1 of Lutra lutra. Classification (NCBI taxonomy): domain Eukaryota; kingdom Metazoa; phylum Chordata; class Mammalia; order Carnivora; family Mustelidae; genus Lutra; species Lutra lutra. The sequence goes on from NC_062282.1 coordinate 152,340,575, forward strand.
TGAACCGATGTAGCTGGATGTATCGACTGTGGTGCCTTCAAGGTGCACCCTGGAAATCTTCTGAGCAATCAGAAGTCCCGACCCAAATGAAAGAAAAAAAGAAACAGAGAAAAAAGAAAAGAAAAAGAAAGGGAGAGAGACAGACAGGAAAATAAAAGAAAGATAAAAAAGAAGGTTCAGCCCAAATGGGCCCCAAGTTAAGATTTATGATGTATACAAACAAAAACAGACAAACAAAAAGACTGATAAAAGCATATGACAAGAGAAAAAAATATATATATAAGCAAATAAAGGAAGAACCTCGTCAAAGAGAACCCCAAGTATAAGATTTGTATACTATCAGGAGAAACACAAATACACAGAAACACTGGTGGAAGAAAAAGTTCGGAGAGTGGTTATAAATTCTCAGTGTGGGCGAAGAAGGTTATTTTGATTCTTCCTGGATGTATCTTGATATCTTTGTTAAAGGACTCAACTTTCCTAGATAAAGGGGGATTAATTGGTTTACCCTTAAGGGGTAGTATTGATTGGGGAAAGTTTAACTCTATATGAATATTAAAAAATAAAAATAAAAAAAGAATAATCTAAACTAAACTAAAATTTAAAAAAAATTTAAAAATAGAAAAGCAAAAGAAAAACATGGGTATATGTATCAAAAAGTTTTTGTTAAAAGGTTATTATGGAATTTGATGTGCTGGACATCTCACTGTGATGGTAAATAGATTTAAAAATTATCTATATATAGAAAAAATGAACCAGAATAGTGGTAATGAATTAAAGATAAAATTTGTATCTATGAAGTAGTGGTGGTTGTTCTCTTGTCGTCTTTTTTTTTTTTTTTTTCCTGGTTGGCTTTCTGGGGAAGTGGACTGCACATGGGTTTTTAGGCACTGTTCCCTGAGTTAAGTCCTCCCACCTCCTTCAAGGGGTGGTCTCTGAGGAAACCGGTTTTTCAGGATTTTGTTCTCTGGAGGTTTTTATGTTTGTTTGTTCGGTTTTTTTTTTTCCCTTTCGCCTTGACAGCTTTTGATGGTTTTTGGAGGTTTAGAGGAAAGCAAACCACACCCAGACCTCCCTCTCAGAGAGAAGCCTCAATCTGTTGCCCTCTGGGTGCTGCAGAGCATATAAGTTCCCCCGGGGACGCTGGCAGAGCGTGGTCTGAGTCACAGTCCCTGGGGACACAGGAACTCCTGCTTGTACCCAAAACCACCACCGCAGTGGTTCTCTGGGCATCTCTGGACACCAGAGAGGTTCCAAGCAGTGATGGCACACTGAGGTTTTCCCACTGGCCCAGGCTGGGAGTGCCTGGTCTTTCCGGGTGTTGGAGCCCTGGGCTGGCGCCTCCACGCACTTCTCTAAGGGAAGGGTGTGGGGCACGAATCAGGCTCTGATAGCACGGCACAGCACTTGTGTGGAGAGTGCAAAAAGGCTGTGCTTCTGCGGGCTGGCGAGTCTCCCAGCCCCTCACAGAGCCGCACAACATGCACTCTCTGGGGCGCTAGCGGCTCAGGGACCAAGACCTGGTTTCTCCGCTGCACTCTCTCAGCCCAAAAGGGCCAGGGGTGGCTGTCCTGGGTCCGGGGACTTAAGCCCCTGTCCCTAACCACCCTGATTCCTAAAATTTCCCCCCACAATCCTTTGCTCTTTTTGAGTGCTTTCAACCAGACTCCAAGTTAATGCTCGTCCCCAGATGCAGGGCACTCTCATATTGGGTTATTACTTTCCAACTGGTCGCCTCTGGTGGTTCCCTCCCCCTTTTGTTTATATTTCAATATCAGTCTGACAATCCCACTCCACTTTACCTGCTCACTGGCGTCTTCTGCCCCTGTAGAGATCCAGACATGTATAATTCTGATCTCAGACTGATTTCAGGGGTGATCAGAGTTCTTTGGTAGGTAATCAGCTCACTTTAGGGTACAGATTAAAACAGTGTCTCCTCCTACTTCCCTGTCATCTTGTTTCAGTCTCTCCTTGACTGATTTTTATAGATAAAATTGATTTTACTGTTTTTGTACTTTAATATCCAGATTGGTTTTATAGGCAGTCAGTCTGCTACATTTATTATCTTTGTATTTACCTGTGAAATTTTTTCCAATCCTAATATTCTTAACCCTGATTAAGGCCTTTTTTTTCCACTCTAAGATTGCCTTCTAACATTTCTTGTAAGGCTGTTAGAGGTGAGGAACTCCTTTAATTTTATTTTGTTAGGAAAATGTTTCTCTCTCCTATTTTGACTGGCAGCCTTGCTGGAGAGTATTGTTGGCTGCAGACTTTTTTCTTTCAGCACTTTGAATAGCTCATTCACATTTTTTCTGGTTTACAAAGTTTCTGCTGAAAAATCTACTTATGTCCTTATGGGGATTCCCTTGTACGCAATTGTTTTCTTTTCTCCTGCTTATTTTAAAATTCACTCTTTATCACTACATTTTGTCATTTTAATGATTAGGGGTCTTGGTATACCTCCTTGGGTTGATTTTATTGGGTGCTCTCTCTGCCTCTTGGGTCTAGATGCCTGTTTTCTCCCCCAGGGTTAGGAAATTTTCAGTGATTCTTTCTTAAAATATTTTTTTCTGTCCAATTTTGTCTCTCTTCTCCCTCTGGGATCCCAAGATGTGACTATAAATCTTGATGATGTCATCATGCTTCCTTACCTTATTCTTATTTCTTATTTATTTTTTGCTTGTTTATTATTTATTTATATTTATTTTTTCTGTTCAGTTTTATGTTTTTCATTATTCTGGTTTCTGAATCACTGATCTCTTCTTCCAATCCTTCTAGTCTACAATTTTCCCTCTCGTGAATTTTAATTTAAATTATTGTGTTCTTCATGTCTGATTCTTTTCTTTTTGTTGAAGTTGTCACAGATCCTCCACTCTTTTATCAAGTTTGGCAAGAATGTTTATGATCACTATTTTGAATTCTCTATGAAGCATATTGCTTATCTGCATTTCATTAACTCCTTAGTCTGATTGTGTCCTTCTTTCTGGTGGTACATATTTCTCCTTTTCCTTATTTTGTCTACCCTTCTGTGTATGTTTCTATGCATTAGGAAATTCATCTAGGTTTCCTGACATTGAAAGCAGCAGCCTTCTGAAGAAGAGATCCAATAGTGCCCTATAGTGTAGTGTCTCCTGCTTACCAGGACCAGTGCATCAGTGGTGTCTCTTCTGTGTCCTACTTGTGACTGAGATGCATTTGCCTTGTTTCCCATTGACTACAATGACACATTTGCCTTCTGTATGGTCCTGTGCTATTAAGGGGCTAATCTGGGGGTGCCTTGGGCTTGTATCTGGGTCAGAGCAGCTACTTGCTCTCAGGTCATTTTCCAGGCCTGCTGTTCATCAAAATACATACTACTCTCCCTATGTTGTCCCCTGAGACTTTAGTTATTGTGTATGGCCTGCAGTAAAACCAGATATTTACCCCCAGTTTGTCTTAAATTTGCAGTGTCCCCCCCCCACAAAAAAAAAACACAGTGTTTTCTCCTTTTGTTGCTACCAGGGAGGTTTTGTTAGAGGACTGGACTCATGGTCATCTCAGATGTCTGTCCTCAACCCACTATTGAGGCTGTATTTGTACTGGTATGTGTGGTTATTTTCCCCTGTCCACAGTATAAGTCACTCTGGAGTGGAGTTGGGTACTGTTGGGGCTGCTTGTTAGAATGAAATTCATCAAGAACTGCTCTAGGTAGTTCTTGTTGGATGGGTTGGATAGGTTGAGGCAAGTTCACTAGAGTACATGTGGGTGGGGTGCATGGTGTTAGTAATGTAGGTGATGGTCCTGGGTTCCTACTGGGGCTACATGAAGGATGAGATCAGTCTGGAGATGCTTTGCAGGGACTCCTGCATGTTTGGTGTGTGTAGAATAGGGTGAATCCACAGGAGAACATGGGGGTGGGGCATGCAGTGTTAGCAAGCTGTATGGCAAGTGTTCATGCTGTTTCCCTCAGGTATCCCACTATCTAGTGTAGGGGTGGGGAGAGAAGTGACACCCATCAGCTCTTGTGTTCTTGGAAAGTCTAAAGATGCCTACCCCTACCAGCACACATTCTGAGATTTGTAGATAAATCTCCTTTTATACCCCAGGCACTTTAGAAACTGTTGCTTTTATGCTGTATCTCAACAGAGTTGTCTGTTATGTTGTCTCAGCAAGTTCTGAGATTCAGTTTCCTATTGCCCTCCTACTCTCCCAGAGCTGAGCCAATTGATTTCTAAAGTACCTGGTGTTAAGCAAAAGCACCACTGATTGTAAATACTCATGACTTTAATCCCCATTGGTTTTCAAAGTAGAATGTTCTGGGGACTCATCCTCCTAGTGCAGTGTGGGATCTATTCCTCTTCCTTCTCTGCTTGTGGTGTCCCTCCAGGATGTGATTAGTCTCACTGGGATTTTGTTCTTTACTTCCACTCTGCCCTTCTCACCATTTTGAGGGGGCCTCCCCTCCACAATTAACTGTGGAGAGTCTGTTCTGCCTGTCTTTGGGTCATTTTCTGAGTTACCTGCAATGAGGTGATTGGGATCTAGCAATATCCACGGGATGAAGTGCACTTAGGATTTTCCACTATGTCATGTTCTCAGCCTCCTTAAGATGTTTTAAAATAATAACAACAGCAGCAAAAAGCAAATAGTGTAGAAATATGAAACTATGTAGGGAATGAAGGAAGAAAAATATAGAGGAGAGGAACAAAAATTGATGGATGCTAAAGGACAAAACAAGACATGGCCAGCTATTCATGTAAGGCATTTGGCCTATGGAATCACACTGATCGGGAGACCTGGAGCTCACAGTTAATATTCCAGAACCTTCACTATTTGTCTTATCTCAGGCAGTGCCTTATCTCTTATGTCTCAGTTCAGTTTTATCTGTAAGCTTGGTCATATTAATGAGCATAGACTAGAATTAGATTATAGGGAAATCTCAGTAAAAGTAAGATATTATTTTGTTTCCTTTTGGAGTTAGATTCAATAAGGAAGATGAAGGGAGAAATATGAAAAAATCAGATGGGTTACATTAGGCCATCCTCATATGTCAGGAACTTGTGAATTCTGATGGCTAGTGTTGCCAATGGCGGCGATGAAGGTATGAGGAAGGGGGAAAGAAAGTAAATAGTGGTGGAAGCAGTGGGGAATGTGTGGTCATCAGTCAGGGCTCCCTCCAATGTCCATTCAGTAGATGCCTTCCTATGGTTTTCTGGAAAGTGAGGGAAAAGAGGCCATTGTCATTTGTAGAGCTGCAATTGTTTATTGTTGTGATGCTGAGATGTTTTCCATGGGACAGAGGCAATAAATTACTGTCCTTGGAAATAATCCCTCATGATTATACCTTCAGTGAGAAGAAGAAAATCCTCTCTGCTCATTATGTGAATTCACCAAGGCATTTGGGTTCAAGTTACATCTCATGAATGAAATAAAAAATGTGAAAGTACAAGTCGTCCCCTTGCATGTGTGGCCTTGACCTCGACTTCAGTTTAACTTTATTTAATCCCTTAACAAATATTTAGTGAGTGCCTATGTGGCAGATGCTAAATGTGTGGATGACAGTTTAACAAGAGAATGTGTTTGTCCTCAGGAGGCTTCCATTCTGGTGAGAGGGGTTAACAGGAAATAAGTAACAAAAAGTGAATACTTACAGGGTATCTGGGTGGCTCAGTTGGTTAAGCAACTGTCTTCCACTCAGGTCATGATCCTGGAGTCCCAGAATTGAGTTCCATAGCAGACCCCTTGCGAAGCAGGGAGTCTGCTTCTCCCTATGACCCTACCCCTTAATGTTCTCTGTCTCTCATTCCCTCTCTCTCAAATACAGAAATAACGTTTGAATACACAGGAAGAAAGAAAACTTGAACAGACGAAGAACTAGCAAATAAACTGAATCTGTAGTAAAAAATTTCCCAAGAAAGAGAAGTACAGGGCCAGAGGGATTCACAGGTGAATTCTACCACTTATTTTAAAAGAGTTAATACTAATTCTTCTCAAACCATTTCAAAAAATATAAAGGGAAGGGGAACTCCCAAACTCATTCTATGAGGCCAACATTATCCTGATACCAAAACTAGATAAAGACTCCACTAACAAAAGAGAAGTACAGGCCAGTACTTGTATTCAAACGTGTATTCAAACACGTTTTTTTCCTGTCTTTCTCTTTCTCTCTCTTTTTTTCTTTTTCTTTTCTATTTTCTCTCATTTGGGTGGGGAATCTTGATTGCTCAGAAGCGTTCCAGGGTGCACCTTGACTGCTCCACGGTCGATACATCCAGCTACATCTGTTCAGCCATCTCTCACCAAAATGACTAGGAGGAGGAATACCCAACAGAAGACAAATACAGAGGATGGGCCTTCTGCAACAGAGCTAACGGCTATCAACATAGACAATATGTCAGAAAGAGAATTCAGTCTAACAATTATCCAGGCATAGCTAGGTTGGAGAGAGCCATGGATGACCAAATAGAATTGATTAGGGCAGAACTGAAAGCGACCAGGGATGAGGTTCACAATGCTCTCAATGAGTTCCAATCTAATCTAAATTCTCTCAAAGCTAGGGTAAGTGAGACAGACGATAGATTTAGTGATCTGGGTGACAAACAGAGAGAGAAAGGAACAGGAGGAAGCCTGGAACAAACAGCTTAGAAGCCACGAAAACAGAATCAAGATAAAGAGTCATATTGATATGAATACATTAAGAGTAGGAGATCTTAACACACTTCTCTCAGAAATAGATCATCGAAGCAGAAAATCAATAAAGAAACAAGAGCATTGAATGACACCTTGGACCATATGGACCTCAAAGATATATACAGAACATTCCACCATAAAACAACAGAATACTTATTCTTCTCAACTGCGTATGGAACCTTCTCCAGAATAGACCACATACTGGGTCACAAATCAGGACTCAACCGATACCAAAAGACTTGAGATTATTCCCTGCATATTCTCAGATCACAGTGCTTTGAAACTGGAGCTCAATCACAAGGAAAAGTTCGGAAGGACCTCAAACACCAGGTAGCTAAAGAGCACCTTGCTTAAGAATGCTTGGATCAACCAGGAGATCAAACAAGAACTGAAACAATTCATGGAAACCAACGAGAATGAAGACACTTCGGTCCAAAACCTATGGGATAGAGCAAAGTTGGTCCTAAGGGGGAAATACATAGCCATCCAAGCATCCCTCAAAAAAATTGAAAAATCCAGAATACACCAGCTGTCTTACACCTGAAAGAACTGGAGAATCAACAACAAATGAAACGAACTACACACATAAGAAGGGAAAAAATCAAGATCAGAGCAGAGATCAATGAGGTAGAAACTAGAGATACAGTAGTATGTATCAATGAAACTACAAGCTGTTTTTATGAAAGAATCAATAAGATCGATAAACCATTGGCCACACTAATCCAAAAGAAAAGATAGAAAACCCAAATTCATAAAATTATGAATGAAAAGGGAGAGATCACAACTAACACCAAGGAAATAGAAACAATCATCATAAGTTATTATCAACAGTTATATGCCAATAAGCTAAGCAACCTAGATGAAATGGATGCATTCCTGGAAACCATAAATTCCCCCAGTTGAACCAGGAAGAAATTGACAATCCGAATAGACTGATATCTAGTAATGAGATTGAAGCAATGATCAAAAACCTCCCAAAAATCAACAGCCCAGGACCCAACGAATTCCCTGGGGAATTCTAACAAACTTTCACAGAAGAAATAACACCTATTCTCCTGAAACTGTTTCAAAAAATTGAAGCAGAAGTGAAACTTTCAGACTCTTTCTATGAAGCCAGCATTACCCTGATCCCCAAACCAGGCAAAGACCCTACCAAAAAGGAGAATTTCAGACCAATATCACACTGATGAATATGGATGCTAAGATTCTCAACAAGATCCAAGCAAACAAGATCCAACAGCACATTAAAAAGATGATCCACCATGACCAGGTGGGATTCATTCCTGGGCTATAAGGATGGTTCAACATTCGCAAATCAATCAATATGATAGAACAAATCAGTAAGAGAAGAGAGAAGAACCACATGGTCCTCTCAATTGATGCAGAAAAAGCATTTGACAAAATCCAGCATCCGTTCCTGATTAAAACACTTCAGAGTATAGGGATAGAGGGAACATTCCTGAACTTCGTAAAATCTATCTATGAAAGACCCACAGCAAATATCATCCTCAATGGGAAAAAGTTTGCCGCCTTCCCGTTGAGTTCAGGAACACGACAAGGATGTCCACGCTCACCACTCTTGTTCAACATAGTATTAGAAGTCCTAGCAACAGCAAGCAGACAACAAAGAGAAATAAAAAGTATCCAAATTGGCAATGAAGATGTCAAACTCTCTCTCTTCACAGATGACATGATTCTTTATATGAAAAACCCAAAAGACTCCATCCCCAAACTACTAGAACTCATACAACTCAGCACCGTGGCAGGATACAAGGTCAATGTATCAAAATTAGTGGCTTTCTTATACACTAACAATGAAAATACAGAAAGGGAAATTAGAGAATCGATTCCATTTACTATAGCACCAAGAACCATAAGGTACCTGGGAATAAACCTAACCAAAGAGGTAAAGGAACTGTACTCAAGGAACTACAGAACACTCATGAAAGAAATTGAAGACACAAAAAATGGAAGACCATTCCATGCTCTTGGATCTGAAGAATAAACATTGTTAAAATGTCTATACTGCCTAGAGCAATCTATACTTTTAATGCCATTCCGATCAAAATTCCACCGGTATTTTTCAAAGACCTGGAGCAAATAATCCAAAAATTTTTATGGAATCAGAAGAGACCCCAAATCGCTAAGTGCCACGGCCAGCGTGACAAATCGGCCAGGAAAATGTGAGGGTTAAGAGGATGGTGAAAAGAAATTAAGAGACAAAGAGATGGGGGCAGGAGGGACACTGAGGAGGATGTCCAACAGTGCCGAATTTATTCCACATCTTACAATCATTTATAAGGCAGACCAGAATAGGAGGAGTAATACATCAGTATCTAGTCAGATGACCGCAAGTTTCTATAACAAGTTTACGTTAACTACAAGCAAACCTCATGATGCCAGGTAGTCTTGGCTAAAGCCATTAGCAAGACAATCAACCAGGGAGTGGGTTATGGGAGGTACAGGAACAACAAGGACCAACTAAGAATTCATGACCCTGACCACATTGTTCCCTTCTGTAGGGAGAGTGTGTGGGAAGTCACGTAGGCGAGCGCACGACACACAGCACAGACCCTTTTCTCAGTGTTACTCAACTTTCCCGTCCTTAACCTTGTCAAGGTGTGTGGACTTTGAAGGAGACACAAGTCAGGGCCTGGTTTGATCCTTGACTCCAACCATGCCGTAGCCTCCAACATCTCCCCCTTCTTTTTTAAATAAATCAAGCATATGAATTTGTGCCTGAGCATGCAGTTTTTGTTGTCCTCTATGAAACAAGGAAACTCCCCATCCTATAATCAATATAGCCAAGACAATGAATATAATGATAAAAATCCAAAAGGAATATTTCATCGTATTTCCAGGATTAAGCCTGTGCAACCCATCCAAAATGTGAGATACTATAGTAGCAGGATTTTGTACATCTAGTTGTCAATGTCCTATATTAGCAATTTCCTTTTGCAACTCTGCAAGATCTAGACTTACATTACTATGAAACCATATTCCTTGCAAATGATGTTTTAACAGCATTCCAAGAATAGTTCAAGGCTTTCAAGGGAGTGACACAAATATGTTGAAATCCTCCATGACATACTAAAGACATTTGAGTTCTTAACACCGATAATTGCCCCCCCCCAAAAAAAAAAATTCTACTGCTTCTTCCAATCCTTCCGACTGGCTTAAAATTTTTTGGTCTATATGCTCCTGAGTGGCCAAGGTGTGAGAGATATTTTGGGCTAGAGAATTCACATGTGTGGCAGGTTGTACAGATTGAGAAAGCGCTATAATAGAAACAGTGGTTGTAGCAATTAGAGAGATTAATACAATTATCCCAACGATAAGTAACCCTATGAAGCACTTAAATCTTTTCATCTGTGCTTGCAGTTCTAATGCTAATTGATACCCATAATTGGCATACCAGGGATCCTCCACTTCCACTGGGAGGAGCACATATGGAGGTTGCATAGTTACAAACACTATCATGGGACCTGTGCCTGACAAAGGCAGGGACACAGATAGACAATTTGTTAACACATAATGGTCACAATGGATATTATACAATAGATGTCCCCCTTGGAAAGAGGTGAGAACTTTTGATCCCGAGCCCACTATCAGTAAAAAAGGTCTAGGGATACAGGCCCGCAAAGTCAGATTGAAGTCTTTTGTGGCAGCATAACCACTCCTGGCTATTTGCACTCCGATTGGTCCCAGGGCTGGAACCAGTTTCCAGAGTTCTGCATGAAACATCCCTCGGGCTGTAAGGGGGAAGACATCTTCTTCTCCATCTGTTCTGGCCGTTCAACATGAGGTGAACCATCCTTTGTTGGAGATGTGAGGATTCGGCACCACCTCTCTGGCATCCAGCATGGGGTGTCCTCATCCTGTGGAAAAACACAAACAAAACCTCCCTCTGTGGAGGACAGGATCAGGACCCTTCCAAGTGTCTTTCAGGGGGGTCTTTACACCTAGTGTAAGGAAGAGGAAAAAAGTCTGGATGCCAAAAGCGTTCAGCTGCTGTACGACCTATATTGTCGACATTCAAAAAATTTTAAAATATTAAGGGTTAAAATTAAATGCATATGAGGAGAGTATATCACTGTTCCCTGTAGTATCTCCCCCTCTTTTAATTTTTTAAGATAGGATTTAAGAGTACTATTTGTGCCTTCAACAATGGCTTGACCCTGAGAATTATATGGGATGACTGTAGAGTGTGCTATGTCGAAAATGGCACAAAAGGTTTGAAAAGCTTGAGATGTATAGGCAGTCCCATTATCCGTCTTTATTGCTTTTGGGGTGCCCAAAGTGGCAAATGCTGAAAGCAAATGATTTTGAACATCAGTAAAGGATTCCCCAGAGTGTGCTGTAGCGTGTAAAAATCCAGAAAATGTATCAATAGAAACATGGAGATACTTAAGTCTTCCAAAAGGGGGAAAAATAGTTACATCCATTTGCCACAAATGATTAGGCATTAAGCCTCAAGGATTCACAGCATAAGTTGGCTGGGGATGATGAATAGGAGAACTGGAGCAGCTCTGAACTATTTGTCCAGCTTCTTCTCTAGTTACCCGAAATTGTTTATGTAAAGCCGCTGCGTTTTGATGAAAACGAGCATGACCTTGAGCGGCTCGCTCAAACTTAGTGATTAACACCAACTGTATGTGAGTTAATGCATCTGCAATAGCATTGCCCTCAGTTAAAGGTCCAGGCAAGTTAGTGTGTGCTCGAATATGAGCGATATAAATAGGGTTAGCTCTTTTTTGCAGTAAACATTGAATACTCGTAAAGAGATTTTTGGAAAAGTTCCTCATCATTAGTAAGAATATAAGCAGTTGGTAACAACGGAACAGCATGTGCTACGTAATGGCTATCACTGTATAAGTTACATGGTTCAGGAAATTTCTCCAGGGCTAAATGTACTGCTTTTAATTTAGCTCTCTGTACAGACTTAGTGGCATAAAATGCTCAAAAAGACTCATGACCCGAATGAGAAGATTTATAAATGCCAATATGTCCTCCTTTATCAGCATCTATAAAAACATTAATAGCAGAAGCAAGAGGATTTCTCTGAATAGGATCATTTATTACAATAGAAACAGTAGAAAAGAAATGTAATAACTTATCCGCCGGTAAATGATATCGAAGTTGTCCAGGGTAATTAGAAAGAGCTATCTGCCAATCAAGGTTAAATTTGAATAATGTCTGTACACGATCAATAGTTAACATTAGTAAAATTAAAAAATCAGGTTCTTTACCTGTGATACGAACAATTCACTGGTGACCCCTAGTAATCAGTTGCGTTAACAATTCTATCTGCCCGGTAATAATATGCAATTGATGGAGTGCTAAGTGGACCCATTCCAGGGGTCCCTGAATTTGCCGTATCACTGCCAAGGGTAATTTTGACGGCATTAACAATATTAGGTATATCGGTGTGGTAGGATCATATTGACAAAGTTGCGCTTGTGACAATTTATCGTTGACTAATTGCAATGCTGCCTTAGCACTTTCAGTTAAGGTTCGAGGGGAGGAAGGAGAACCGTCTCCCTTTATGATATCGAATAAAGGTTTCATATCATCAGCTGTTAAATGTAGAAAGGGCCTAATCCAGTTAATATCTCCCAATAATTTTTGAAAATCATTTAACGTAGGTAAAGATTGCGTTCTTAAAGAAATTTTTTGAGGGCGAATTCTTTTATTCTCAATGATATAACCCAAATATTCAAACAGTTCCATTTTTTGTACCTTTTCAGGAGCTATAATTAAATTATATTGTTGTAGTTGATTAATTAAAAAGACAAAAGCACTTTGTAAAATATCTTCTCTTTCAGCTGCCAATAAAATATCATCCACATAATGTATGCAATAAACCATTGGTTCGAGTAGTACTCGAAACGGGGCAATTGCATGAGACACAAACTCTTGACACAAGGTGGGGCTATTAGCCATACCTTGGGGCAAGACTTGCCACTGATACCACGTAGCAGGCTCCTTATGATTAGTACTAGGAATAGTAAAAGCGAACCGTTCACAATCCTGAGGGGCTAAAGGAACAGTAAAAAAGCAGTCTTTTAGATCTAATATTATCAATTTATATTGAAGAGGAATAGCTGATGGTATAGGCAAACCAGGCTGAAGGGCCCCCATAGGTTTCATGGTAGCATTTACAGCTCTCAGATCCTGTAATAATCTCTAGTTTCCTGATTTTTTCTTTATCACAAATATAGGAGTATTCCAAGGGCTACAGGACTCCTTTAAATGACCCAAAAGCAGCTGCTCTTCTGTCAGAGTAGCCGCTGCTGCCAGCTTTTCTGAAGATAAGGGCCACTGATCCACCCATATAGGGTTGCATTCTCATTTCCATCAGGGTTACAGTTAGCAGAATTTTGTACTCTCAGAAACATCTTAATCTCTAGTGAAGACAAAATTGTGAACTGTTACAACAGAATTCTTTAGATGCCAATTTATGAATCAGCTAAGCACAAACCATGCTTACCAACATATTTAAATATTCTTATTTTCTTTGCTGTAAGAAGTCAAAAGCACAAACCTTGATCCAGTTCCTCTTATTTCTTCCTAAGACAGTGAGTTTTCTGGGTTTCCCTCCCATTGTAAATGATGTTGCAGACAAAGGGAGGGGGATCTTTCAGATGCTGTCCTGCTTGCGTCCCTCGCAGGAACTTGGGAGCATCTTAGCTAAAGTCTGTCTGTATAAACCCTGGACCAGGCTACTCCATGGAGTAGATGACCATTATGCCATATGAAGCCCCTCAAGACTCAGGGTGCAGCCCACTCAGACTCCCTAGCCAAAGCGGTGGACATATTCACATATTCACACAGTCAGGCACTCTTCAGATTCAAACAGGTTGGACACCCTCCCCTTTGGGTATCCCTGGCTAATGGGAGGTGATCAGTCTCCCCTTCCATTCTTTACAAATGGGTCTAGCTCAGATAGTGGCCACGGGGCTGTTACAACAAAATTCAGTTAAGCACAAAAGATGTTTACCAACAGATTTCAAAAGCACAAACTTAGTTCCAGCAACTAGTGCTCAGGCATTTTATCCCATTTGATTTAAAGTTTCAAGTTAGCAAAGACTCTGAAAGCTACTTTAACAATTACCCATTAAAACTTTGAGACAGACAATTAACCATCAGTTTAGTCATCTCTTTGTTAACAGATTTTAACCCAACAGTTTTTAACAGATTTTAACAGATTTAACAAATAACACAAGCTTATTTGAGTTTAAGTAAAAACTCTAAAGTTTCACATTTACTACTGTTAACTCAAAAGACATGTTTACCTTAATTAACCCACCAAACTTAGTTCAAATACTGATTTACGTTCCACCTGTTTCCACTCCCTTTCGAATGTTTACCTGAGACACGGTGGGAAGATCCGGAGTTGGGGGTGTTAGGTCCAGAGGGCACTCTTCTTGTTTCCCCGACAGAGAAGAACAGAACAAAGTGCCACCAGAAGGCAGAGAAAGGGTTCCCAGTTCTAGAACTCATCAGCTCCAAGAGAGGAGCAGACGCTATGCTTTCCCACCAGCAAGGGGGAGGGGTTAAGCAGTCCAAGTAGGGCCAGAGAAGACAGGGAAACTTCCCCGAAACAAAGAGAGTTTAGGCAGCTGCTTGGGAATATTCCATATGGTCTCTGTCTTGAGTTAGACTAACCCCAGTTGACTCTGGTTATAGCCATTGACACGGGAAATGAGTAAAGGAGAAGACCCCACATCTATTAGGAGAAACAAACAGAAATAAAGTCAGAGTACCCTTTGTTAAGGATGGCCTAGCAACTAACTCAGGAGAAATACCTGCACCGAGATGTTCATACTCATTCTCTAATTCATCTATGACCAAATTACAAAGAGAATCATGAGAAGCTATAGAGGTTAATTCTATAGAATGTTGTGGATCTAAAGCCTCTCGGATATCTTTCCAAACTTTCATGATTCCTTCAGGGCAAGTACATGGTCCTCTAATTCTCAACTGATTTTTAATCTCTTGCCCTACTTTCTGCCAAATTTGTAAATTTACTGTTCCCTCTTTAGGGAACCAAGGACAAAGATCAGACACCACACCAAAAAAATTGCTGTAAAGCCTTCTTTGAGTGCTTAGACCCCTTCTGCTTTAAAAGGGCCTGCAATGCCGAAACAAAAAGATCCTGTTGCACAGAATGAGACTGCCCCATATTATTTTACTCCTGCCGTCGCCTGCTGACCTGGGCTCCTCTTACCTGAATCTTGATCACTTACCTGTACCTGCGAGCTCCCTTGAAATGTGCTCACGGTCCCTGGTCGGGCGCCACTTGGCGGCCAGCATGACAAATCGACCAGAAAAACGTGAGGGTTAAGAGGATGGTGAAAAGAAATTAAGAGACAAAGAGATGGGGGCAGGAGGGACACTGAGGAGGATGTCCAACAGTGCCGAATTTATTCCACATCTTACAATCATTTATAAGGCAGACCAGAATAGGAGGAGTAATACATCAGTATCTAGTCAGATGACCGCAAGTTTCTATAACAAGTTTACGTTAACTACAAGCAAACCTCATGATGCCAGGTAGTCTTGGCTAAAGCCATTAGCAAGACAATCAACCAGGGAGTGGGTTATGGGAGGTACAGGAACAACAAGGACCAACTAAGAATTCATGACCCTGACCACATTGTTCCCTTCTGTAGGGAGAGTGTGTGGGAAGTCACGTAGGCGAGCGCACGACACACAGCACAGACCCTTTTCTCAGTGTTACTCAACTTTCCCGTCCTTAACCTTGTCAAGGTGTGTGGACTTTGAAGGAGACACAAGTCAGGGCCTGGTTTGATCCTTGACTCCAACCATGCCGTAGCCTCCAACAGCTAAGGAAATGTTGAAAGACAAAAATAAAACTGGGGGCATCACGTTACCTGATTTCAAGCTTTATTACAAAGATGTGATCACCAAGACAGCATGGTACTGGCATAAAAACAGACACATAGACCAGTGGAACAGAGTAGAGAGCCCAGATATGGACCCTCAACTCTATGGTCAAATAATCTTTGACAAAACAGGAAAAAATACACAGTGGAAAAAAAGACAGTCTCTTCAATAAATGGTGCTGGGATAGCTGGACAGCTATATGTAGGAGAATGAAACTCGATCATTCTCTTACACCATACACAAAGATAAACTCAAAATGGATAAAAGACTTCAATGTGAGAAAGGAATCCATCATAATCCTAGAGGAGAACATAGGCAGTGACCTCTTTGATACCAGCCACAGCAACTTCTTTCAAGATATGTCTCCAAAGGCAAAGGAAACAAAAGTGAAGATGAACTTTTGGGACTTCATCAAGATCAAAATCTTCTGCACAGCAAAGGAAACAGTCAACAAAACAAAGAGGCAACCCACAGAATGGGAGA
The DNA here is from genome assembly GCF_902655055.1 of Lutra lutra. Classification (NCBI taxonomy): domain Eukaryota; kingdom Metazoa; phylum Chordata; class Mammalia; order Carnivora; family Mustelidae; genus Lutra; species Lutra lutra. The sequence goes on from NC_062282.1 coordinate 152,356,637, forward strand.
AGATATTTGCAAATGACAGTACAGACAAAAGGTTGATATCCAGGATCTATAAAGAACTCCTGAAATTCAACACACACAAAACAGACAATCATATAAAAAAATGGGCAGAAGATATGAACAGATATTTCTCCAATGAAGACATAGAAATGGCTATCAGACACATGAAAAAATGTTCATCATCACTAGCCATCAGGGAGATTCAAATTAAAACCACATTGAGATACCACCTTACACCACTTAGAATGGACAAAATTAGCAAGACAGGAAACAACATGTGTTGGAGAGGATGCGAAGAAAGGGGAACCCTCTTCCACTGTTGGTGGGAATGCAAGTTGGTGCAGCCACTTTGGAGAACAGTGTGGAGATTCCTCAAGAAATTTAAAATAGGGGCACCTGGGTGGCTCAGTGGGTTAAAGCCTCTGCCTTCGGCTCAGGTCGTGATCTCAGGGTCCTGGGATAGAGCCCCGCATCGGGCTCTCTGCTCGGTGGAGAGCCTGCTTCCTCCTCTCTCTCTCTCTCTCTCTCTGCTGGCCTCTGCCTACATGTGATCTCTGTCTGTCAAATAAATAAAAAAAAAAAAAGAAATTAAAAATAGAGCTTCCCTATGGCCCTGCAATTGCACTACTAGGTATTTACCCCAAAGATACAGATGTAGTGAAAAGACGGGCCATCTGTATCCCAATGTTTATAGTAGCAATGGCCACAGTCGCCAAACTGTGGAAAGAACCAAGATGCCCTTCAACGGACGAATGAATGGATAATGAAGATGTGGTCCATATACACCATGGAGTATTATGCCTCCATCAGAAAGGATGAATACCCAACTTTTGTAGCAACATGGACGGGACTGGAAGAGATTATGCTGAGTGAAGTAAGTCAAGCAGAGAGAGTCAATTATCATATGGTTTCACTAATTTGTGGAGCATAACAAATAGCATGGAGGACAAGGGGAGTTAGAGAGGAGAAGGGAGTTGGGGAAAATTGGAAGGAGAGGTGAACCATGAGAGACTATGGACTCTGAAAAACAATCTGAGGGGTTTGAAGCTGCAGGCAGTGGGAGGTTGCGGGAACCAGGTGGTGGGTATTGGAGAGGGCACGGATTGCATGGAGCACTGGGTGTGGTGCAAAAACAAGGAATACTGTTATGCTGAAAAAAATAATAATTAAAAAAAACAGAAACGAAAAACACCACCCCACTGATATCTTAGATATTTCACTTTTAGTGTCATCCTTGCATCCAAGATACAAAAATACCATAAAAAAAAAAAACCCTCATCAAAGTAGGGTTAGACAGAATATACCTCAATATAATAAAGTCCATATACAAAACCGCCACAGCTAATGTCATTCTCAATGGGGGAAAACCTGAGAACTTTTCCTGTATGGTCAAGAACAAGACACAGATGTCCATTCTCAACACTATTATTTGACATAGTCCTGGAAGTCCTAGCCACAGCAATCAGACAACACAAAGAAATCAAAGGCATCCAAATGGGCACGGAAGAAGTCAAACTTTCCTTTTCAGACTTGTTTGCATAAAATATTGTACTCTATGTAGAAAACCCAAAAGACTCCACCAAAAACTTGCTAGAAATGATATACAATACAGTAAAGTCACAGGATATAAAATCAACATACAGAAATCTGTTGCATTTCTATACATCAATAATGAAGCAGGAGAAAGAGAAGTCAAGGAATCAATCCCATCTATAATTACATCAAAACGCATAATATACCTACAAACAAACTTGACCAAAGGGGTAGACTACATGTACTCTGAAAAGCATAAAACACTGAGGAAAGAAATTGAAGTTGTCACAAAGAAAAGGAAAGACATTCCATGCTCATGAATTAAAAGAACAAATATTGTTAAAATGTCTATACTACTGGAAGCAATCTACACATTTAATGGAATCTTTATCAAAATACCACTAACATTTTTTACAGAGTCAGAACAAACAATCCTAAAATTTCTGTGGAAACATGGAGAATACTGAATAGTCAAAGGAAGCTTGAAAAAAAAAAAAAATCAAAGCTGGAGGCATTGGAATTCCGGGATCCAAGTTATATTAAAAAGCCAAATTGGAAGGGGAGGTGAACAATGAGAGACTATGGGCTCTGAAAAACAATTTGAAGGGTTTGAAGAGGTGGGGGGGAGGGAGGTTGGGGGAACCAGGTGGTGGGTATTAGAGAGGGCACGGACTGCATGGAGCACTGGGTGTGGTACAAAAACAATGAATACTGTTATGCTGCAAATAAATTTAAAAAAATGATTAAAAAACAATAAAAAATAAATAGAAAAAAAAGCTCTACTGATCAAGACAGTATGGTACTGTCATGGAAACAGACACATTGATTGATGGCACAGAATAAAAAACCCAGAGATGATCCCACAATTAAATGGTCAATAAATCTTGACAAAGCAGGGAAGAATATCCAATTGATATTGACGATGGTCTCTTCAACAAATGGTATTGGGAGAACAAGACAGCAACATGCAAAAGAATGAAACTGGACCACTTTCTTGCACCATACACAAAATTAAAAATGGATGAAATATCTAAATGTGAGACCTCAAACTATTAAAAACCTGGAGGAGAATACAGGCAGTAACCTCTTTGATATTGACCATAGCTACTTCTTACTAGATAGGTCTCCTGAGGCAAGGGAAACAAAAAAACAAAACAAAACCAAAAAAAATATTGGGATTTCATCAAAGTAAGAGGCTTTTGCACAGTGATGGAAATGGTCAACAAAACTAAAAGGCAACCTTCAGAATAGGAGAAGATATCTGCAAATGACATAGCTGATGACAGATTAGTATCCAAAAGGTATAAAGAAGTTATAAGTCAACATCAAAAAAACAAATAATCCAGTAAATAAATGGATAGAAGACCTGAACAGATGTTTTTCTAAAGAAGACATATGGATGGTCAACAGATACATGAAAAGATTCTTAACATGACTCATCATTGGGGAAATACAAATCAAAACTACAATGAGCTATTACCTCACACCAGTTAGAATGGCTAAAATTAACAACACAAGAAAGAAAAGGAGTTGGTAAGGATTTAGAGAGAGGGGAACCCTCTTACTCTTTTGGTGGGAATGCAAACTGATGCAGCCATTCTGGAAAACAGTATGGAGGGTCCTCAAAAACTTAAAAATAGAATTGTACTATTAAGGTATGTATGCACCCAAAGAATTCAAAAATACTAATTCAAAGGGTCATATGTACCCGGATGTTTATAGCAGTATTATCGACATAGCCCAATTATGGAAGAAGCCCCAATGTCTATCAACTGATGAATGGACAAAGAAATTGTGTATGTGTGTATACATATATATGTATATATACACATATATATAATATTCATATCATTTATATAATGTATTAAAATATTATATTTGTATTATTAATGGAATTAATATTGTATAATAAAATAAGTTAATAATATAAAAATATAAAAATAAATATTATATAATATATAATATAATAATAGAAAATATATTATCTCATAAAATATTATATAAAATGTATTAAAATATAAAATAATACTTCATATATAATATTAGTCAATTACACTATATACGAGTATTACTCAGGTAATAAAGTATGATATCTTTTCATTTGTAATGTCATGGATGAAGCTGAAAATTATTTTGCTAAGTGAAGTAAGTCAGAGAAAGACAATTATAATTTTATTCATATGCAGATTTTTTTAAGATTTTATTTATTTATTTGACAGTTCAAGCAGGCAGAGAGGCAGGCAGAGAGAGGGGAAGGGAAGCAGTCTCCCCTCTGAGCAGAGAGCCCGATGCGGGACTCGATCCCAGAACCCTGAGATCATGACCTGAGCCAAAGGCAGTGGCTTAACCCACTGAGCCACCCAGGTGCCCCTCATATGCAGATTTTAAGAAACAAAGCACAGGAACATAAGGGGGAAAGAAAAGAAACGCAAACTAAGAAACAAATTCTTTTTTTTTAAAAAAGATTTTATTTATTTATTTGACAGAGATCACAAGTAGGCAGAGAAGCAGGCAGAGAGAGAGAGAGGAGGAAGCAGGCTCTCCACTGAGCAGAGAGCCTGACGTGGGGCTCGATCCTAGGACTCTAGGATCATGACCTGAGCCGAAAGCAGAGGCTTAACCCACCAAGCCACCCAGGTGCCCCCTAAGAAACAGATTCTTAACTGTAGAGAACAAAATGGTAGTTACCAGTAGAGGGATGTGTTAAATATGTGATTTAGATTAAGGAGTGCCCTTGTGATGAGCACCAGGTCTTGTATATAAGTCTTGCATCACTAAATCCCACATCTGAAAGTAATATTACACTCTTATGTTTACTAATTGGATGTAAGTAACACTTGGAAGAAAGAAAAAGAAACACATGGATATCGCCACATGCTTAACTCATTGAAACTGTAATATATATAAATGGTCTTTATTTTAAGATTTTATCTATTCACCTGACAAACAGAGAGAGATTACAAATAGGCAGAGAACCAGCCAGAGAGAGAGGAGGAAGCAGGCTCCCTGCTGAGCAGAGAATCCCATGTGGGGCTTGATCCTGGAACCCCGGGATCATGACCCTTGCTGAAGGCAGAGGCTTTAACCGCTGAGCCACCCAGGCGCCCCATAAATGGTCTTCAAATAATATCTTCTTTCATTAAAAAAAAAAAAGTGTCTGGAGTGTAATCCCACTTTCCTCATGACCCAGCTCTGTGACCTTCCACAAATGACTCAACAATCTCAGCTGCATTTGAAAGAAGTGAGTGATAAAAGTGCCACACCTCTTACTCTTTAAGAGTGTCAACTATGATAGCAGTAACTTGACCACAGTTAGTTTTCAGTTAGAGTTCTCAGTCATCCCACCTCACAATTATGCAGGAGAAAAGGCATCCCAACAAAGATCACTAAAGTTTACCTCTTTCTTTTTTGACGCTGACTTCCAGGAATTGATTTCATTTGTCCCTTGCTGTGTTGATTTAGGGCTGCTACTGTAGGAGAGAGGCCCAGCTAACCTGGGAGTTGGACTTTTCACATCACCTGTTCCAACAGTGTCCGAATTCTCATAGCCCCTGAGCTGGACGGAAGTTAGGAGAGGGGCTGTTTTACCACTGACCCAGCTGGTGAGAAGATTGTAAGATGCCTTCAGCAGGAGCACCAAGGGATCAGGGCTGGGAGGTTTCCCTCTCACCAACACCAACCCTCTGGTAGTCCAAGTCACTATACCCAAAGTCAGGCCATGAGAGGAGTTTTGTCCTCATGGGGAAAAAACGATTAAGGCACTTAGAGATGGTCAGGCTGCTGAATGACAGGGCTCACCCCAGATGCCCATGATGGCCAACCATCATGGTACCTCCTGGAGAAATTTAAGTCCCCTCAGACAGATTCTAGCTGAGTCTTCAATGCTGAGCTGATAAAGACCCAAAATCTCTCACAATTGTTGACTGGCTGGGCCCACAGGTCTTGGTTTACAGACACCTCACGGCTCCATCTCCTGCTCCCAGACACCTCTCTATTCTCTTAACTGCTACCTCCTTTCACACTTTTCACTGCCAGGGAAATCATGAATACCAGCTAGGTACATGAATGCTCTTATTCACCCTGGGAGAAGGCTGATAAAACCAAAGCACAAAATCTTATTCCCTTATTCCCTTACTCTCAACTTCTTCTGAGTTCTTTCTTCCCACAGTGAAAGACACACATAGGTGGGACAGTTGCAATTCTGCTGATGACTTGGGATGCTGAATGTCCCTCAGGTAGGTGGGGCCATCTGGGGCTCCTTCACACTGTTGGCCACATACCTCCTCAGTGTCAGACAAAGAATGGGAGTCCAGCTTCCCCTGGAGATCATCTGAGGTAGGAAGACCATCCCAGACCTTATTTTTTTTTCCCCAGAGGGAAAACACATCCTCTTGCAACAGGCTTGCCTTCTCATCCTCAACTTGATGGCTGTGCTTCCCCCCTCACCACCTTTTTTTTTCTTAAAGATTTTATCTATTATTTGAGAGAGAGAGAGAGAGAACAGAGGGAGAAAGGGAGAAGCAGACTATCTGCTGAGCAGAGAGCTTGGCTTGGGGTTTGATTCCAGGACTCTGACATCAAGACCTGAGCCAAAGGCGGACACTTAACTAACTGATCTGCCCAGGCATCCCTAGCTGTGCTTTTCTAACACAGAAGAAGGATCAAGAGTTGTGATGCCATGTTGAGAATCTCTTGGCTGTCTAAGAGTTGTATACCTTGTTGTGGATATTTGCAATCTTGGCAGACACTTTGCAAAGCAAACCATTTCTATCACCCTGTCCCCTTAGACTTTCCTTGTGATGATCAGATAAAGAACACATCTGGGGCTTGACCCACATTGAGTTTTGAGCTGACAAAAGTCCTTGATGTTTCAGGCTACTCATCTGGTATAAGGTGGGTTCCACTTCTCCATGAATCTCCCTTGTTGGTGCTCAGGATAAACAGGCATGGTGCAACCTGTATGGGAAATTCCCTAACAAGTGTCCTCATTGTATGTCTTAGGTGGTGAAATCTGTTTTATGAATATGACTAACGTTATATTTTATTTTATTTTTCACTTTCATGTATTCATTTACTAAAACTTGCATAAGCCTGACCTTATTCACCAACACAAAACATACGAGCAGGACAATGCACATGCACAAGGCCTTGGAGGAAGCTGAATATGACCAGCATTTTAAAAAAGGTTAACTGATTAGAATAGATGTGAGTAGAACACCAATTGTGTGGTGAAACATAGTTTTGGATGAATGAGTGTGTGTGTGTGTGTGTATGTGTGCATAAGTGTTGAATGTGTGCTTAGTTCCTATGTGACATGCATCTCTTACTGCTGGTCTCATTCAGAAGACTTTGGAAGACCTGCTCACAGGTCTGGTTCTCCTTCTAAGCACCACTGCCCTCTCCTGTTGAACCTGCCTCATGGGCTCCCACCATAAAGGCCTATGTCCCTTTTTAAAGGGGACATTCAGTTCCTCTTCAGAGAGAGAGAGAGAGACCAGAGGTACGACATGAATAGGGTCTGCAAGGAAGGGAGAATGGAGGGCCACTTGCATCCCAGGTTGATCCTTGATGGGCATTTCTTGACTTCTGGGTCAGTGCTCTGGGCCTCAATGTCCTGAAGGCTCACACACACCAACAATGACCACTCTTGGAGGACCCTCAATTCTCATAAAGTTATGTGTTCTGACCCTGGCCTGGTGGGGTCACAAGGATACAGTACTTCACTGGAAGGGCAATTGGGCTACGGCTTGGGCAGCTCTGTATACAAGGTTG